>NC_059112.1:59711008-60021112 GCF_020740685.1 Jaculus jaculus
GAATGGGAGCAGGAAGGAGCGAATAGATGGTACCAACACATGATGTATCCATACAAAATATGTTCTTAATTTTAAAAATCAGCCTTGTGGTGCAGGGACCCCTGTGCAGGGAAATGGTATTACCCAATCTCTGGTTAGCAGAATCATCAAGTCCATTCCAACAATGTCCTGCAGGTGGTGCACACAAGCTAAGACTGCTCCTGGAATCTGCTTTGGCTTCTCACAAGACTCCAGGGAAAAAATAAATAAATAAATAAAAATAATTAATAATAACAATAAAACCTTATGTGTGCTGAAGGAGTAAGAAGGAAGTCCCAATGATGGACAGCAGTCTCTCAGAGTAGGTCAGCCCCAGATGGTTCTGATCCAAGAGGCCTTTGGAGGGTTAGTACTTCCTCTCCTGGTCCCAAGAACACAATGTTGGGTGATTTGAACACTGTGGACACGTTTATTCAATAGTCATTCAAACTTCCATCTATCTCATCTCCATCTCTGCTGAAAGTGTGCAGACACCTCATACTGAGAACCAGGCCCCATGTCACAAACCTGCAAACAAGTGAACATTGCTGCTCCCCTATAACTGGGCTCATTTATCCTTTGTGGGGTGTTCAGAATAGAGGGCAAAACAAAGTATCAGTCACTTGTGATGCGCTCCCTGGAGGAGCTCCACCCAGGTGGGAAGGAGCAGATGGACGACTGAGGGTCAGCACAGCTCTGTGGGCTTGTCTCAGGAGTGCTGAGTATACTGGAGGACTATGCAAGGAAGGGGCCTATCACTGAAGGAAACAGGCTGCTCCAGCGCTGGCAGCAAGGCCCACCAGCCCCACCTGGTGGCACCGGTTATGAATCTTTTGTGGAGTTGAGTGAGGAGACAGGTTTGATGTGCTTAAATCTCAGCCAACTGGCTGTCTCTCGCACTAAGGGGAAGCCCTCCTGCCAGGGCTTGTAACCAGCCCAAGGAGCCACTGGCTAGTCCAAGAAAGGGGCACAACATAACCATCCCAGAGACCTCCATGGGAGCTCCGTCATAGTTTGCTCCCCATAAAAGTTTCGTACACTAAAAGCTTTGTCCCCAGCTGGTACACCCAGACATTGAGCAGACCATTAGAGCTCCGACCTATGGATTCACATTTGATGGTAACACTGGCAGGTGATATAACCTTTTGGCATTGGGGGTACTTGGAGGAGGTAGGTCACTGGGACATCTCTTGGGAGTTATGTTTTGTCCTAGATTCCTCTCTGTCTATGCCTTTGCTTCCTGGCTGCCATGGGTGAGTTTCTGTGCTCAGCCATGCTCTTCTGACAGGATGCTCTTCCTCACCACAGCCTGAAACCAATGGAGGCAGCCAACCCTGGGGCTGAGACCTCTAATCCTGAGCAACGGTTGTCCTATGTGAAGTTGCTTCTGTGAGATAAGTTGTCACAGTGATGAGAAAAGTAAGTGATACACATCAGTCCTGCTCTAACAACATACTTCAGACTGTAAGTCACAGAATTTACTTTTCACATTCTGCAAGTCTAGAGTCCTAGACAGAGGTGTCAGTGAGTCCCAGGGCTGGTGAGGGTTGCCCTCTGCCTCCAAGATGTTTCCTTCTTGCTGGCCTCATTTGTCAGAAAGCCAAAGGATATGAATCCACTCCCTCAAGCCCTTAAAAGGTACTAATCCTACCCCTGATGTTCGCCCCACTTCTCCAACATGAATTCCAGAGGACACATTCAAACCATAGCAGTAGCTTAGAAAGATGCTGTGTCCTGCTCCTGGGAACCTGCACATACCATGTCACACAGGAAGAGTGTCCTCGTGAGGTGACTGGTCAAGGCTTGAGAATATCTGGGCCCTGGCAGAGTCAGATGAGGGAGGATGGCCAAAAGGGAATCAGGCAGGCTGGAGGGAGTTGGTCCCAAACCAGAGAGCACCAGGAGCCACTAGTGACTGGCAGAGGCGGAAAAGAGGCCCTGATGCCTGGGAGGGAGAGTGGCCCTCTCCACGCTTAACAAGTGATAGTTACCAAGGAGTTGGTCTGAGAGTTGTGGGGTTTGTTCCTGCTTCTGTAAGTACCAGTGCATGGGGCCATATCAAGGCAGGGGGAAGCTGGTGTGCTAGGATGACCCCTGATGTTTCATAGACAAAACTCAGAATCACAAACATATGTAGCGCCATGCCACAAACACAGAAGCTCCTGGCAGAAGGACCTTTGGCATACATGCCCCGCCCCAGGCCAAGAGGATCCCATGTGGAGGGTAGAGTCTGGGAGGCACCAGAAAGAATCCTCCTGCCTTGTCTCCTTCAGAAGTTTCCAGGCCCAGCTATTGTCAAACTTCCCCCGGGGATCCAGAGCTGGTGTTCTCCCTAGCATGTCAGGGAAGGTTCCAGAGTCTTCCCAGGCCAGGCCTTGAGGTCGACAGCTCTGTGGAGAGTGAACTATGGGGCAGACAGAGGGAAGACGCTGCTTAGGATCCATCTACTCTGGGACCACCTAACACATTTCCTGGTCTGAACAACCAGCTGTGGGTGGCAGAATGGAGGTATCACAGAGGAGCCCTGTACCAATGCCATCAGCACAGGAGGCACTGCCACTTCTGCCCACCCAGACAGACACCTGACATGAGGTGTTGGAAGAAGTACAGAAGGAGAAAGAGGGGAGGGAAAGGGGAAGAAGATCTGAGGCCACGAAGCACTGCACCACCTTTCCTTTGCACACCACCACACCACTGGACTCTTGAGGCTCCTCCCCACCCTGCACTGCCCCCCACCCACCACAGGACTCTAGAAGGCCAGTATCAAGGGACTGTCCACTTCTCAGTGCCCTGTTCAGAGGGAGAACCACCTTAGTTTCCAAGGCAATTCAAAGAGGTACACTACCCATGGTATGAATGAATGACATTCTCAGACAGTCATGGAAGAATGTTTTAGACAAACATCATCACATACACCAGTCACATGCCCAGAAATCCCTCCACAGAAACAGAAATACCTACTGTGAAGCAAACAGTGACAAATGTCCTCATAAGTGGGCACAATTCTACATCATGTCCAGTAGTAACCCAAATTTGGAGTCCAGAAGGCAGATGCTGAAACAGGTGGCAAGTCCCCATAAAATGACACTGCCATCAAGCAGGGAGGTCGGTGGTGTCCTGAGGCCAGTGGTACTCCTGTGGGTGAGAAAGCCAGGTCCCAAGGAGTTGTAGGTCATGTGACAGAGTGCATGGGGCAGCACCCACTGCCCTTTGGTCCTCTCCCAGGTGTCTGTATAGACCCCTACAGGGTCTGTGGCCAGGACCAGGACAGAATGGTAGTGGGGTCCCATGGGTCTGTGCTAGAATACATGTGATCCTTTGGTGGAGATTTGTCTCTAAGGGTGGATGGGTGTCCATCTATGTGGGCATAGGCGGACATACAGAGGAGGGGCCATGGAATGTGATTGTATGTGGGGGTGTAGTGAGAGTATAGGCATTTATATGCACCCTCCTCTTTCCCCACAACCCAGGCTAGCAGAAGAGGTTGCAAAACAACCTCCAACTCTCCCAAGACGTTTGCAGAGACTCCCTGCCACACACCCTTTGAAAAGAGACCATGACATCCACTCCAAGGCTGAGGGTAGAGCTGTGCCACCTAGTCAGCCTGCTTTGGTTTCCAGAAGCTTCCCTTTCTTTGATTCTGACTCCTTGGGAAAAAGCTCCCTGCACAGTGATTGTCCAGCCCTTTGTTCCAGCCTCCTCCACCTCAAGTCACTTACAATCAGGGTCACAGGCAGCCTGAGCTGTCTGAAGATCCCCTGAGAATTGGATAACTCCAGCAGAAATCTGTGCTCCATTGTGGAAACCAAACCTGCTCCCACCATAAGGTGTTCCTCACATTAAAACCAGATATTTCTGCCAGCCTTAAAGAAACTACAGCCATGGGAAGACAAGGATGCAGTGAACCAGACTAGGAAGGCAGAGCTCCTGTGTGTTCTAAGACGAAAAGCCCTGAGCATGCCTCCACTCATGCATCTGTCCATCTGTTCAGATGCCCATCCATCCGTCCATCCATCCGTCCCCCTGGGATGCTCTCCTCCTGCAGCCTGCTCTCTTTTCTAGGGACTGCCTCCTGCCAAGTGGGGAGTGGTGCTTGGAGTGTTGCTGCTGGCAAGCAGCAAAGCCGGGACCCAAACTCACATACCTCTAGCTTTTTATGACAATCACATTCTATCTCCAGGGAAAACTCAAACTAGCCTGGCAGCCCAGCTTCCTAGCCTGGAGCCTGCCACTTCTCGTGAAATTCAGGACAAAACAGAAATGGAACACTTGGTTGGGGTGGGGGGGGGGGTGCTGCATGGGCTCCTGCAACAAACAGGGAGAGGATTCATATAGGAAGAGAGTCTGTATGCACATCCTCCAGCCAATTCGGTCCATCTTCCTATATTTGAGCCATTCACTAAGGTCATAGGTGCTCCTGCCCTAAACAAGACAGCTATGGTCATAGCCAAGTCTGGACAGGGTGACCGCAGGATGAGACCATCAAGACCTCATTCCCTGGCACAGGGCTATGGAGGTTCTCGGGCTAAGGTGAGTCTCTGTGGTCACTGGCTTTGTCCTAATGGCTATCCCAACCCACAGCACAGTTATCACCTTAGCCAAGTCTTCCTTGGATTAGGTGGGGATAACCTTTTCTGGGAGCTAGGAAGTGCTATGTAGCTTTCCTATGGGCTTGGGAAGGGTTCTGGATACTTGCATACATATCCTGTAAATTCTAAGGGGCCTGGGAAAATGCACCACATGGGGTTCAGTTCTGCGGACCAAAGGAGAGCCTTGATAAGTGGAAAACTGGCTGCTAGCACGCAGCCAAGCATGCTGGGACCAGACTAGCCTTTCTCTGCCATGCCTCCAGGCCTCACTCCCTAACTCCGCCCACCCTCCACCGGGGGACCTCCCCTACTTCCTCTGCTACACTCCTTGTTTCTCCTCCACCCCATCTTCCTTTTCCTCCTCTCCTCTGCCTCTCTCCTTCCCTTCTCCTTCAGCCACCCACCTCTTAACTGCTGAGAAAAGCACTCTTTCTAGTTTTTTAAAGGGAAACTTATGCACGGTAGGAAGAAGCCTCTCAAAAGGCAGCCAAAATAATTTTCAAGCCTTGCATCATTTTCAGAGTGGTTGCTTATATGCAGAATGCCTGTCCGCCCAAGCCTGCCCTCAGTTCTAAAGGCTGTGTTTGAGTCCCACTTTGCTCAGGGTACTGAGGCTTCCTTAAGACTCCAGCAGCCAGCCGAGATGGTAGCCCTGGTGCCTGGTTCACACATGTGAATTGTGAGAATTTCCGAATGCCTGTGACTTGGGGAGAAGCTGTGTAACCATTGTGAAGAACCCAGAGACTCTGCACTTGCCAATCAGTGAGCCTGGAGGGGAAGAGAAGGGAGGAAAGGCACAGCTGGTCCGGTCAAGAACTTCAGATGCCACTGCAGCCACAGCCACCCAGAACTGGGTGCGCGCCAGCAGCTAAGTAGGGCCCCCAAATGGGCTTCTCTGCTTATCACTGGGGCAGTGACAAGCACCTCCCTTTGGACTTCTCACCACCCTGCATATATTGTGTCATTTAGATCGCTCTTGCAGTTTTCAGGGCTTCTAACTTAACAACCTTCAATAGCTCCTTATTGCGTTGCAAATGAAGAACGATATTCTTTTATAAGTGGGTTTTTTTTTTGAGAGAGAGAGAAAGATGGAGGAAAGGAGAAAGAGGAGGGTAGGAGAGAGAGAGATTGGGCTCACAAGGACTTCTGGTCACTGCAAATGAACTCCAGGTGCACGTACCACTTTGTGCATCTGGCTTTTATGTAGGTACTAGGAAATCGAACCTGGACCTGCAGTCTTTGTAAGCAAGTGACTCATCCACTGAACCATCTCTCCAGCCTGGAACCACATTCTTTCTTAAAAGTTTTTAATTTTTTATTGACAACTCCCATAATTATAGACAATAAACCATAGTAATTCCCTTCCCCCCACTTTCCCCTTCTCAACTCCACTCTCCATCATGTCCCCTCCTCCTCTCAATCTGCCTCTGTTTTATTTTGATGTCATCATCATTATGACGGTCTATTATGATTGTCTTGTGGAGGTAGTGTCGGGCACTGTGAGCAGGACCATATCTGTAGCTGAGCTTGCAGAGGACCCATGCTTGTCCTCTTTCCCAGCACCTGTCTTGCCAGAGCCTGACTCCAGCTCCCTAACCTGCTTAGCCCTGTGTGGCCTTAGAGCTCTTCCACCCCCCTCCTAAAGGGCAGAAAACTCCTGTCCCAAACCAGGCTTCATGTGTTCCACACACATAAAAGTGAGATCAAACTAAGTGCTGAGGAGAAGTGAGGGACGGAAAGGATGCCACCGTTGTCTGCAGAAAGGTCCTATGGTGCCGGCAGCATATGCTCAGGATCTCCTCTCTCATGCCCTCACTTCCTGGAAACACAGGTCCATACAATGAGCAGTCCTGCTCATTTCAACAGTCCACAGAAGGGGTGGAACCCCACGCCCCAGCCCCCAGGAGAGAGCAAAGGGCCACTCCAGCAGGTGTTTCTTCTGGATGTTCAGGCTTCCCAGCTGTCTGACAAAGGTGGTTATCCATTCTTTCTACTAAGGGAAGAGTTGCTGTCTCCCTGTGGACTTTCCTGGAAGCTGTAACTGTTTCCTCCCCTGAGCCATGGGTGTGATACCAGGTTAGGTTCTGCCCCCCGTGCTAGCTGTCCCTCTCCCACTTGCTCACCCAACCCATTTGGTAAAGAGGCCCCTGCAGGGGTCCCTTAGCAGCCCCACATACCTCCTGCCTGTCTGACTTCGTGATTGTAGTCAAGTCATTCTTGAGCCACTGATTCTGTGAGCAAACAAAAAATGTCTGTGGCACATCACTGAGGCTGGGGGAAGCACGTCAGGCACCTGAAATAAGGAACCAGGTCGTGAGAATGCCACACAGGGTGGGTGAAAATGAAGAAATGGGGCTGGGGTATAGCTCAGTGGGAAATCCTGAGGCTCTGCATTTCATCCCTAGAATTCCTCTCCCCATTCAACAGTGCCAAAATGCGGCAGGGGAGGAAAACGAAATTTGGCTGGGTGCGTGGCTCAGTAGTAAGTGCCTGCGTAGCACACACAAGGGTCTGTATTCTATGCCCATCACTGCCCCCCCCAAAAGCATTGGTATCTTGTTAGCGAGGGTACACTGCAAACAAACATGAGCTGGCTTGCTTTAATGGCAGATTCCACATGCTCCGATTCAACCAACCAAATACATAAAATATCCTTTTTCTTTCTTCGAGGTAGGGTTTCATTCTAGCCCAGGCTGAACTGGAACTCACTCTGTAGTCCTAAGCTGGCTTCAAACTCACAGTGATCCTCCTACCTTGGCCTCCAAAGTGTTGGGATTAAAGGTGTGCACCACCATGCCCAGCCAAATACCTAAAACGTTTTTTTTTGTTTGTTTGTTTGTTTGTTTTTCAATCTTGACTTCCAGCACAGAAAAAAATGTTTTCAAAAGAAAAATTGTATCATACTTTTCCATATCATATTTCCTAAATACAGTCCAACAACCACTCCCAAGCACCTTCTGTCATTATTCATCTGCAGATTGCTGAAAGTGTGCAGGAGGACTGCTTGAGTTCTATGCAAATATGGACATATTTTGAAGTAAGCAGGCATGGTGATTTATGTTTATGATCCCAAGACGTAGAAGCAGAGGGTAGGAGGATTCCTTGGATTTGTCCAAGGTACATGGAGCAACAGCAGATTTTGGTACGTGAGAGATCAGTCCTGAATCCAATCTGCCCATACTCGGGTACTTTGTACATACAGCAGTACCTTGTAAACATGAGCTGTGTACAAGGGAACGTTAGTTTTGTAACCATTGCCCAAGACCAAGCACCTGGAAAGGTGATGTGAGAAGAAGTAAGATTGTGAGAGATGGGGGCTGGAGAATTAGCTCAGCCGTTTGAAAGTGGCACGTGCGTTTGGAGTTCCTTTGCGGCAGCTAGAGACCCTGGCGCACCCATTCATTCTCTCCGTCCCATTCACTCCCTCCGTCCCTCCACAATCTCTCTTCCCTCTGTCTCTCTCTGCTTGCAAATAAACAAGTATTAAAAATTGTGAGAGATGAAGGAAGCAAAGATAAGGTAAATTTTCAATATAAAAACGAACATCTTGTAGCATTTTCCGAGAGGAACAGTTTCACTGGAACAAAATCAGCAGTGGCTGCCTGCAGCTGACGACTGATTCTTGCTTTTGGGGTGGGGTTATTCCCACTAATGTATTCATTCAGATTTAAGGGGCGACTAGGGCATTGAAGACACAGAGGTGAGGAGACATCCTAAGTCTAGCCCAGGAGAGTGCAAAGTTCCTGATAGAGCCCTCCCTGGAGTACAGATGCTTCCAAAGATGTCTGAAAGGCACCCGGAAGGGCAAAAGTGGACAGAAGTGAGAGGCTTTGCAGTCGCTTTCTGTGAGCAAGAATGGATATGGCTTCAATGTCTGGGGGCACCCCCACAGAGGTGGAAGCCCAGGAAGTGGAAACTCACTGGCCTTGAGAGGTCTAGATTTGGGGATGGGGCAATCAGACAGCCCCAATTGTGCCCGGTGTGTTAAGGGGACCAGAAATGCTGGGCGCTGGTCCCTGAGGGTAGTCAGTTTTCCAGAGCGAATCCAGACTGTCCGTGGATGTAGGCAAGCCTGCCTTTCGGGCCCACGGGTCACTTCGGAAGCAGGGCGGCAGAGATTCCCGCATTGCCCCGGCTCACTGCCCGGTCTTGTGAAGGCCTCTCCCCTCACCTAGACGCAGGGCCGCCCTCTAGAATCCTAGAACCTTAATAAGCGTCCATTGGTCGGCTTGGGGTCCCTGGCCGCCCCTCTCAGTGAGTGGGGAGCCTCCCTCGGCACAGCCCGCGCAGAGGAGGCCTGCGACCTGTCCCGGTTCGCGGCCACGCTCAGGCCCTGCACGCCCGGCCGTCCAGGCGCGCAGCTCTCGTAGAGGTGGTGGTGGAACCGCAGCCACAGCCACTTACCTGCGGTTTACCAGCGAGGCGCCATGTCCAAGGCCACACAGCCCCAGGGCGGAGGGAATTGCATCCCAGGCTCCAAAGAAACCCTTCCAGGCTCCCCCACCCAGACGGAGCTCCGAGAAATGGAAGACGAGGCACCTACTCAGCAGGCTTGCGGTTGGACGTGAAGAAGACGAGGCGCCACTCACAGGGGAGCCCGGAAACCTGCATTAATTAGTCACCTAAATTGCACCCCTCCCTATAGCGATTGCCTTTTTAGTAGGCCTCTCTGGCCTCAGTTTCTCCATCTGTCAAAAGCCCCTCGATTAGGCCAAGGATTGGCATATTTCTGCGAACAAATTGGGGTGCTAATTTCTCCCCCTTCCCAGAGCCCTGCCCCTTCTGAGTGCCTCTGACCGCGGACACTGCGGGGAATTGCAGCGGGACCCTTGGCTTCTCCTGGAGAGAAGCAGTCTCTCCGTTATGTAGCCAGCTCCCTGTTATGGGTTCTTTGGGCCCAAAAGAGATGTCTGCAGTCCGAAAAGTCCACCTCCCGCCCATGTCTCCAGACCTGGGCATCAGAGGTTCTTCCTGGCAGCCGCCAGAAGGCCAGCCTAGGACTTGCACCGCAGAAGCAATGGATGTGCGGCTGCCCGCAGCCTCATGGCCTCGCTATTTCCCGCCTGTTCTTGCTCTTCCCTTTCCCAGGACAAGCCCAGGGCCCCGGGGTCGGAATTTCAGCCTTGGGAGCCACTTACCGTCTGAGGAGTTTCTCCTTGCCTCACGCCAGTTTTCTTCCCTGGAAAATGAGGCGATGCTCTTCCACTGTGGTTGTTCCGAAGATTGAGCGAGACAAAAGTCCTGGGCCTGAGGCCTGCCTCACGACACGCGGCTGTGGGGCTCCAGGAGGCTGAACGAGCCGTTCTGGGATAACCCACTCGCGGGCGCACGCACAAGGATCTGTTGACTCGGCAGTCACCCGCTTACAGCGGAAGAAGAGCGCAGCTCCGAGGGCGCGGCGAGGCCCTCTGTTGTCGCACCCCTGAAGCAGGAGGAGACGTCCCAGTCTTTGCAGACTAAGAAACAGAAGCGCGAGGTGGGATGGAGACTGTCCCCGAGAACTCTTGCCCTAGGCAATGGATGGGCCCCGGGCTCTCGCCCTCTTCCACGCGGACGGGGTAGGGAATAAAGGAGCAGCGAAGGCGCCCGCTAGAGGGGACCGGCTCCCACTCCGCGTGATACCTGCGGGCTGGGGCAGGCCCTGTGGGGAGGGGTCATCCCCTTACACACCGACACGGAGCCTGGAACGCGAGCTTTCTACATTAGCACTGCAAGCATATTTTATTACGTGTAAATATTAAAACGTGCCACATTTCGCAGCCCGGTTTCTAAATCCCACACGGTGTTTTTTAAGTTGGAGATTGCGCTGCGACCTGGCCTGTTCTGGTTTCTTACATGCGCACACATACACACGCACACGGACACACGCACATAACCGCGCGCACGCACACATGCACACACAGTTGCGCCGTGTCCCACTCTCTCCCCACAGCGCAGTAATTACGGCTCTCGCCACCCACGATTGGCTACTCTAGTCCCCACTGGACCCCGCAGCCAATAAACAACCTCCGAACCGAGGTCCCGCCCACTCCACCTCCCCCAGCGCGGGTGGCTCGGACCTAGAGAATGCATCACGCGGGTCCGGACGCGCGCGATCTCCCGGACGCCCGCCTTTGGCCGCGCCGCCGCCTGTGCACAGGGTACGGGCGCGTCTCGGGCCGTGGCCGTTCTGGGGGCCGTCGCGGCGTCCCTGGGGTAGAGCGCCCCGCCCCTGGCCCCTCCTTCCCGCTCCCCCACCCCCGTGGGGCCGGCCTCGGGCGGCGACTGGAGCGGCGACCTGAAAGGCGAGCGAGGCAGCTGCCTGAGCGGCTGTCCGCGCGCACCCGCACCCGCTCCCGCTCCCGCCCAGCCCAGCACGGCGCGGAGGCCGACGCCTGCCTCGCGGGGCCCGACGCCCGCGTCCGGGACCGTGGCTCTCCGGGGCAGGCCCGCGCGTGCTGCTGGGGTGCCGCACGCCACCATCCCAGCGGAGACCGGGATCCCGGGACCCTCAGGAAACCCCAGAGCCCGACGGGCCCTCGGCCGCGATGCCAGATGAGCTGACGGAGCCCGGGCGCGCCACGCCAGCCCGCGCCTCCTCCTTCCTCATCGAGAACCTGCTGGCGGCCGAGGCCAAGGGTGTGGGGCGCGCAGCCCACTGCGACGGTGGCCGCGAGGAGGAAGAGGAGGACGATGACGACGACCCAGAAGAAGAGGACTCAGAGCAGGCGCGGCGGGGACGGCTTCAGCGGCGGCGACAGCTTCTCGCAGGCACTGGGCCAGGCGGAGAAGCGAGGGCCCGGGCACTGCTCGGGCCAGGCGCGCTGGGCCTAGGTCCCCGGCCGCCCCCCGGCCCCGGGCCGCCCTTCGCCCTCGGCTGCGGAGGCACAGCGCGTTGGTACCCAAGGGCACACAGTGGCTACGGAGGAGGTCTCAGCCCGGACAGTGAGTGAGGGCATTCGGAGGGGTGGACCGGGCGCGGGGCCCTGCTTCCTTCCTCCCTGTGCATTCTCCAGGTGACTTCCGGCTCCTTGTGCCCCTTCTGGGTCTTCGGTGTATCCGGGTGTGCGTGGTGAGACACCCACATAGAGCGCCTTGTTTGGATGGTTTTGGAGACTCCCTCTGTAGGGCAGAGACCAGAAATGTGTGGCACATGTCGCAGGGCCCCTGAGGTTCTAAGCAGCAGAGAAGTGCCTGAGAACAGGAAATGACAGGCAAGAGAAGGGAGAAGAGTGAAGTTGACCAGGCAAGAGAGCAGATGTGAGTGAGGTTGGGTGAGCTGAAAACAAAAGGAAGAAGAGGGCGAGTGATGAGGGTCCAGAGAAACAGACTGGAAAGATGTAAAAGAAGTGAGAGAAATGACCAGGGATGGATAGAGAAGACACAGGAGAGCAAAGGACTTAAATAGAGGGAGGGTGAGCAGGGAGGCCACTATTCGGGGCTGGATGGTAGAGGACCTTCTTCCATAACATCTGTGCCCCCAAAACTTCATGGCCTGTACTTGCTGCAGCCAGGGTCTAGGCCTCCCTCTGGATCTTCCCAGGTCCCACGCTGTGCCTTGCAGAAGGAAGATGATTTTGAAGTCCCCAGTCTACCCCAGCTTCTTTTCTTCCCCACCCCCAGCCTTTGTTTTCTGCAAAGGACTCAGATATTGGGGAATGGGTGTCTCTCAGTCTTCTTGCCTGGGAATCATAACCTCTCCAGAGAGTTCTTAACTCCTTTATGGACCTGCACTTTAGAGGGAGGCCCCTGAGAAGACCAGGAAAGGTATTCAGCCTTTCCTGAGAACCCAGCCCCTCTTTGCTAGCTTGCCCCTAAACACACAGCCTGGGAAGCCACATAAGGACAATCTTATCTGCTCTATCTGTGATCTACTTGGGTGTGTAGGACCATAAGTGGCTAGGGCAGTAAGTGGCATATGACCCCTCTCTCACGTGTTACTCAGATCACACCCTTCCTGGTGTGGAGTAACTAACTCCCTTGCAGAAAGACCCAAGTTGACGAGCCCTGAAGGTCTGAAGCTTCTTTATGTAAACTTAAGCAGGGCCTCTGAGGTCTCCTGACACCCTGATTCCACATAATCCTCCTCTGGGGGTGATTCTGAAAAGGCTCTTTCAGGGTGCCATTTGTTCCCCCCTCCAGTTGGGCCATCCCATAAGCCTCCTTATTTCGTGTCATGCGGGTTTAGGGCTCCCAGTACAAACCAGAGCACACAAGCATGTTTAGCACATCACAGCAGCTCTTGAGCGTTTGTAAGTCTGCTGATTTGGGGTCCTATGGGGATGAATGCAGGGACCCCACAGATCTGGTCACACACATACCATCCTGCCCCATGACTTCTTTGCACGCATTAAAAGGGCACACAACATGGGAACACATGCTTTCAAGGACACCAGGCAGTCTAGCCATGTACCCAAACCCACCAGTGTTTGCACACCTTATATAGGCATGCAGACACACATACTGGGGCACACCCACGTCTGCCTAGGAGTCAAAAGCCTTTGAGGGCCAAGCCATACTCCACCTTGACCTCTGATCCATCTGCCAGGCAGGGGGAATGCTGGTCTGGGTTGGCTGAGGGGCTACCTTCAATCCAGAGGAGTGCCAGCGTGGCACCAGCTGGCATCCTTAACTTGACAGAATCATTTGTCAGCCTCGAGTTTTGTACTTGGGCCATAAACCTAGGGCCCTTTGCCGGACCCCAACCTCCAAGCCGGTGCAGAAGGTACTTGGGACGGGGTGGGAAATACTGTGGACTTCAGTCTTCCTCCAGGCTCCTCGGGAGCAGGATTCCCACTGCGGAGGACCTGCCTCTGGGGTATCTGGGTCAGGAGGTCCACAGTATGGGGCTTGTGCTTGAGTTAAGAGGAATTGTTTGCATTCGTTTCTCCTTTCTGTAAGTTGTTTCCTTGCATGCCAGTAGCAACATTTGGCACAGGCTCATTCTATGTGTAGAAGGGTCCTTTAGGTTTATTCCTAGGCCTGTGGGCTTGGCCCCGCGGGTGTCAGTGGTGGTGGTGGGGTCCCACTTGTTTGCCACATCTCCCGAAGAAGACATCTTTCCTTTTGTTCCAGGGTTCTTCAGGCCTTTTGTAAGATTGTTGGAGGTCTGTGACTAGGGACAGAGAAGTCAGCCTGCTTTTTGTGTTAACATTTTTGTTTTTTGTTTGTTTTTTCTCCTCTCCCGGTCCTTTGGGTGTGTAGTACCGCGTGTTTGCAGCTGCTCTGGTCTTGGGGTTCCCCTTCTGCCCACTTTTGCTTCTGTCCTGCCCTTCTCTGCTGGATGCCTGAGCCCTAGCATGGAATCCCAGCCTGTGGCGGCTGTGTAAGACCTCCAGGTGGGGAACAGCGGGTCTTCTTAGAACCGACAACTATGCCCCTCTCCCCTCTGCAGCCAGCGACCGGGACTCTCCGGAGACCGGCGAGGAGATGGGCCGCGCTGATGGCGCCTGGCCACGGGGCCCCGGGCCCGGAGCGGTGCCGCGCGAGCCGGCGGTGCAAGGCCCAGCAGCCTGCGGGGAGGAGGCGGCGGAGCTGGCCGAGGCCCCGGCGGCGGCGGCGGCGGCGGCGGCAGCAGGGGAGGCTCGTGGCGGCCGCAAGAAGAAGACGCGCACGGTCTTCTCGCGCAGCCAGGTCTTCCAGCTGGAGTCCACCTTCGACCTGAAGCGCTACCTGAGCAGCGCCGAGCGCGCGGGCCTCGCCGCGTCGCTGCAGCTCACCGAGACACAGGTCAAGATCTGGTTCCAGAACCGTCGTAACAAGTGGAAGCGACAGTTGGCGGCAGAGCTGGAGGCGGCCAGCTTGTCCCCGCCGGGCGCACAGCGCCTCGTGCGCGTGCCGGTGCTCTACCACGAGAGCCCGCCGGCCGCCGCCGCCGCCGCGGGGCCCGCCGCCGCGCTGCCCTTCCCGCTGGCGCCGCCCGCCCCTGCGCCCGCCCCGCCGCTGCTCGGCTTCTCGGGTGCGCTCGCCTACCCGCTGGCCGCCTTCCCGGCCGCCGCCTCCGTGCCCTTCCTGCGGGCGCAGATGCCCGGCCTGGTGTGAGCGCGCGCCGGCCCCTCCGCGAGGTCGCTCGGGCCTCGGAACACGCTCGGGACGGTGGCGGCGGGTGGAAGGGCGCAGCGCCCGCCACGACGTACCTCAGGGCGGCCCGGGCGTCGCTTTTGGGCAGCCGCTCCAGAATGTACCGGAGGGCGGCGACGGGGACTCGGCCACAAAAACAACTCGCCAGGGCAAGGGCGGTGCTGAGCAGCCGGGTTCCTCGGTGCCCTTGGCACATGAACTCTTCCTACAAGCTGGCGCAGGAACACCAAGGTGACTGTCCCCATAAACCGTGCCCCCAATACAAAATGTCCATTTACTGGGACCGTGCAGGGACCCAGCCAGCAGGCCAGCCGGAGGGCTGTATCCCCCAAGCCTAGGCCTCCATTCTGACTGGGACTTCTCTCCCAGGTGGCCTTGGTTCTCTTGGGTTAGTGAAGACTTTTTTTTTTTTTTCCTGTGAGGAATCTTCTTTGCATATGGAATAAAAAGGGACGTTTTCTGGACAGTCTCACTGCTGTGTGGTCGCTGGGGCAAGGATTTCTCTGGTAGCAGGCTGAAGTGCGCTGTCCCTACCAATGCTGACCAGGGCCATGGGGCAAGGAGGCTGAGCCTAGGACAGATAGACTAGGTGGACAGGAGCCATCAGTTTCTGCAGGCTGGGCTCCTAGTCCTGTCCTGATAGGGAGACCCAGCTGGATTTCCTGGCCCAGCAGTGGGAAGTAGGAGTGACAGTGTGCGGTGAGTGAAACCCAAAGCCACAAAGCAGGTGAAGACAGGACCCCTTGACCGGTTTGTCACAAGAGTCTGTGAGGGTGTGTGTCTGCTGCCCTTACCCGCTCCTGGGCAGAGTTGGGGAATCTGACCATTTAATACCTTGGAGCCCCAAAACAAACAAACAAACACTGGTTGTCTCAGCAAGAGATGGACTGTGCTGACTCCTGCATCCGCCTTGACCGGAGTGCCTCTGCAGCCTCTGTGCTGGGGGGCTGAGCCTGCTCATGTATGCCCAAGGAAACTGCTCTGAGTTTCTTGGATCACCCTATCTCCACTAGCCCCAGTCCCACTACTTCTGTGTGCAGATAAGACTGCCCTGTATGGGCAAGGGGTACTTTGTGTGTTTTTGAGCCCAGTGGGAAGAGATTATTCCAGGTTTGAAGGAGTCACACCTATAGCAGAACAGAACTTTCATCTCTTGCCTTGCTTCATTGGGAGTAGACATCTTCCCCTTCTCTCCCCAAGATACCTCACAGCTGAAACATGCAGCCACCTAGCTACACTGGGCCTGGGGTACCCAAGGTGGTGCCAAACAACCTAGGAGACCTGGAGGGAGGGTCATGGGGTGTATGTGTGTATTCTTCAGCTCCCACTCTGGTACAAAGAACTGATTCCCAGTGCTGAAGCCCAGCTGTCCTCAGCAGCCAGTGCTGCATGTGGGGCCTCCTCTCCCACACCTGCTGCCCCCAGTCTTCCATGCCAAATGCATGGACATTTTGGGAGACTCTTTGGAGGGGACATTGGTCCTTGGCCAGAGGTCTCATCTCCCAACTAGCCTTCCAAATCAGGTCTGTCCTTCTGGGAGTGGTGTGCAAGCTTTCCCACTACTTTGAGCTACCCTTAACTGCTTTTCTCAGCAATAAGGCCAGAGCTTACATGGCTTTGTTTAGGAAACACCACACACTTCAATGAGATGAACTTGGAATTTTCAAATATTTTGGATCCTGGTCAGTACACAGGGAGCATGGGCTGTCCCCACAGACCCTACTCCACAGACTAGGGACTGAGCAGGCCCACCTTTCCTTTATTCTCGTTTCCCCCACTGTGTCATCTCCATCCCTCGGTGTCTCTGGCTTCTGTTGCTTTTGTACTGACATTATCCAGCTGTAGGATACAGCACTGGCTGTTCTTGAAAGGACCTGAGTGTGACCAGCTTCACTGTGGAGGTCTCAAAACAGTACAGGTCCCTTGCAGTCATGATGGCCTCTCTTTGCCTCTGGTCCTGTGTTCAGAAAGGCTTCCTGCCTGTCTTCCCTGTGGTGGTGAAGATGGCAATGCTGCCCTCACTGCCAAGGTCTCAGTTTAGCACAGGAACATCCTTCCCAACCCCCTTTAAGTGGAGCGGATACTAGACCCAAGACATGGGTTTATCACTATGACAGAACCACTTTATTCCAGTTTCTAGCTTATTTCATGGAGCTGAGGTCACATGGTAACAGTAAAGGGCCTCTGATCTCTGGGCACAATGATACCACCAGAGTGAATTTGGTGAGTCCCCTTAGCAGCCTATATATCTGTACCAGAGCCAGGTTGAAAGATCCCAGAGAAGCCACCTAACACCAGGGAACACAAAGAGCAAGGGCCCTGTGGGCACTCAGTTTGGAATCTTACCCTACCCACAGGAGAAACAGCTAAGACGAGGCAGGGATTTTGTAGCTGGAGAAGAGCTGTGTTTTTCAATAAAATTAGTGATGTTGGGCAGGAGCCATCTCCTGGGCCTCCATGGCAGGGCTGGACATCCTACAGAAGTGAAGTGGTGTCCTCTGGAGCTAGGAGCAGGACCTTGTGATGGTGCAGGGGCTCCAAAACAGAATTCATTCTATCAGGCTCCTTAAGTATCCATAAAGTTCAGGAATGCTGGGTGTGGCACCCAGGGTGGCATCATGGCATAGAACTGATGTATAACACACAGTTCCCAAGTCCTAGAGGGCCCTGAGACAGGCCTAGGGCTCTAAAGCCCTGAGCTCCAGCAGCATTGATTGCGGGCACACCTCGACGCGTTGGCTCCGCTGCTGGCAGAAGATGAATGGCTTCGATCTGTCTCCACCACAAGACCCCCTCCCATGGTTCCTCCCAACAGTCCTCCTTTGCTAAGTAAGGTCCAGCTGCAGACACTCTGACTCTGTCTCTAGTCCCTGGCCCATGCATATCTAACAGGCTTTGGATACCCTGACTCCTGGCCTCAGAGTGGACCCAGCCTTACTTGCAAGAGGCAAGCCTTGTACTCTAAGCTTCAGTTTCCCCATCATGTGCATCAGGCATGGACTGATTCTGTAACTTGTACCCTGTTTTAGTATTCTCTGTGAAGTCAACAGGGTCCCATCCCGGACAAGGCACTTGCAGTTAGCAGCCAGAAGCTGGGAGCCAGGAAGCCTCAGGCCAGCCCATCTTCCCAGGTGACTATCCTGCCATTAGGATCACCAGTGGCCAATCCTGGTTAAAAGCAGGGAGTACCAGGCAGACTCTATTCATCTTGCCTCCTCCCAAGTCACAGCAACTGGTGGATGCTAGGGAATCACCCTTCTTCTAACTGTTGGCCCCATTTCCACCTAAGCACCCAGAGCCTGACTGCCACCTAGCAAAATGTCTGAACCTAGATAGCCCTTCAAGTTACCAGGTGTCCTGACACTCATCACCTGGCTGCTGAGGGAGGAATTGCCCTGGAGCCTAGGTTCTGCACCCACCCAGAAAACAGCCAGCCCAGCTGCACTGAGGCAAAAGGGACTTCTCTATTTTTGTCTCTCTCGAAGCGTCTTTCTGCCCCCATCTAACAACCTATGGGAAAAGGGACACCAAGGCTCAGAGGGAGCATGGATTCAGGGGCAGAGGCCACAAGGACGGTAGATAGAGCTTGGCAAGGCCCACGCCCTCCATGGCTCCAAACCACATCTAGGTGGCTGTTTCTGGAAGTTCCTTCTTCCTGCCCTGTCCTGCTATCTGCTGGGTCCCATCATGTGAGAATTCCCTTTGCCACACTGCCCCTTGGGAGACCTGAGCACCCAAACTGTCTTTCTGCGGGGACCTGTGGAAGTGGACTCCCAGCCTTTTAAACTCTACAGGCCAGGAGTACTTCTTGGACCTAGTGGTCTCCAGGTGTCCTAGAAGGCTTGGGTGTCCTGGAAGGAAAAGGAGAGATGGAGAGATGGATGTCTACTCGCAGGTGGACCCAGTGGTTCTCACAGCACCACACCTACTCTCAATCTGCAATACCTGTCAGGCATCAGGACAAAAAAGCAGAAAAAATGAAGGTTGCACAGGGTTTGTGGACTCCATGGAGAGGGAGAGGGAGGAAACCGCTCTGGGGGTCCTGCCTCTACTGCCTTTTTGTTGTTACAATTATTATAAAAATATTAGTGCTTTTAATTATTCGGACACTCAGAAAAATCAAAGCAGAAATCAACTGTGTGCATTAAAGCCAACTGCTTCAGAAGGTTAAACCAGTCTGATTATCCGGGACTATAATTTGTAGCTGGACTGTTATCTTAAAAAGTTTGAAGTGCATTTGTGTACTTAATAGTGAAATGTCTGTGATCTTTCCTCAAATATGGCAGCGAAATGAAAAGGACACCAGAAGAAACTAGATTAAGAGCCAATGCTTGCCGAAGAGGCAACACGCAGAGGTTTAGCTCAGCCTCTTTACTTGGTTTTCTATTTTAAAACTTCGAATTATTTAAGTAGAAACATAAAGGGGAGGGACTGTGCTCCTAATGGCTGACTCTACCTGGGGAGGGGACACTGTATTTGAATCAGATTTATTTTGACCCTATCTTTACCTATGTCCAGTTCACACCCAGCCTTTTTCATTTTTTCTTAAATTTCCTGCTTAGTCGGAATCTGATCATTAGAGCTCATTTTATTTGTCTGTACCACTATTTTAATCTCAAACCTCCTGTATTTCCACGAAGCCTCCCAAGTCTACATACAGCCTTCCTCCTGTGGTCCCAGCGCCCCCCTTTTGTATTTCCACCCTACCTACAGAAGAGGCCTCGGAGGCCGCCTTGGAACGCAGAAAGGTGTGGAGGGCAGCGGCTACCATCCCACCGAGTTCCACCCCACAGTGTGGTCTGGGATCAGGAGGCCTCCGGGTTCCCGGGTTGGGGTCTTAGGTTTCCTTGGAGAGGAGCCGGGGTGAGGCGGGGCGCTCCGGGAGACTCGAGAAGGGCGGTGGAGATGGAGGAGTGCTCCAGCCACACTGGCCGCCCCGATGCCAGGCGACGGGCCGGGAGTGCGTTGGGGCCCCACTCGGACACCTCGGCCGGGCACTGGGCTCCGGGAATGTGCAGCCCAGGCGCCCAGCTCGCTGGCTTCTCAGTTCCGGCCAGCCTCCCCTTTCCCCGGTGTTACCCCCGGATGCGCCCGGCCTCCCTCTGCCCGGCGCTGGGATTCTCCCGCGAGCCCATCCGGCCCCTCCGGCCGCGGTCCTCCGTCCCAAGCACGGCTCCGGGCTGCGACTCCTTCCCCTGCACCGGCCGGGGAGGCCGCGCACCCTTCGGCTGAGGTCCTCGGCCGGCAGGTGAGGTCTCGACGCCGGGCCCCGCGGATGCCCAGTCGGGAGGGGCAGAGCCCGGGCCGCGGCAGCGTCTCCGCGGGTCCCACACCCTCCTCCCGCCCTAGGCGTGCGTCGGCGCTCTCCGCCCGGCCTCCCGGGACACGGCGGCTCGCGGCCCCGCCCCGACCGGGGCGCTTCCGGCCCCTCCCCCGCCGGCCCGCGCCCCTGCCCCGCCCCGCCCCGCAGCTCACCTGGCGTCGAGCAGTCGGCGGCGGGCGGCCCGCGCTCCGCCCCGCGCGCCTCCCGCTCCCCGTCCAGTGCGCGGTCCGTGTCCACTGGCTCCAAGCGGCCCAGGCGTCCGGACTCCGAGGGGGCTGGGGACTGAGGCCGGTAAACGTCGAGGATGTGAATGAGAGGCGGGGAGTTCAAGGGTGCTGGTGACGGCCGCGCTCGCAGTGACCCTGGGCAGGGGTGGGTGGGAAGGGGGCGCGGCCTGGCCGTTGGACTTTGCCCCCCCCCTTTCCGTCTTCCTCCCAAGGAGAGGGGCGCGGGGCCTCTGTGGAGCGCTCTCGGTACTGGGTATTGCTTTGCATAGCTCCTCCTCACTTAGGTCTCTCGGAGACGCTTTTCCTGGGGTGGGAACAGAACCTCATTGTTGCGTGAAGTCTCCACTACACCAGGAAGGGGATGATGGTTTTATGCATAAGGATTCCGTACCATTTCACAGACCAGATGACTCCTGGAAAGCAGAGGCTGTGCTGAGATTCCTTTAAAAGGGCAACTGAGGGAACCACTGGCCCACCCTCCACCCCTCAAGTCTCCCACCCCGTCTTCCAGAAGCGTCTCCACACAAGACTCACATATTCATAACCTATACGAGTCCCACCCTGGAGTACCTTTTTCTTCCTTTTCTAGGGCCCCAAGGAGATCTGGGACCCAATTGCAACCTGCAAGGGTTGGCGCTGGAAGTCCCAAGCCTCCTCAGATCTGGGTGGGGCTGACTGGCAGATTGAGATAAGGATATGAAATTGGCATGCTGATTGATTTTGGGTGACAAAAAGGGTTATGCAAACATAGTTACCCAAAGCCCCTTGTATGCTAGGGGCAGTCCTGGAGGTGGAGATACTCTGAATAACCCATTTCCACAGCTACCTCCAGGCTCTTGAATGTGGCCTTGGCCTGCCCATTCTCCAGAATGTTTCTCAAGAAAGGATACAGGCCACATCCCTCCTTAAAAGGAGTAACCCAGCAGAGGGGTCACTGGGCCGCTCTTGTGCAGAGTGGAGAGAAGGAAGGAGTGGAAGCAGGCCTCTGATAAGTTCACCCACAGTGGGTGGCGTGGGGCGGGAGCCTCTGCTCGCCCATCTTAGTTTCACAGGGTTTGGTGGAAGGATGCCCTACAGACCCAACCACAGGGCCTTAGCTCGGGTCCTTTCTGGGCTTAGTGTCCTTAATGTCAACGTGGGACTGGCTGGGAGAGCAGCTTGGCCCCAGCCTAGATCTTGAGCTCAATGAGGGCTCACTCAGCTTGATGGTGCCTAGCTGGCAGGCTGTCTTCCTCTATCTGGTACTGATCTCTACACAGGCTTAGAGGGGCAAGAGCTGGCCCCTGGAGACTCACAACGTGCGTAGTGTCTCCTTGCTCGCAGTCCCCAGCTGCAGCCCCTTCCTTCTGACCCCTTACACTTCCTCTGAATCGTCCCTTCTGTCTGGCTCCCCTATCTTGGCTTCTCCTCCAAGGCGCGGCCACTGTCCCAGCGGGGCTAAGTCGCCCCTTACCCAAGCGGGTTTTTAGGTTGTGCCACCACAGCGTCCGCACATCCGGGCCGCTTTCGCTTTGAGTCGAGTTTGTTCTGAAATTTCACAAATCCAGTTACCCCCCCCCCCCCGCACCACCACCGCGAGTGGACAGCAGCATCGCCCCTGCCGCCCCGCCCCGCCCCACATTGATCCCGAGTCTCACAGCCCAGCACATTAGTCCTAATGGTTTCGTTGATGATTCGACTTCTTTTCGTTAAGAGCCATCCCTGGGCCATTGGCCGCCGCTCCTCCCGGCTGCGCCGAAGCTCCGACTCGCCCTCGGGACCCGCGGCCGCAGGAGACCCGGCGCTCCGGAGCCGGCGCGGCGCGGCGCGGCGTGGCGTGGGGGAGCCGGCGGCGGCCCGGGACACCCTGGAGCGCGACACGCTTGTCCCAGGCCCCGGCCAGCCAGAGGCGTCCGCAGTCAGAGCCGCGACGTGCCTGTAGCGGGGGAGCCCCGCGCCCTCGCCACCCAGCTCCGGGCGCGCTGGGACCCGCCTGGTGCCCGGCAGCTCCGTCCTTCCTGGGCCTCGGCCGCACAAGGAAACGCTGTTAGTCGTAGAAAAAAAAAATCTCAGAAAAACACAGGCAAGGCGGTGGGGGAGGAAGCGCCCCAAATGAAATAGCAGGGGAGTTTCCTCTTTCAAATGTATTTTTATTTTCAAGATGCTAGGGATGGAACTTGGGACTTCAAGCAGGTTAGGCAAGCACTCACCACTGGACTACAGTCCCAGCCTATGTTTTCAATGAATTCATTTATTTAATAAAACAGGAAATGTTCTCATTCGTTCTACATGTCTTACATATGCGGTAAACGAGTTTTTTTAAGCTTTAATTTTAATTTCCTACTAGAAACATAGGAAACGGGTTGTCAGGATGAGGAAAACTAATGTATCATGGGAAGGTTCCTTCCAGGACTTTAAGGTGGGAGCTTACCTCTAAAGACAAGCACATTTTATTAGTAATTTTTGAGGTTATTTTTGGGGGGTCTGGCTTCTGGAACTCGAGATCTTCCTGCTTCACTTCATGAGTGCTGGATTTACACACATCACCCTGGTGGCAAATAGATCTTAGAATATGGAGCGTTCTAGCGTTTCTGTAAACGTACACACGCAGTGGCCATCACTCTTCAAGTCTTTTAATCTTTTTTAAAATAAAGAAAGGAACATTTCCACATGGATACCCAGAAGATTAACAGAAACCAAGAAACCACCAGGCTGGGGTTGTGGCTGCGTGGTTGAACTTGACCTTCACAGCTAGGATTTGATCCTTAGCAGCAAAATAAACAGATAAATTAAGAGCCCCAGTACACCCTCATCCCCGCTCCGTTGAGTTTTATCAAAGCTATTCAGGATCGCAACTCAAAGCGCCCCACCTGCTTTTAAGAAGAACAACCAGCGAAGTCGCTGAGCTCCCCAGCAGCGGGTACACTCAGCCAGAGTGCCTGTGCCCTGCTTCTCTCTACTGGGCCCACAGTGCTGAGGTAACAAGCCTAGCCACTCTTTCCTTCTTGCTTTCTTTCTCTTAAGTTCCTGTTTTCTTGTAGAGCTGGGGCACTTGCACGCTAAGCTAGGGCTCTACTTCTGAGCCGTCCTCCTCACCTGCTGTCTACTCTTTTTCCATTTCGTTTTCCTATTTCATGTCGTTTTTTTTTTTTTATAAAGAAATCCATCACCTGGGTTTGGGGGAGGCTCAGCAGCTAATTGTGCTTGCTTGCAAAACCTGCCAACCGGGTTCAATTCCCTAGTACCCATATGAAACCAGATGCAAAAAGTGGCTTGTGCACCTGGGATTTGAAAAGCAAGTGGCCCTGATATGTTCATACTCAATCTCTCCCCTTCTTTCTCTTAAACAAATAAATAATACATTAAGAAAAGAGAGGGGGCTGGAGAGATAGCTTAGCACTTAAGACACTTTCCTGCAAAGCCAAAGAACCCAGGTTCAATTCCCCAGGACCCACATAAGCCAGATGCACAAGCTGGCACATTCGTCTTGGGTTCATTTGCAGTGGCTGAATGCCCTGGTGAGCCCATTTTTCTCTCTCATGTTCTCTCTACCTCTCCCTCCTGCTCTCAAATAAATAAATGAAAATGAAATAATTTTAAGAAGAAAGGGCTGGGAGATGGCTCAGCAGTTAAGGGTACTTGCTTGCAAGGCCTGCTGGCCCAGGTTTGATTCCCCAGTACCCATGTAAAGCCAGATGCACAAAACAACAACACATCTAAAGTTCCATATGGTGCACCCATATTCGTTCTCATATTTAATGCAAATCATTACATGAACATACTTTTTAAAAAATCATTACATGAACATACTTTTTAAAAAAGAGAAAGAAATCCCCTGGAAGATTGAGGTTCGCCGGCTGACTCCTTGCTCTGGCATAGCCCACAAAGGTGCTCAGAGCCCAGTGCTATTAGGCTCCTGTGCTTACTTCAAATTAGGATGTGAACTTGAATCCCCTTGTTTATATGAGTAATTTCCCATTGCAGCTACCTTACTGTTCCATGTCTCCAAGCTGCCTTGCAGAGTGGGTCTCCTTTGTAAGGTGTCAGCATGCAGGGGCCCCTTAGGCCAATTGGAACAGGTGAGGTAGGCCTAGTCCTGCTGTGTTCCACCTCCAGAGACCCCCATTCCAGAGCCTTTCCTACAAGCAAATTAGCTGCTCCCCCTGGGTGCTGCCACATGGTTCCCCTATGGAGATCCCCATCCAGCTTCTCAGAATCTCAGTGGTTTCCAAGTGACACTGCACTCCCAGCACCCAGCCTCAAGGAACAGAGGCATTTGTTAAACATAGACCCTGAGTTCCAAGGGTTCCCTTGAATATGGCTCTGCCCCACCATCCAAAGTACAGGCTCCTTTCCAGCAGGAGGCTCTCACCCAGGGACATTTCCCATTCCTGCAGGCAGCTTTCCTGGCACCCACATCAATGGCTAGGTGGTGGTGGGCGTGCTTTGGGCCCATTCGGGTATTCACGTTCTCACACTTGCTGCCTAGAGCTGTCTGCATTCGGAAAGTAGCTGCGCAGTGAAGAAATAAGACCCCTGCTTCCCCTCACTGCAGCACAGAAGACAGCCAGGCACAGGAACTGGGCTGGATCCAGAATCTTGCAGTGCTTGTCCTGCAGGTTTGTGAGGAGAGGAAGACAGCCTGGAAGATGCATCTGTACGGCCCAGCTGTGAAGGGGCTCAAACCAGTTGTGGCTCAGGGTGCCGAGGTGTCCGCTGGAGAGTGACCCAACACAGTGCGGATGTTTGATGCATAGTGAAGAGGAGAAGCAAAAGAAGTCATGTGACTCTACTCGTGAGGGATCTGCACTCTTTACTGAAATTGCTTAGTCTAGTTCTGGCCTTGCAGAGTTATTTCACGATGCAGAAGAGTAGAACGCACTATGAATGCAGCCGTTGGGAGTTGCTGGATGGAGTGTGGATTCTTATTACCGCATGCTCTGTGTTTTAAAGCAGTATTCTTTATATCATCATTTCATAATGGCCCCGATTCTCCAAAGAAAGAAGCCAACAGGAGGGAACAGACAGACATGGAATACATGAGCAATTTTAAGAAACTGGCTTATGTGCTTGAAGGAAATGGTAAATGTAGCTGGAAAGTCAAGCTCGAGTCAATGCTGTACTTTCAGCCCAACTCTTGCTTCAGCTGGACTGGAGAACAAGCAGGGCTTCTGTGTTGCAGGGTTGAGGTCTCCAGGAAAATCTCTCTTTGCTGTAAGTCCTTCAGCTGATGAGATGAGGCCCACCCTGCTATGGATCCTCAAACTCTACTGACTGAAATGCCGATCACATCTCCTAAGAATCTTCTAGCAACATCTGGACTCCCAGATGCCATGGCCCAACAAGCTGACATGTCCTGTACACCATCGCAGACCCCATAGGAATTTTGACATCCTCTTTCATACAAAAGCACACAGGGAGACCCCAGAGTCGCTGACTGGGTCACCACCCTCCCCAGAAATTGAGGTAGTGCCACACCCCAGCTACATGAGAGCATGTGCACAGCTCCTATGCTGCTCTCTCCCCATAAAGTCTCCTGAAAGGTAAGGCTATATGTCACAGTCACCCAAGGCCAGGTGAGTGTGGGACAGGGCAGGTGGGTGGACTCTCTTCACACTCCCAGCAACAGCATAATGGAGGGTATGGTGGAGGGCTGCCCAGCTGGCTCAGGATAACCTTCCTCTCAGGTTCTAGGTGCTACATGCCCTGTATTAAGGGGAGCAATGTCACCCCCACTCCCCATGCCTTCACTAATGGGCCTTCTAACTTTCAGCACCCAGTATGCAGCTGGAGACTTGGAACTTAGACCTCCCTTGCATCTCTGCCTGGTCCAGTGATGAGGTTCCAGCCATCAGAGGTGCAAGAAGTGCCCTGGGCAACTTCTAGGTCTCCCAAAAGGAAGTTGGGAGACCCCCATCATGGCTCTTCCCTTCCCCCTTCTTGATCACCTGAAATGGGGTTGACATGTTGGCACAAGGACAAGGCAGAGCTCAAGAGAGCAGAAAGGCCCCTCAGGATCCCATGTGGAGTGGTCCAACTCCCTACATGGTCACCAGCTTGGGCCACTTCCAGAGAGACAGTGAGACCTGTGGTGTAGGCTGCTGTGACTTGTCTGTTTCCTCCAGGTACAAACACTCCTTCAGGAAGCTCAACACCACAGGGAACTTACATGACACGGGTGTCTTTTCCTGGGGCTGCAGAAGCAGTGAGCAATTGCCAGAGAGAGGAAACTCTTCTGTGAAGCTGCCTGCAAATTATATAGAAACTTGTAGAGTCTTTCCCATGCTGAGCTCAGCTTTCAGTGATGCAGCACCCAGAGACTCATGCTCCTGTGAGTAACCTCAGTAAACTCATTGGCTTACCAAACTAGACTCGGGCAGACTCATCTCTTACCTGTCATGGGTGCCCTTTTTGGGGTGAACAGACTAGTGTCTCCCCAGCTAAAGTCACACAGCACTTGGCCTCTTTTATAGAGACAGTTACTCTCTGAGCTTCCTACAGCAGCACTTCCACGCTGAGCAGTTAGGAACTGTGCTTGGTGCCTGCCAGGGCACACCACACATTTGTGTTCTATTCATGAACAAAGGACCAAGCTGGCTTTCCTCCCAGCTGTTAGAGATGTCCTAAAGGTACATTTTACTGACTTCCCCTCTTTAAAAAAATTATTATTTTTTATTTGACAGAGAAAAAGGGAGGGAGGGAAAGAGAGAGAGGAAGAAAGAGAGAATGGTCACACCAGGGCCTTAAGCCACTGCAAATGAACTCCAGACACGTGCATCCCCTTGTGCATCTGGTTAACGTGGGTCCTGGGGAGTCAAACCTATTCCTTTGGCTTTGCAGGTAAGTGCCTTAAGCACTAAGCCATCCAGCCAGCCCGACTTCACCTCTTTGACTACAAAGATCTTTAGAGTTCTGTTACTAAAGCAGAGGGGTAGTGGATATTAAGAGGCAAGTTGGGGGCTGGAGAGATGGCTTAATAGTTAAGGCACTTGCCTGCAAAGTCTAAGGACCCATGTTTGACTCTCTGGAACCCACATAAGTCAGACGCACAAGTTGATGCAAGCACGCAAGTTTGCACATGCACACAAGACATCACATGTGTCTGGAGTTCAACCGCAGTGGCTGGAAACTATGTTCCACCAGTTCTCCCTCTTTTCTCACTCTCATAAAAAAATTATAAGAAAGGAGGCAAGTTGGGGGTTGTGCACAGGGAAAATTCACAGAAGAGAAGGTAATAGAAGGTAGCGTGCCATGGCCATAAATCAGCTCAATATTTCCCCCCTTGCTGAACTACTTTGCAATTTTATTATTTTACCTGACAAAAGCAACTTAAGGACTGGTGGGTTTATGGTGGTTCATGGTTTAAGAAGAGATACTCCATCATAGCGAGAAGGCATGGCAGCAAGAATGTAGGGTGACTGGCTACATTGTATCCAGTCCCCAGCTTGCTTTCTTGTCTTCCTTAAATATATAGACACAAACATATGTGTGTGTCTTCAGCCCTGATTCTATTTTTCTGGGGCCCTCCCAATGGAGTTATGGGATTCACTGTGGGAACATGAAGGCCATAGTCAGTACCTATGGGGTAGTGGGGGAACCATGCCTCAGGGTATTCCTACCACTCTTTGGCTTTTACAGTCTTTCCACCCTTCTTCTACAATGGTCCCTGAGCCATGGCAGACCTGTTGGCAGTCTGATTTAGTGTTGAGTTCTTTGTAGCCTCTGGATTTCTGCTTTGATGGGTTTTGATTGATCACTGTGTCTGCCACCATCACCCTGGCAAACCTTCAGTTGACCCCATCCTGGGTTTGTCCCTACCCTTGCTGCTGCTGGCTTCCCCCTCAGGCCAGCCAGCGGCACCACCAAGCTCACCAGTTGTGTGGGTTATGTCCAGGACCCCACACCTAGGCCTGGAAAACACAGCTGGGGTGAGACAGGATGGTGTAGGGTAGGAAGCCCAGAGATTGGCATCAGAAAGACTCGGAAGAGTGGTGTTACCCGTTACCTGGCTGTGTAGCTTTGGGTAAGGCTCTTGACCTCTCTGAGCTGCCGCAGCCTCATCTATCACCTAGTACTTGTGGCTGTTGCTGTGCTGGGAGGATCCCAGGGCCAATGTCACCAAGTGTCTCTTCACCACAGGGACAGTGGAGGTGCTGGAGAGAAGCCACCAGCATCATCCCAGCTGCTCCATGGAACTTGATCCTGCTCAGACATGAGGACCTTGGGTGGCTCCAGCCACCTAAACTCCTCTGAAGCCACTTGGACTATATGTGCTATTATTTTATTGTCTATAGTTTTCTTTTTAAATTTTGTGTGTGTGTGTGTGTGTCCCTTGTGTCATGGAACATGTGTGGAGGTCAGAGGACAACCTCAAGAGTCTGCTTGCTTGAGACATGGTGGTTTGCTTGCTACTGTGTGTCTGTGAGCTTTCAGGAATTCTGTCTAAGCCTCCCATCTCGCAGTAGATGCAGTGGGATCAGAAACACTTTTTGCCCTCTGGAATAGAGTTAACATGGTGGCACAAGGGCAAGGAAGAGTTCAGAGAGCAGGAACAGCCTGATGACCCCATGGGGAGCTGTCCAAAGTCCTGGCTGCTTACAGTTTGGATCATTTCAGGAGAGATGAATGAGACCCGTGGTTTAAGCCACTGTAATTTGGTAGTATCTCGCTATTTCCTCCCCATGAAAACAGTCCGTCCTGCGGGGAGCTCAAGAGGCTCCTGAAACCTACCTCCCACTTATGTGGGTGCTGGGGATCCAAACTCAGGTCCTCATATTTGCACAGAAAGCACTTGTTTCTCTGAGTCACCTCTCCAGCTTCCCCAGGTTGTTTCTACTACAGACTGCAACTCAGTGGGCTAACCCAAGGCCACTTGCCCAGAACCAGCTGAGATCTGCCTCCCAATGTGCCAGGTCATTGTGCTGCCCTCACCCACAGCCCCTTAGAGAGGGCCAGGCCGAGGGCTTGAGGAAGCAGGCAGATGGAGAACAAGAGCTCCTGGGTTTTTAGAGTCAGCTATGGGATGGACTGTGTTCTGAGACCTCTGTCTCCAAAGGAATATGGCTTCCTGTGGCACATCCTTCAGGTGGGGCATGGTCCCTGCCTAATCTACCAGCTGTCATTCTGACGCGTGGCCTCAGAGAGCAAAGAACCTTGTATGCGTGCACATGTGTACACATAGGACTATGTGTGCACACTCATTGATGTGTGCACGGCACATGCAGGTTCTCTGTCCAGAACATGGGAGGTGTCTACTACTGAGAAATCCACATAGTCCCCAGGTTTGGGCCGAGGTCAACTTCCTTTGCCAAAGGAGGACAAGTGCATGGCTGGAGGATCCCAAGGAGTTTTCCGAGGCTCACAACTGCCTGGTGGCAGGCAATTGTGGTCCCAAGTCTCCTTTTTCTTCCAGGAGGCCCAGGGAGCTTTCTAGGAGCTTCAAGGACCATGTCCCACACTGGTGCTGGTGCCCATGGCCTGGAGCACACTGGGGTTACAGATGTGCATGGCCATGCCTAGATTTTGTTTGTTTGTTTGTTTGTTTGTTTGTTTGTTTGAGGTAGGGTCTCACTCTGCTCAGGCTGACCTGGAATCCACTATGTAGTCTCAGGGTGGCCTCGAATTCACGATGATCCTCCTACCTCTGCCTTCCAAGTGCTGGGACTAAAGGCATGCACCACCATGCCTGTCCATGCCCAGCTTTTAACATGAGTTTGGAAGTGTTAACTGGGTGGTTTCTGGCCCAAGAGATCCTCAGGTGAGTACTCTTAACTGCTGAGCCATCTTCCAGCCCCTTTATTTTTGTGTTCCCAAAACATTTATAAAGCACTGACTGTATCCAGCATGTAAAACATATCCTGGAAAAACCTAGAGTAGAACTAAGGTCCATATGGTGCTGCTCCTTGGGAGTGGGACCACACCTTGGCCATGCACGCCTGTGCCAACTGGCCGCTCTGTGGCTGATAGGACAGGAGCAACAGGCCATCATGTCCCAAGGGACAGTTTTGGTGTTTCTCTCAACACTTCCAGCTGTTCACACACAAGGGCTACCTCAGAACTTTCCCCAAGCCCCAGGCCCAGGCAATTTGTTCCTCTGATGCAAACAGGTGATTCTCTCCCAGGGGTCCTGTGGTTATGGATTCTTGGGACACCCTGGAGCAACAAGGCTCCTTGGATTTTGCCTCTCCTTATTAACTGCAGGATTCCTCGGAGCCTTTGGTGTGGTTCAGGAAATGGATAGGAACCTGGCTGAGGTAGGAACTGAGTAACCATCACCCCTGAGTTCCTTTCAGTATTGACACATGGGAAACCTTGGCTGGCACCCCGCCCTGGGCAGGCACCTGGCAGTGGCCCCTAAGGAGCTGAGAAGAAGCAAGCTGGGGTACATGGGAGAGTCAGTGTGTTTAGTTAAGTGGGGGGCTGAATATTGCAGTACATCTGCCATTACCCCCAATGTATTCCAAGGAGGACAGGGGAAGGGATTCTTGGCACACAAAGTTTTGCTGAGATGCTCTGTATGAGGCGTGGCAGGGGACACTATGGGCAGAAGAGGGGTCTCCTCACCGTAGACCTGCAGGTGGCACCCCATCAATGGTGGTGTTACTGGATGAGCTATCTGGACAGTTGATGGAGAATCTGGTTGCCCCGCAAACCTGGACCCCCAGCCTTCCCTATCACTTTGGTTTCTGTGGGGACCCATGCATAGCAGCTCCCAGGGATTCTGAGGCCTCTGCCACTTAAGGACTGCTACTGCAAGTCAAGGGTAGGTGGGATATGCCAGTGCCCTGTGTGCACACGACTAGAGCCTATCACCAGACTGTTTCCCCCACAGCTACATAGAAGACAGCCCTGCATCTGGAGATGTGGGGCAGACAGAGGGCCTGAAGAGAGAAGAATGGACGTCAGAATGCTCCTAATATTGTTCCCTTTATACTGGCTCCCAAGTATTGTGATGCCACAGAAGTGAAGGAGCCATGATCACTTGCAGCCCTGGCTTGAAACTAAGGAGACCTTGGAGCATCACAGAACCAAGTGGACCCACTTTGTTTCCCATTTGGAAAGAAGCTAATTCCACACCAACCCACCAAAATTTGAGAGATCCTTTTTTTTTTTTCCGAGGTAGTGTCTCACTTTAGCCCAGGCTGACCTGGAATTCACTATGTAGTCTCAGGGTGGCTTCAAACTCACCACTATCCTCCTACCTCTGCCTCCTGAGTGAGTGCTGGGATTAAAGGCATGTGCTACCACACTAAGCTGAGAGATTCTTTTTTCCCATTTATTTATTTATTTATTTGCAAGCAGAGAGAGATAGAAGAAAAACAGAGAGAATGGGTGTTCCAGGGCTTCCAGCTGCTGTAAACTAACTCCAGACAGATGTGCCACTTTGTGCACTTGGCTTTACATGGGTATAGGGAATTGAACCCAGGTCATTAGGCTTTTCAGGCAAACAAGAGATTCTTTTTTTAGTAGAAGCTTTACAGGGATATGATCTGCAGATGATAAATTCACCCTTCCATAGGGAACAGCCCAGTGGACTTCAGTACAGTCAGAATTGTATGACCTTTGCCACAATATAGTTTTAAACCCATTTTACCACTCCAAAAGAGACAAAATCCCCATTGGTGGTCACTCTCCATACCTGGCTCCCAGGCTCTGGAAAGCATGTGTCTCTGTGAGTCTGTCTGTTCTGGGTGTGATATGTGGCCCTTTATATCCAGCTCCACCACCTGATGTCTTCAGTGCTCCTCCGTGTTGTACCATCTTCCTCACTGTCCTCACCATCACTACCAACACCAGCAACACCAGCATTAGCATGATCGTCACCTTCTGTAAGCCCTCATGTGAGCCCATCCCCTTACCAACGCAGATCCTAGGCAACCAGCACACGAGCTTCTCTTACAAGATGTAGTTAATGGGTTTTACCTTTCTAGAGAAAACTTAAGAAGTGTAGAGAGGCCCATGCACTTCCCAGTCTACCTTTTAAATTTCTCAGTGGGTGGTACACTGATCACACTGGTGAGCCAATCTAGATGCCACGTTAGTAACACAGCCTGGCATATGTGGCATGCACACCATGGTGTTGTGTCCTGTGGGTTTGGAAAGATGTACAGTGATGTACACTATCATAGTATCATGCAGATTTAGAGTCACAGCCCCACATTGTGTTCACACACACAAATATCCCTGCCCCCAACAACTGTATTTTTAAAATTATTTTTATTTATTTATTTGAGAGAGAGAGAAATGGGGAGAGAGAGAGAGCATGAGAATGGGCACACCAGGGCCTCCAACTGCTGCAAAGGAACTCCAGATGCATGCGTCCCCTTGTGCATCTGGCATACGTGGGTCCTGGGTAGTCAAGCCTGGGTCCTTTGGCACACTTTTAACACCGTATGTCTTCACAGTTTGGTGGGTCATGTCTTTGGTGCCAAAGTTGCGTATTGTATGTCCTCTCCCCCAAGAAAGACACCTGGGAGGGCCTAGTCTGGTTTGGAAGGAAGATCCTCTGAGCAGCCATGTGCAGCTCTGTGGATGTAAGCCTTCAACTTTTCTGGGCAAAGGCCAAGACACACGGCTCCTGAGACTCTCCTAGTTTGATCCCCAACACCCACATTAAGAAGCTAGGCCTGGCAATGCATGACTGTAACCCCAGCTCTGTGAGGGGCACACACAGGAGAAGCACAGGAGGGGCCAGCTTGCCAGCCAGTCTGAATGAACATGGCAGCTCTGGGTTCCAAGAGAGACTGTGTGTCAAGGAATCACGGACGAATGACAGAGGACATCTGGTGTTTTCCTCTGGCCTCCTCTACATGCATACACTCAGGGTGTGCACATCTGAATATACTTGCATACACCACACACAGAGACAAGCTTATCAGATCTCTCCTGAACTGTGTTTTGACACTGTTAGCAGATGACGTTGTCCAACTCAGGGTCCCTTGGATTTCCCATTATCTTGTGTATTTTTCTGCTTTCCTTCAATATGTTTGGAGTTTGTTCCTGTAGAGGGCTGAACTCCTATGCCTCTTTCCATCTCCCAGCTTGAGGGGCCAAGCAGTGCCAACCCCAGCCCACTTCCAGGTGTCATCTGGGATCCCTGGCTCATAAGCTCCGAGCCCCTGTAAGGTTCTTCTCTCCAGTGGGGTGAGGGCAGAGAGTCTGGGTATCTGTCATGGGCGGCCAGGGTTGGGTTTATCTCTGCTGCAGGCTGTGGCACTGGGATGTCTCTGGACTTAGATGACCAGCATTTTTGCCTCCCTTGAGGAGTGCTGAAGCTGGGAACAGGGTTAGGTGGTTCTGGGAAGCACTGGGATCCAGAGCACTGGACTCTGGCCATGGCAGAGCAATCTGGTGAGCTTCCTGAAGGAGGCAAGACCAACAGGACTGAAACCACAGAGCGGATGACGGGGTTGTCCAGCCACACAGCGATCGTCACGTCCACACTTCTCCCACTGCTGCGCTCCTCTCAGTCTTCTATCCCAGCCCCACCCCGTCCAGCAGCCAAAAGCCGCCATTTGTGAGTCTCTCCGTGGCCAACACCTGGCGTGAGGCCTCCTCTGCCCTCCTTGGCGCCTACAGGACTTAGCCTGCTCCTGCCCCTGCTCCTGATGGGAGGGGAGAGGCGGCCCCAGGCTTGGCTAACCAACACATAGACTTGGGAACACGGTGTGAGGAGATGCTTTTGGGGATGCAGATGAGGAGAGGATCACCAGTGGATCTAGGCATACCCATTTCTAGGAGTGCTCCTGAAGTTGCCCCACAGAAGCCAAGGGAACTGGTTCCCTAAACAGCTGCTTCCTGTGTCACTTCCTGTGGTACCCTCAGGAGGACCCCTATAGACATAGACTAGGAAAAGTTGGCCACATGCTGAAGGGCTGAGGCCTGACCCAGGGCCAGGGTGGAAAAGTGGCAAGGGTGATGAAGGAGCAAAGTGCAGATGGATTAATTGGTCAGGCCAGGCTGCTGCAGGGGCTCTAGTGACTGAGAGACTGAGGCGCCACATGGGAAGGGGTTTCACTCTGCAGTGTCCTGCGTTCGTTGTCCTTTGTCTCTGGAGTGGCCCAGCCACACTATCTAGCGGACAGGCCCCAACTGTGGGACCAAGGGGACGCAGGGGCACCTTGGGACTGGCAGAGGTCCTGAATTCAGGTCACAGAGTCTGATAGAATGACACCCCCCAACTCCCATGTGGGAAGCAACCAGCAGGTCCTGGTGAAATGACATTCTGGTTCAGTCCATGCAGGGTGGGGCCTGACACTCTATATTTGTCACAAGATCCCAAATGATCGTTATGCTGCTGGTCCACAGGAGACATTGTGAAGCCAGGTACAAGCCACACACATTCCAAGATGTGATTCAGGGCCTTCTGTTAGCTTCAAGAAAAAACAAATAGCATCTCTTTCTGACTTCTTCATTTAGTAGCTACATGACTTTGAAAAAGTATGGCCCTCTCTTGTCCATTGCTTCTTCATACAAGAAATGAACACTGGACCCCAAACATTACACTATGTTCCAAAGACAGCTTCTGTCATAGTTGTAGTTATTTTGTGTGAGGACAGTGTTATCTATGATGATAAATCTAGACAATAGTTCTCCCATTTCACCAGTGAGAACACTGAGGCTTGGAGCTGTGGGGCTCCCCAGCAGAGGTCAGCTTTGAACTCAACTGCCTGCTGCAAAGCCGTTGGGTCCTTTTGTTGTTTGTTTTGTTTTTGTCTTTTGCCATGTTAACATAGCTCCTGTTATATAAAGCACAGGATTAAATACAGCTCTCCCACAATGAGAGATTAAACCTGAAAGTGTTTGAACTTCTACATCTAGAGAACAATCAGAGCTCAGGCAAAGGCATCTGTGCTATTTTAGAGTTTCCCCAAATAATTTTCTGTGAGTTGATGGGCAATATGCTCTACGTGGTGTTTGGAGGTGAGCACTGCACAATGCACCCAGCCTCCTCATAATTAGCTCACCAGTTGTTCCTGTGTGTGTGAGTCTCCTGTGCTCCAGCCTAGCTTGTTCCTTGCACATTCTTACCATACAAATAGGAACCATTTTTGACAAGATTTTTGAGTTTTGGCAGATGTGAATTGTTAAGATTTAATTGAAAAAATGAACAGAACGCAGTGGCTGTTTTGAAGGGAGTGACCCAGAACCAATTAGAATTTAGTAACAATTGACCATTCACCACGGACAGCCACGCTAATTCCCCCTTGTTCCCTAGCCCCAAACACCATTAGTGGAAGATGTCCCTGAATTTTGTTCCAATCAGTATTTCTGGCTTTAAAGGTGAAGTTCAACAGTAGTGGGGGGAACAGGCTTAGGAAGGTGCTGGCTAGTCACTTCCCGGGCTGGGGTGTTGTAGAATATAAGGATGTCCTGAAGTCCTAAAAAAACAGGTCAGGCTGGCAGCCTTCCTGGTCAAATTGCTGTTGACAGCCCAAACAGGACACAGAGGAGAGCCACAAAAAGTGCCTTTCATCTGAGCACAGAAGCGCGTAATTGGTCCTTCTCTTCTTCTTTGACCTCTCCTTCTCAGCTGGGGGAACATTCCAGAACTAAGCCGGGCTTCCCAAGGCAACTTCTTAATTCTTTCTGGCAGGTGCTCCAGGGGAGGTGTCAGGTGAGAACACACAGTGGGGTGCCAATGGTTCTGGGAGTGGGCACTGTGCCCTGCACGTAGTAGGTGCTTATTAAAGCCAAATCAATGAATGGATGGCATCCAAGTCAACATCTTGACTGGGGACTCTTCACAGGACCCAAGTGGTCACAGGTCGGGTAGTACTGGGTGACTTGTTTTCATCTATTCCAGTGTTTCTCTGTATGGTGGACCTAAGCCTCACCACCAGTGTGAGCTGCAGCCACATCTAACAATGTGGACTCAGTCTTCCTCTGGCTCCAAAGCCTTTCAGCCTGCCCAGCATGCCTGTTACTCCTCCCCTGTGGCTTTGAAGTCTTCCTCACCCACTTGCAACCCAGGCCCTTCCTTTCCCAGCTCCTGGTTGGCATAACATAATATAGTACCAGAGGGTGCTGGGGGGTGTTGCACCACAACCCTCACCGCATTCTTAGAAGAAAACTGGGGCTCGGGAAGACTGCATGGTTACTGAAGTCTTCTGCCTAGGTTATGGGTCTAGCTGTGGCCCTGGGTATAGCCCCCAGGACTCATGGCCCTTGCTGCCCATTCTGTGCTTGGTTTTGGCAGGGCAAGATATATCACTGTCACTCCTATCAAGGACCATTGCTGGAGCAGCGACTATTTCCTAGTTATGTTTAGTGTCACCCTGAGGAGATGTCCCAGAACTGGCCATAGCCCACTGAATGTTCCCATAATGCTGCTGGCACCTCTGTCCCCATGTTCTGATTGTAGTAATATCCTTCTTATATTGTGACAAGAAAGTCCCAAATGTACTCTTTAAAGTATGCAAGTGCATGGCAAACCCAAGTCCCTGAAGGTGTGGGCAGTGGTAACCTTCCTACAAGTCCCCAAGGGTGGTGGTCACCTTCCTACAAGTCCCTGAGCTTCAGGTCTCAGCCGCTCCATCCAACCACAAATCTCAGAGGGAGGTGCCCAGACAAGGACATTTGGGAGGTGAGCTCAGGAGACAGGTGGTGACAAGGGAGGTGACAAGGAGGCAGGAGGGTTTCTTGCTACTGCTGCAGAGCTTCAGAACACATGTGCTGAGGGTTCCCAGTGGAGGGTCCTGGGATACTGTCATTTCCCATTGCCCCTTGTATTGCCCACTGTTCTTAGAAATACAGGGGCAGGTTAAATCACCCTATAAGTAAGTGCAAGTGTCCCCGAGATGCGAGGTGGAGGGTCGGCTGGGAAGATGGCAGTTGGGAAGTTCACAGGGTATTAGTGCTCACTCACACATCCATGCATTCTTTTTAAAATATTTGTTTCTATTTTTGGCTTTTTCAAATACATTTTTTATTTTAAAAAGTGTCGCGCCCACCTCGCCAGCAAGGAAGACGCCACAATCAGGATTCTTCTGTACACACTTTATTGGGGACTGCCAAGCTGCTAGATGCGAAGACCTCGAACCAGGAAAGTCAATTGTTTATATAGGGTTCAAGACTGCTTACTTACTAATGATTGGCTAACAGTGGATATGTACCCACCAGTGATTGGTTACTTTCTGAATGCCTCATTAGCATCTGCCCACGGTAGGTTGGAATATGTGCACTGTGCTTGTTTACTCCAGCTGTGACCAGGAAGAGGCCGGAAACTGGCGCCATCTTGTAATGGCGTCTGCACGGCTCCTAACATAAAAGGGAATTTATTGGATTAGCTTACAGCAGTCCAATAGCAGTTGCAGGCCCAAGAATCACTGAACCTGGTAGCTGCTCAGTCCATATACTCAGATGCCTCAGCAGTCCTGACTTGGCACTGTAGATGATGCCGGAAAGCCTGGAGGCTTCCTGAGGAGCCTCTGGGTTTCGATCCATGATCTTTAGTTGATGCTGGTCTTTAGTCTGCACTGGTCTTTGATCCACGTTGGAAGGTAGTGAGCAGCTCTGGCAGCCAAGTGGAAGGAAGGAAGGAAGGAAGGAAGGGAGGGAGGGAGGGAGGGAGGGAGGAAGGAAGGAAGGAAGGAAGGGGGGGGAAAAGGAAGGTCTCAAATACAATTTTTGCTGTTTCATGTCCCCCTTTTACTCCTTCATCCATTAGTTTTCCTGTCACCTGTCTTTTTCCCTCTTTCTGTTTACATGCCATATGTATCCTTTGACCACCCTTTCCCTTCTTTAACTCATGTCATTATAATTGATTTTGGTTACTATTCTACCTTTATACGTTTTATCCACATTTGCCCCCCTATATATGCATACTTATGTAAGCTAAGACCCACATATCAAACAGAACATGAGGCCTTGGTTTTTCTGAGTTTGAATCACTTGGCTTCATATGATTCTTTCCATAACCATCCATTTTCCAGAAAATTTCATAATTTTATTTTTCCATACTATTAAATAGAATTCCATTATGTATATGTACCACATTTTCATTATCTATGCATCTGTTCTTGGGCATCTAGGCCATTTCCGAGTCTTAGCCGTTGTAAATAGAGGTGCAGTAAGCATGATGTGTAGATATCTCTGTAGTAGAGTGTAGAGTCTTTACGCTGTATGTCCATACTCGCTAACATAGCACCAGCCAGTCCCTCCCCTGAAGCACAGCAATCCTGACAGCAAGAATTCATCTTTATGAGGTATGCTGTTAATAGTTCAGGCCTCACACCCCAATGACTTTCCTCAATCTTTTTAAAAAAATATATTTAATTTATTTATTTATTTTCAAACAGAGAAGGGGCGCGAAATGGGTGCACCAGGGCCTCTTGCCACTGCAAGGAAACTCCAGAGCATGTGCCACTTTACGTCTTTGGCTTTACATGAATACTGGGGAATTGAAGCCAGATCAGCAGGCTTTGCAAACAAGTTCCTTTAACCGCTGAGCCATCTCTCTAGCTCTTCTGAATCTTTTTCTCCTTCTCCTTCTTCTTCCTCATTTCTCTCCCTCCTTTAGTCCCCTCCCTCTTCCCTTCTCCATCTTTTCTTCTCCTTCTCCTTCTCCTTCTCCTCTCCTTCTCCTTCTCCTCTCCTTCTCCTTCTCCTTCTCCTTCTCCTTCTCCTTCTCCTTCTCCTTCTCCTTCTCCTTCTCCTTCTCCTTCTCCTTCTTCCTCCTCCTCCTCCTCCTCTTCTTCTTCTTCTTATTATTAATGTCATTGCTTTTGGTTGCAGTGCTCAGGCTGCAGCCAAGGGCATTCTGCAGGCTACGTAAGTGCTTCACCTCTGAGATGAACTCTAGCCCTCGGTGTTTTGAAACAGTTTCATAGAGTAGCCCACGTTGGCCTCAAACTTAAGAGCCTCCAGCCTCTGCCTCCCGAGGGCTGTGATGACAGGCATGTATCATCACACCAGGCTAGTTCTGTTTTTGTTTTTTGGGTTTTTTTTTGAGGCAAGCCAAACAGACTAGCCTTTTTTTATGTGAGGAAGAGAGAGAGAAAGAGAAAGAGAGAGAGAATTGGTGCACCAGGGCCTTTAGCATCTGCAATGGAACTCCAGATGTGTGCACCACCTCATGTGCATGTACAACCTTGCACACTTGTGTCACCTTGTTTGTCTGGTTTACGTGAGACCTGGGGAGTTGAACATGGGTCCTTAGGCTTTGCAGGCAAGTTCCTTAACCGCTAAGCCATCTCTCCAGCCCTAGTTCTAGCCTTTAGATTTTAAAACCAAAACCACACAATTAATATCTTTATAGATTACCAACTATGCTCCAATGTGACCAACTTGAGACAGGTGGTGACTGGGCCTTGAGCCCCTCCCCCAGGCCCAGGCTAGCCACGACTGGACCTGCAAAAGGCACCTTATGGTGTTGGGTAAGACACAGTACTACCCTGCTCCTTTCTTCCTGCCTGCTCTCCTTGAAAGCTCAGAAGGAAAGCTTAACACGTTCATGTACAGGAAGTCGGAGGCTGCAAGAGGGGTCAGGGATCATCATGCTGATGGGACACCTGCTAACCCATAGCCAACCAGGTGACAGGATCATATCATGTGGGGACAACTGTGCGCTTGCTTTCTGTGATCCTTGAACAGGTTGCTCATCCCCTGGGCCTCAGTTTAACCATCTGCAAAGTATATGAGCTTCTCTCCAGAGATACTGTGAAGCTGATATGAGTTAATCAAGTTAATGGAATAAACAGGTTGGTTATTGAGTCTCACGTAAGCCAGGGACCAGGACCAACAGAATGGAGCTGGAACCCAGATCTCCAGTCTTCTCACACCCCACCCCCTCCCCCACCCCGCCTCATGTGCTTGGACAACCCACACTTGGGGACACGTCCCAGAGCACTGGAACCCTTCCAATCACAGGGAAGGAGTCCTGGCTCCGCCTCCTCAGGAGAGAAAAGAAATCCTTGAAACAGAATCCTCCTGCCTCGGGTCAGGGTGTCAGACCCCACATTCTCTCCACTGTCAAACCCCCATAGGATTTTCTTGAAGTTCAATTTCATATCATATGGCTGAACATTTGGAACGTTTTAAACGGAAATTGTAGAAAAATGAAAAGTATTTTCCTCTTGGAACACAATACCCTCCTGGCAGGGTGCCCCATGAGGGATCTGCTGAGCCTCCTCGCCAAAGAAGCAATCATGGTAATTGTGGATCTGGATTAATCCGGCCTTCTTCTGCTTAGCTTGGTGTCAGCAAGCATGCTAATCAGGCAGGCGGAAGGCAAGGCGCCGAGCTGGACGGGGTCTGGTTGCACAGGCAGTTCATCTGCCTGGGTTCCCTTAGTGGGCAGCTTGAGCCTGGTTTAACAGATCCCTGGGCAGGCTGAATTTAGGACTTGCTCTGCACTGAACCAGGAGCCTGAGACAAATCCCTGTGCATCATTGTCACCCTCATCATGGCCTTAGAGGACAGGGCTTAAAACAACTAATGCCCCCCCAGAGGTCCAAGCAGGTGGGGAGCATATGACCTCAGGGGGTCACTGTAGTTGTGAGCAGGAGTCTCCACCTCTAACAACCATCCTTGCAGCCAGGCGAGGGAGACAGACAGGGTGTCTGTGAGACTGAATGAGGGGAGGGTTCTTTGGTCCTGCCCTGGGGTTCTGGGATGGTGGGGCCCTCCTCAGACCCCAGTCTCACCTGCAAGACCAGTAGCTTGTGTGACTCTGCCTGGCTGCTGAGGTGACAGAAGGAGTAATGGGTCTTAGGAAAAGACAGGGCCTGCTCCAGGCTGGCCAGGGGGCCAGGAGGATTTGGCAGAGATGTGCAGTCAAGTCCTGCTTACAGGCGAGGACACTCTACTCCCATCCAGCTGATGGGTTTTTGCTCCATCCCATTTTCTCCTCCTGAAGACTGTCCCCCACCTCATTGTCCCCACTGGGCCAGTGGTTAAGGGCAGGAGCAGGGTAACTATAGTCAGAGCCTCAGCATGGGGAGGGACAGAAGTAGGCAAAGGGATGACGGTCCTTTCCCTAAGCATCTCTCTTCCTCTTAACACCTGGGTTTATGTCAGGCCATGAGTTGGGGAGGGTCAGGAGCCCCCTTCAGGTAAGGCAGAGGATAGGATAGTAGCTTGCAGGTGTCCTGCTCAGAAAGATTTGTTCTAGGATCCACCTGAGGCTCCTGCCCTGGCACCAGCCCTCAGCAGCCCCACCCACACCTGCCAGGCTGGAAGCAATCAGAGCCTTTCCAGAGACTGTGAAGTTTCAAGGTGTGGGCAGCGCCACCCTTGGCCTTCTTCCTGACCAAAGCTGGCCCGGGTGGTGGAAGCACCAGCCCTAGCCTCTGTGCATCTTGTCATAAGCAAGCCAGGCTCTGAGCAAGCCTTTACTATGCCAGCTCCCTTTAAGGCATGCCTTCCATTCACCCAAACCTGGAGCCATTGGAAGGAGTGGAACATCTGTCCTGCACATGACCAGGAAAATTATTTGGGGAGGCACATTGTTGCCAGCTGCTGCCCAAAGGAAGGCTTCCTAGAGGTGCCTCCAGGAAGGCTTCCTAGAGGTGGTATCAGTACACACTCCTGAGGTATGAATTGGAACTTGCTAGATGCACGAAGTCCTGGAGCAACAAGAACTGGAACTGGAAGACAGAACTCGTGTGGACTTCAGGGACTTGGGGTGGCTTAGCCTAGCCCAAAGGCCTGTGGAGCAGGGAATGTAGTAACAGGTCCATGTGGTTCATGAGGGCCCAGTTCAGAAAGGCTTTACTTAGCAGGAATGGGACCAGAGAAGGAGCTGTCACACCCTATGGGGTAGCTCTCTGCCAGTGGGTGTTGAAGGTTGAAGGGGTGAGTGTGGGGCAGGTGAAAGGGAAGATTCCTCAGGGACCCCAATGGCCAGGGACTGCAGTGCCCATGGGTGTGAGGGAGGGTTGATAGGAAACGTGGCTCTGCAGCACCTGAGGTAGGCTGAGTGGGTACCTGGTCCAGCAGCATGGGTGACTTCTATGCTCCTGGTTATGAGAAGCACAGGAAACCACAGAGGTTGGTAAAAGGACTGTTATGGTGGTTTCTCTTCCTTTGCTGACAGGTTCTTGCCTCATGAAGAATGAAATAGATAGACAAGGAAGTGAGAACAACATGAAGAGTATTTTATCTTTGTGGAGGTAACAGCTCAAAAGTGAAAGATCTTGGCTGTGGCCTATCTGGTTGCCCATTGCCCGTATAAATGGCAGCTCTGTGCTCTAGTTGGACTCAGGATGCCAACTGAGAATGAGTCACCATTTGAGAGCAGGCAGGTCTGCATGTAGAGAGAGGGTCTACCCATGGAGAGCAGGTCTGCTTGTGGTGAGTCTACCTGTGGTGAGAGGGTCTGCCCATGGCGAGAGGGTCTGCCTTTGGTGAGAGGGTCTGCCCATGGAGAAAGGGTCTGCCATTGTGAGAGAGTCTGCCCATGGAGAGAGGGTCTGCCATTGTGAGAGAGTCTGCCCATGGAGAGAGGGTCTGCCCATGGAGGGAGGGTCTGCCTTTGGTGAGAAGGTCTGCCCATGGAGAGATGGTCTGCCCCTGGTGAGAGGATGCGCCCTTGGTGAGAGGGTCTGTCCATGGAGAGAGGGTCTGCCTGTGGACAGCTGGCCTTCTGGCTGAAGAGTAGGTCTGGCAATGAAAGCGCTGATTGGCAGAGAGCAGGTTGCAGGCTGAAAGTAGCTTCTCTGTGACAGTGAAAGTTCTCAGTGGCTGCAGGATTCCAGTCCTTGAGGGTCCTGGAAAGTGATTTTTATCCCCCAACCAAAAGGCTGTGCCAAGGGATCTAGGCTCTGAGTGGCTGAGGACATGCAAACTGCATGAATCAGGAAAGTGCCTGTCAAATCAGGGAGAGAGACTGCCCACCTAGAGTCTGCGGGCTGTTTCCCTTGCTGGTACTTAGGTAATTAGGACACGTTTATTCAGCTAGAGGGCACCATATAAACAGCCTCACCTGATCATTTTCAAGTCCATCTGCCACTGGCTCTATTAACAGCTAGGAGGGTCTCTCCTACTCCTTTCACTGGGCCCTGGTGGAGTTGTATAAGCTGAGTATGTCCCTCACATGGCTTGGGCCAGCCAACCCCTTGGGCTGAAAAACCTTTGGGCATCTCTATCTAAGGCCCTGCCCTCCTTGGTGCTATCTGCATGCCTCTTGTACCTGTCATCTATTGAGGGAAGACTCTGCTGAGGTGCAGATCTATATGTGGACCAGCTGTGCCAGGGGGTAGCTGCTGAAACACTCCATCCTCACAACTCTCAAAGATGACCCCACTGTGTAAATCAGGCATCTCCTCTGGTCAGATCAAAGGCGGCCCTATGAGGGCTCCTTTTGGCCTTGGCTCCCAAGTTCAAAGTTGCAGTGTCCAGACTGTTCTTTATGCCAGCTAGATTTCATTCAGCACCCACTCCCCAGTAGCAAGAAGAAGACACCCACAGACATACTGGGCCATTTTGGAACACACAAACACCTATGTCCTCCAGTATAGCTGTTTCCCTGAGTACTCACTCCTATCTAAAGATTGGTCACTTTGAAAAGGCTGGAAAAGAATTCCTAAACCATAGCCACAAAGGTGACATTCTTAGAAGGACTCTCCTGGTTAAGTGAATGTGGCAGCTTGAATGTAGAATGGGCTCCAAAGCCACAAGTGTTTTGAAAACTCAGTCCTCAGCTAGTGGTAATTTGAGAGGTGGTACTTTGTTGAAAGAGGTGAGTCACTGGGGGTGGACCTGAGGTTTATATTAGCCCCCAGCTTGCCAGTGCAAGCTCAGCTCACTCTTGCTGCTGCTTCCCAGCTGCTGTGGCAAGACGTGATGCCCAGCATCTGCTCTGCCATCCTTTTCCTGCCATGAAGTTTTCCCTCGAGACTAGAAGCCAAAATAGCCCTTTCCTCCCATCAGCTGCTTTTGGTTGAGAGTTTTGTCCCAGCAACACAAATGTAACTACAAGAATTGGAATGTCCAGACTCTGACTGTCAGGTCACAGAAGTTTCCCTATGGGTCAAGACTACTCAGTCCCTGAGGCTTTTACCTCTCTAGTTCCACAGAGCTAGTCTTGAGCAAGCCTGAGCTATTCTCTATTCCTAACATTTTTTTTGCCCCATTGTTCTCCTGTTTTTTCCCCAGATCACTCTGTTCAGAAATGCTCATATAGGCTTCTCTCAGCAGCTCTCCATGATTACAAGGCCAGCCACAGAAGACCAATGGCAAAATGGCCTAAATCTTCCACCTTCCTATACAGTGACAGCTTTACCATGTGTTTTTGCAGCTCCCCTCAACTACAAGCAAGGTCTGTGCCCCACTTGTGGCTCCAAGGCTAATAGACACCATAGAGTGACAGTGGACTAGTTCCCAGCTGGGCCCAGAGGCACTGACAATTTTTTTTTTTTTTTGAGGTAAGATCTCGCTCTAGCTGAGACTAACCTGGAATTCACCATGTATTCTCAGGGTGGCCTAGAACTCACAGAGATCCCCCTACCTCTGCCTCCCAAGTGCTGGGATTAAAGGCATGTGCCACCATGCCCAGCCATTTTTTTTTAAAGTAAAGTCAGAATCTTTTAACAAAAGAGGTTAACACTGATTAAACACAGGTATAAAGGGGAAGAGAGGTGCTTAGGAAAAGGACATTACCCACCCAAGGCATGGGTATAGAATTCTCAAGACAGAGTTTAATGAAGTCTCAGCTATCAAGAGTTCTCTTAATAATCTATATCAATATTCTATATCTTTTCATAACCCTACTCTGAGATCACAAAGGTGTTATTTTATGTTTTAAAGTTCTTTTCACAGTTATATTTGTAGCCCATCCTGAATTGATTTCTGTGTACAGTGTAGACATTCAACTGCTGAGGTACCACAATGAAGGGCTCTCCTTCCCTTGTTGACTATATTCCTGCCTCCATCTAAGTCAACACCCCCCCCCCACACACACACATGGTGTTTTTGGACTTTCTAAGTTCATTTCCTATGTCTCTCTGGATCATCTCCACCCATTCCATTTATGTAATTATTATACATTTGTTTGATTCATATACTTTATTGTTTACAGCAATTTTGGGTTGATAGCAAAACAGAGAAGGAGGTATGTCCAGACAGCCCTTTCTTCCAGTGCCTCAGACCTCTCAGCCTCCTGTCCACATCCCCACAGAGTGGCACACTGCTGCCATGAACTACCAGACACAGCATTCTTCCCAGAGGCCATAGTTCACATAGCACTCACTCATCCTGTTGGAGCTCAATGGATTTGGGTAAATGCATATTAAGTGGCGTGCCCCACCATGACTATAGCAAACAGGAATATCACTGTCCTAAAATCCTGTGGGCTACTGTCTCTTTCACCCTGAACCCCTGATCTTTTCACCACCCCTGTGCCTTTCTGGATGCTGTGTGGCTGGAGTTACAGCTGTTCTGTTGCTTAGCAACATGTGGTTAACTTTCCTCCACGTCTCTTCAGGACTTGCTAGTGCTGCAAACTACCTCACTGCTTGCCTATGGCAGTTTTGTGTTCATTCACCTGCTAAGGGACATCTTGGTTGTTTCCAAGTTTTGCGAGTTTTGAATAAGCTACTGAAGAGTCCATGTTGCTGTGCTTCTCATGGGAGAAGTAAACACATGTCTTTTCACCCTGATAGAACACCAATGACAGACCAAAGAAATGATTCCACCCAAGTACATCTTGGTGAATCAGTGAGTTTATTGGGGTGACTTACCAGATCATAGGTGATTCAGGCAGTTGCCTCTCCAAAAGCCTCACCCCAACTCATGAAGGCTGTATCCCTGGAATGCCCAGTTTGCTCCACCAAAATCTCCTCTTCTCCAGTGTAATAGTTTGAATATGAAACGTCCCCCATGGCCTCTTGTGTTTGTGACTAAGCCTCACACTCAATTCCCAACTGGTGGGAATTTGGGAGGTGGAGCCTTCCTTGAGATGTATGTCTTAGGGCAGACCTTGGGGTGATATAGCCCAAGACCCTTCTTGCCAGAGCTAGCCCACTCTTGTAGCTCCTACCCAACTGCTGTGATAAGACGTAATGGCCAATCTTGGCTCTGCCATGAGTTTCCATGCCTTGATGAAACTTCCTCTCCAGACTCTAAGCTGAAATAAACCCTCCCCTCCCATGAGCTGCTTCTGGTGGGGTGCTTTGTTTCAGCAAGGAGAAGGTAACTGCTACTCCCAGCAACTTTTTAGTATTTATGTAACCTCAGGGGCCTTTTGAGTCTTGTAACTTTCTGAGCTTTCTATGTCCTTTAGGTTTAGTGAGCCTCCTGAATCTTATAAGCCACCCTCCGCCTTGCAGGAGGAAACATTTCAGCTCAGAAGAAATAGGCCCACAGTACATTTGCAGGTTCTTATGTGGACACAGATTTTCAGTTCCCTTTGCTAAATACCAAAAAACATAATTGTTGGGTCATATAAAAGTATATTTGTAGCCGGGTGAGGTGGCACACACATGTAATCCCAGCACTCAGGAGGCAGAGGTAGGAGGATCACCGTGAGTTCAAGGCCACCCTGAGACTACATAGTGAATTCCAGATCAGCCTAGACTAGAGTGAGACTCTACCTAGAAAAACCAAAAAATAAAATAAAGTATATTTGATAAAAATCATCATGACTTTCTGTTTTGGAAGCTTATTAATTATTGATTCAATTTACTTTAATATATATGACCTATTCAGATATTTTTTTATTTCTTCTTGTGTCAATTTTGGCAAGTTTTGTATTTCAATGAATTGATCAGTTTCTACTAGGTATCAAATTAGTGAGCCCAGAGTTGTTGACAGTTCACAGTTGTTTATTCCTTTATCATTTTAATGTCTGTAGGCTCTGCTGTGATACCTATTCTTTCACTTCTGCCATTGGCTTTTGTCTTCATTAGTCTGGTCAGGCATCACATTAAAATTTTTACCTATTTATTTGCAAGTAGAGAGATAGAAGAGACAGCAGAGAGAATGTGCACTCCAGGGCCTCCAGGCATTATCAACAGACTCCAAGTGCATGCATCACTTTGTGTATCTGGCTTTATATGGGGACTGGGGAATTGAACTTGGTTCATTAGGCTTTATAGGCAAGCACCTTAACTGCTGAGCCATCTCTCCAGCCCAGGCATCACAAGTTTAATGCCTTTTTACAAAGTAAAAGCTTTTGGTTTCTTTGATTTTCCTCTACAGATCAATATGTTTTATGTCTGCTCTAGTTTTTATTATTTATTTTCTTCTCCTTACTTTGGAATTAATTTACTCTTCTGCTTCCAAGGGTGGAAGTTTAAATCAATAATTTCAAATCCTTGTCTCTTTTCTAACATATGGATTATGCCCTGAGTTTCCCTTTGATCACTGCTTATCCAACAAGCTTTGATAAATTACATTTCACTCATCAAATTTAAAAATATTTTATGGGCTGAGGAGATGCTCAGTGGTTAAAGAAATTTGCTTGTAAAGCTGGACACAAAGTAGCACACGCATCTGTAATCCCAATGACCTACAGCATGGGAAGTGCAGCCAGGAGAATCCAGAAGTCCTGGGCCAGCAGTGGCAAAATGAGAAAGACACTGTCTCAAAAAGAAGGTGTAAGGATGGCTTGGGAAGATGGCTCAGTAATTATAGATACTTGTTTGCAAAGCCTACTGGCCTGGGTTCAATTCCCCACCTACCACATAAAGCCAAATGCAAAGTGTGGCACATGTGTCTGTTGTTCATTTGCAGTAGCAAGACTCCAGGACACCCACCACTCCACATGGACAAATAAATAGATAAAATTTAAAATGGTGGAAGGAAAGGGCAAATACCCAAAGACTGACCTCAGACCTCCACATATGTGCCATGGCATGCATGTGCCCACACACATAAACTAAAAGAAATTTAAAATATTTGAAATTTTCTCTTGAGATCTCTCCTTGGGCTTATGGTTTGTTTGTTTTTTAAATATGCTATTTATTTTGAAACCCTTTGGGGATTTTTCAAGCTATTGTTCTCTATTGATTTCTAGCTTAATTCTGTTTTGGCCTGAGAGCAGATGCTACATCATTTTTTTTCCCTCTCAGGGTGTAGTGTCTTTGATGGCCCATGTGAGAAAGGTGCATGTTCTGCTGTTATTGGATGGAGTCTGTAGATCCTGGGGGCATGCCTGTCATACCCAAACTGCTCTCTCGGGCTCACCACTCTGAGCCTTGCTGCTATGCACCTCCTGTTGTCCCCCACTGCCAGCCTTCACAGTAGTCATCGCTGCCCTCAGAACAAGGAACTGTCATTTTACATCCTATTTGCCCCAGAGTTCCCATCTGAAATGCATTCCTCCTCTGTTTCTGCCCAGTGCTGCTTGTCCTTCAACTCAGCTTCACGTCAGCCCCTCCCTTGGTCACCACACTGGTTCAGGGTACACTCTACCTTTCCACAGTACCTGGGGTTCCTCTGGACATGGCTCTAGTGGCACAGTGTAGTTGTCCTTGTACAGCTCTTGCATATGTCTGCCCTTTCTGGACAGTTGTGCCTGAGTTACTGGATGAGTGCCCTGGGTGGGGTGGACATGGCATCTTCCTTCTCTCTTGGTCCTTATGGTGGTTCCCGGATGGAGAGCTCCTGCCTGCTGACCAAGGTCAATGCCCTTTCCAACAGCTCTTCATTAGCGAGTAGGCATGTGCCTGAGTCAGCGGGGACCTCTTCACAGCCTTGTTCAGGGTCACTAGGTCCCTGAATACATGGCGGAGGGCGGCTGGCCAACAACAGGGGCCATTGTCCTCAGCCAGTGCGGGTGGAAGCTGCCCAGGCCCATCTGGACAGGGCAAGGGTCATGACCTCAGCACTCCTGGGAGATTCACAAGTCCCAAGGGCAGCCAATCTGCCAAGGTGGGAGTGCAGATGTCTCTGAGGGCGAGGCCGAGTCCTCTGGGCCCTGTTGGAGGGTCCCAGGGGCAGCTCCATCTCCTGCTGTCCTCATCACCCCTCCAGCCCTTGAGGTGTTCTTCTATAGCACCCCTGAGGCAAGCGCAGGCACAGGGCAGGGAGGGCCTGGTGTACTTTCCCCACCCCAACTCTGGACACTTGTTATTCTAACCCGAGCCAGGGGCCCTGGGTCCCTCTGGCTGCCCCAGCACAGTCTTCAGAGATGTGGTCCCTGAGGTGAAATACTCCACCCTGCACACCTTCCTCCCCACTTTGTCCCCTTCCCACCTGCTCCTCACAGAGAGAGCATTCTGGAACCAACACTGGGTATGAGATGCCGCCAGTCACTGAGGTCCTGGAGCTGCAGGCCCTGAGCTCAGAGGCATCTTCTCGGGAAGGAGCTTGCAAGGTATGGGCTCAGGGCCTGGGTAAAGCAGGAGCCCTGGTGTTCAGAGTCACCCACGAAGCAAGGCAGAAAAGTCACAGCCCATGAGGCACACTAATGCTGAGGGCTGGTCCATGGTGAGCAGCTAGTGACACCTGCCCCTGCCAGGAGCTTCTGCATGGCTCCATCACCCCTTCTGTAGGTGATGGCATTGTGGCTGCAATTGGCTTGCTCCATGGGCTTCCGATATTTCAAAAGTAAAGCTTTTCAATTACGCTATGTGTGATGGCGCATGCCTTTAATCCCAGCCCATGGGAGGTAGAGATAAGGTGGATTTATGTGCTTTTGAGGACAGCCTGAGACTACATACTGAATTCCAGGTCAGCCTGGGCTAGATAGAAACCCTATTTAAAAAAAAAATGGGGGGACTTCCAGTCAAGATGGCAGATGCATAATGACAGCTACACTAGAGCTCCGGGGGTAAAAGCAGAAAGAAGTAAAAACCAAGGAAGTCCATAACTATCGCCAAGACAAGAACAGAGAGCAGGCCTCCTGGCAGGAGCCGAACCACTGCTCACAGGGCAGCCAGGGCCCAGGTGAAACCACAGGGGACCTGGCGAGAGGAGCAACAGTGCTGCGTCCACGGCGAGCCTGACCACCTGCGCCAGGATGCAGACAGACACGGGGGACGCTCACAGTGTGCCACAGCAGAGATCTAGCAGCTGCTGAGAGCTCAGCACTAAAGTGGACTCACAGCCCATCAGCAAGGGCTCAGGGAAGTTTGCGGAAGAGGGGTCAGAAAGCACGTGTAAGAGCCACTGGGTGGGTGGTACTATCTAAAGACACAGGCCTCTCCACAATGACAGGCCGCTGCTCTCACCACTCATAGCCCACAACTCCATGGTGAATACCAGCAATCCTACCAAGGAGGCCCTCAGTGGAGTGGGGGCAGGGAGGGGGGAAATGATGGTACCTACAGCTGATATTTTCATACCAAATTTCTACTTAATAATAAAAATATTAAAAAAATCATGATGGGTACTGTGGCAATGCCTTTAATACCAGCACTCAGGAGGTAGAGTCAGGATTATCAGTAAGTCAGAATTATCCTTGGCTATATTGGGAATTTGATGCCAGTCTAGACTACATGAGATCCTCTATAAAAAAATAAAATAAAACAAGCAAAAAATGAAATTATGGATGGGGAGAAGGTTCTGTGGTTAAGAAGGTTTGTCACTTAAGCATGAGGACCAGGACCTGAGCGCCCAAGAACCCACCATAAGAGATCCACTATAATCCATATAAATAGCTGGACATGGTCAAGTGTGTCTTGCAACTCAATCTAGGAAGGGTGGGGAAGAATGGAGACTGGAGAATCACTGGGGCTTGCTGACAAGAACAGCCCACAATCTGCCCATAGACCTTTCAACACCCTAACACACATTCTACACACACACAATAAATCCACCCAAATTAAATAATTAACTACATACATATTTTCTAGCCAGGTGCTGTGATTCAATGCACTCTGCATTCCTATCATGTAGGAGGGTTAGCACAAGTTTGAGGCCAGCCTAAGTTACATAGTGAGTTTCAGGCCAGTCTGGGCTATTGTGTGAGACCCTGTCTCAAATAAAATCCCAACAACACAAGACTTTATAGGTCCATTGAAGCCCCCTCCTACCCCTGACTGTCCTTTATAGAAGTCACCATTTTGCTTCATGTCTCTGCCCAGTGGCTCAGTCAGCCACAACATAATAATATGGATGTTCAGGACACTGGGACAAAGGCCACATTAGCTCTTAGTGATGCTATGTCCTTCAGTACTGGGCTGTGCTTGATACTGGCCCACAAGGATGGTCATATTTAGGGCACCAGGCTCACAGTTGAACATAGGTGCTCCAAGGTCTGAATGCACATGCAGTCAGTCTCTGCTGTGTGACTGAGGAAATGAGCTTGGAGGCCATGGGCCGGCACTCACGCCGGGCCTCTAGCCAGGACTGGCTGCAGCCTGGTTCCTTCCCCTGAGCTGTGGTGGGGGAGGTGATCTGGACCCACCAAGCCCTGAGCTGAGCCTAGTCTCCCCACCATGTGACCCTAACTGCTCCAATCCTGTTCTCCCTCATGCCCCTCCCCTGCTCTGTGTCAGATGCCCTCAATGCCCAAACAATTCCTAGGGCCCCATGATGGCTTCTGCCTTGGGTCTTTGTTCCCCTAAAAGCAGTATTTCTCCTTCCTGCCCACCTGGGGCCCCACCTGGTCTGTCTTCAAGGCCCAGCTTAGAGACCCCCATCAGGCTTGCAGGGGTTAGAGAGGTTGCTTGATTACCTCGCTGGTTGACCACCAGTCTTTCTGAACTACGTCTTAGACCCAAAGGTCAGTCTCCAGAGCTTTCCATGGGGTGATGGAAGATACTAGCCACTCTAGGAGCTGTCTTCTGTGTGAATGAAGCCTATGAGGCCAGGAGCCCAATGCTGACTTTGGCGAGGGGAAGCACTGCATATTTAAGACATGGACTCAGACTAATGTAATTCATAAGCTACCTGGAGCCACTCATCCCAGCTGCCAGCCTGTCCCATGGCAATATGGGAAGCCCAGATTTCCAGCTCAGATTCACTCAACATGTTAAGAGATGTCTGAGCCCCACTGTTCCAGAAAAGCCACTAATTAAGACATTTCTTGGTGACCCGATCCTGTCCTGTCATGACCAGATTACAGTAAATGACAGCTCAAAGGTGTTGTCCCTGGGAGTTTGTGGGGAAACAGAGAGAGGATAGATTGCCACCTGACCAGGGGCTGCCTCCAGTGCCTCTGGAGATGGCCTGGAGTAGACAGCATGACATCTGTGGTGTGGGCAGTGGTCAGCTTAAGCTACCCTCTGTGAATGCAGCCACAAACAGTTTCCACCCAGAATCTAGATGGCAGGCAGTCCCCAGAGTCCATGCCCATGTGAGGAGGCTATTGAATGACAAATGTCCTCATCACAGTCTATCCCTGTCCTGTGCCTAGTCCTGCTTTGCATTCTGGAACAACACATAAAGACAGCCTCTGTCTGCTTCTGCACACGACCCTGTGTGTAGTGGGGCGGGGCATAGTGATATGAACCTCAAGGCAGCATTGAGTCTGCTCACTCTGGCAAAGCAGGGCAGCCAGCAGACCTGGGTTCAATTCAGACTCAGTTGCCTGCTGTGTATAGATAGCCATATCACCCTTTTGGTGAAAATAGGCCACGGATGAGTGTGATGACATAGTGAGAGCATGCCTGTGGGGGTTTCAGACATGGCCCCATGCAGTGGAATCCACCACCAGGGGCCATCCCACCACACTGAGATGGGAAGCTGAGTACTAGGGATGGTCAGTTGGACAGGGGCAGGTGGGGATGGATGTATGGCTCACTGATGGTCTTGGCGATCTGCAGTTTAATGTTCCTTATTGGACCCCATAAAGACCTTATTACCCACTCTGGTTTTGAGAGTCAAGGTGGATGGAGAGGCAGGTGGGGAAGTGCATAGTTATCGAGTACCAGAGCGAAGTAGGCTGAGTCCTGGCAGGTCCCCAAAGCACCCCATTCACTCACATGACCCAACTCTATGGTTAAGAAAGGTATTGGCAGGAGTTTAGGTAAGGCCTGGGGCAAGCACAGCCCTGGCTGGGAGTTCCTTTGTAAAGACAAGTAGGTCAGAAGACACTGAACAACCCACACATGCATGTGGATGCCCAGTAGGGAGACATGGAACAGACCCACATGTGGAAAGCACTGGAGAGCTGTGGCAGGGCTTGGGGCCTTGGGTAGCAGGCCAGGCAAAGACAAAGCATATTGGAGAACCATCTTGGAGGAGTAGGTCTTCCACTGGGAAGACCTGGGCAGAATGGCCCCTCAGCCTAGGAAACAGCAGCCTGGGCTTTAGGCAGCTGTCAGTGTGGCCAGAAAGCTGGCGAACAAGCCAAATGGATCAGGCAATGACCCATGGAAGCCACCAACAAAGACTATGGAGAACATAGTCCCCTCATTGTGAAGAAGGAATTGTGGAGTGCAGACAGGAAGGGGCTATGTGGAGACCATGGGAGCTGACAATTGCTGGATCATTGCAAGCAGCTCTGTGTGCATGTGTGTGTGCGTGTGCGTGTGTGTGTGTGGGGGGGTGTTGGTTAGATGCCTCTGTGCTCAGGAGTGATAGTGGGAGATTATGATGAGCAGAGAGGAGCCAGGTTCAGAATGAGTGGTTTAGCCCAAGCAACCCTGTCATCTTTTTATTTATAATATATATATATGCATATATATATATATATATATATATATATATATATATATATATATATATATATTTTAGAGAGAGAGAGAATTAGTATGCCTGGTCCTCAGCCACTGTAATTGAACTCTAGATGCTTGCACCACCTAGTGGAGAGGTGCAACCTTGTGCTTGCCTCACCTTTGTATGTTTGGCTTATGTGGGATCTGGAGAGAAGAACACCGGTTCTTAGGTTTCACAGACAAGCACCTTAACCACTAAGCCATTGTTCCAGCCCCCTTCATCCTTTAATATGGATTTAATAAGGAATTGGAGAGAAAACTGGGCATGGTGGTTCATGCCTATAAACCCAGCACTCAGAACTCTGAGTCAGTCAGGAAGATTACAAGTTTGAGGCCAACCTGAACTACTGAGTGAATTCTAGGCAAGCCTGGCCTGTGCAGTGAGACCCTGCCTCAAAGTAAGAAAAAGGGAGGAAGAATCAGAAAGGGAGAAACCAAGCTGGGGAGACAACTCTGCTGTTTAGTACACTAAGAGTGGAATGACATATGGATGAAATTATGTCCCCCAAAAGATACAGACATCCATACCTGTGGGTATGACCTTACTTGGAAGTATAGTTTTTGTAGCATAGTGAAAGAAAGAGTAAGATGAGATCCCAGAGGACAAGCATGGACTGATTCAGCAGTGGGCACCATCAAAGACAAAGAGAGTGAGATTTGTATAGACACAGGGACCCTGATGCCTGAGGAAGAGGCCACAGGACACAGAGCAGAGATGGAGGGATGTGTCTGCCTGTCTGGGGATCTCATGACTTCAAAAATAATGGATGAATTTATTTGGGGGAGGAAATTTCTAGAAAGCATAGCATTCAGGCTGTGGCATAGTTATTATTGGCTTCTTTTAGCCATGCTTATAATGAGAAAGCAAATACTGTGGACAGACTTTAAAGAGATTAATGCCATTAAAGAAAGACTATGGGCTTTGATCTGGGACAATAGAAAATGTAGCTTGAGGGTAAGTCCACCTCCTTCGGAAAGCCCCAGGGTGTAACAATGAAACCAAGGTGGTGCCTGCAAAGAGTGCCTCTAGGGCACCTTGTGCAAATACCTAAAGAAAAGTTTTCTTCCATGGCCCTTGGAGGCTGCTGCAGGCATGGTCCTGCCCCCTCCTCCCCTCCACTACTTCTCAAGATGGCAGCAGAACTTAAAGTGTTGTTTTGTAGCCATACAGGATATAAGAGTTATGGGGTTATTGAGGCTTATGCCAAGGTTTCAGGCCGTGGTGTTTTGTTGTTTATGTTTTTCCACTTAGCCTTATGGTCTTTGTACTCCCACACTCTGTCATTTAATTAATTATTTATTTTTGAGACAGAGTCTCATGTCACAAGTCTGGTCTTAAACTCACTATGTAGCCAAGGATGACCTTGAATTCCTGACCCTCCTGCTTCTATTTCCCAAGTGCTGGAATAGCAGCTGTGTGTCACTAAGCCTGATTTATGGGATGCTGGGGTTGAATTCAGAGCTGCGTGCATGCTAGCACCTTACCAACTGAGCTATATCCCCATACCTACACCCACTCTTTTGGCAAAGGATTTGAAATTGCATGTAGCACAAAACACCTAAAACAACATAACAAAACCCAGTAGACTCTGTAGTTACCAAGTAAAAGAATAAGTATATTTTAATGGGTTGATGTACTTCAGCTTTTCTTGGCCTTCAAGCTTCCTGGTAGCCAAGGAGAAAAGAAATCCTGACCAAGATTATAAAGTTGTAGCAAGCACACAACTCACAACTCGAATCCTCTCAGAGGATCACTAAGCAAGGGCTTGCAGCCAGGAAGCAGCACTTTTCTAACAGTGTGGTTGGCGCCTTGTTTTCCGTATAGGCCAATTCGAGTTTCTGCTCAGAGCCAGCTGTTTACGTACCCTCAAGCTCAAGGGGAAACAGGCCCTGGATTATCTGTCTATCTAGGGTCAAAAGGCATAAATTTCAGCGGCAAAATTCTCCACGTTGCAATCTGCTTTCTGCATGAGTGGACAAATGCTGAGGCCAGGCCCACAGGGCCTCCCGCCACATCGCCGGGAGCTTCTGTCAATCTTTTGACAGGAGTCATTGTCTATGGCAGAGGCCTACTCGACTTCTCTAAACGGAGTCATTCATTCGGCCATAATGGGAGGCCGGCGCTGGGCCTGCTGATGGCCGCAATTCCACCTGATGACCTGGCTGGTGAGGACATTAGCAGGCTGACTGCCCTTGGTGCTTGCAATGGGGGAAGGGCTGCCCAAGATCTGCAGCCTGGGGCTGAAGAGATAGCTTAGCAGTTAAGGTGCTTGCCTAAAGACCCAGGTTCAATTCCTCAGTACCTATGCAAGCCAGATGCTCAAGATGGTTCATGCGCCTAGAGTTCATTTGCAATGACTGGAGGCCCTGGCATGCCCATATTCTTTCTCTCTCTTTCTCTGCCTCTCTTTCTCTCTCTCAAATAAATAAATATGTTAAAAAATTAAATTAAAAAAAGATCTGGGGTCTGAGCTGAGGGTTTGGTCTTCCAAGGAGAACAACCAGCATCACAACCCTTCCTTCTATGCACGCTGCTCAGGCGACAGGTGGACAGGGATACCATCTTGGCACCCAGTGTGTGGGGTTGCTGGTGGCAGCTCCCCAGCCTCAGTGTTCTCATCTGTGAAATTGGACTAAGAAGGCTAAGCCACTGGGACTCTGATCACCAGCAGGGAGCGCCCCCTGGTGCTTGTGTCTGGCAAGTCCCCAGAGTCGCTGACACAGGCTCTAGTGCATGGCCAGGGAGTGGCAGAGGGCCACTAGTTTGAAAGCCGGCCTTTCACAGCACCTGTGGAGGATGTGGAAGGTGGAGAGGCGAGCTCCTACATGGGCCTCATGTCTCACGACCCAGACACCCAAGTGCCCAGAGGCTCCATGTGTGCTGTGACATCTCCCCAGGTGACACAGGCTGCTGCTTACCTTGTGCTGGGAGATGGACTGGCCTCCTCTTTGCAGAGCCCACACTCCTAGCTGTGGGTTCCTACAAGCTGGCTTTGAAGATCAGTGTCAGCCAGAGCCCTCTCGCTCTGCAGTACTTGGTGTGTGCCTGGCTGAGGTCGCTGCAGGGACCTGCACGAGGCTTGTCCTCATGACCCCTGCTATCCCTTCCTCTAGATGGCATTCCAATCTCAGGACATGTGGGTGCTATGGAGGTGACCAATATTGTGGGAAATCCCTCATCCTGACAAGCCTGCTGGTCACCCAGCTGGCCTGCTGCCCTGAGTGCTGGCAGGGAGGGACTGAACCTGCCATCTGCTCTCTCCCAACTATTGGAGTGGGCAGGAGGGCATCCATCAGCAGGAGCTGCAGGTGAGAGGACTGAGGGACAGCTAGACAGCAGGAGAGGATCCAGGCATGTGACAAGAAGAGGTGGACACACCCTCTGCTCAGGGCTGGGCATCTCCCCAGCAGTCAGACTTAGGTCCTCACAGGTCTTCTGCTGCTCCCCTGAAGGGCTGCTCATTGGCCTGCTGGGGTCCATGGCCCGTCTTTCTCTTCATGCCCTCATCTTGCAGCATCTGAGCTGCCACGAATCAGAACACAAAGAGCTGCTCCAGGGCTGCCAGGCCTGGGGACTCACTTTGGCCAAAACTTGGGGTTCATACCCACTAAAGTCTGGAGGTCTTGGCCCACTCCATTTGTTTAGACAGGAGATGGCAAACCACAGCCATGCCAGGGCTACATCTACCTAGAGCTTGTGATTGTCTCACAGGTGACCTAAATGTGTTTTCACAAAATTTGGAAATGGATGGAAAAATAATCCGATGAATACTTTGTGACATGTGAAACTTACATGAAATTCCATTATTGTATCCATAAATCATGCTTGCTTGGGACACAGCTATACTGTCTCATGTCCTTCCATGTCTGCACTCCCAACCTCAGGTAAAGGTGTCTCAGAAGCTCGATGGCCTCACAGCCATCTCTCTCCTGGGGCACTATACAGACAACTTGTTGACCTCTGTTTGGACCCTAGAATTTTTCAAATTATAACTTTTATTTTCAAAAAAAAACCCCATAGAATGGAGCAATTGGAAAAACCTGACTTAAGCTTTTCTTTTCAATACTAGGGTTGAAACCCAGTGTTTTGTGCATGCTAGGGAAGTATTCTGTCACATGAGCAACACTCCAGCTCCAAACATCATGGGTACCTTAACAGACACTTTAAATCTATTACTTTTCTGTTTTTTAAGTCTTTCCAGGGGGTGTGTATATAGCAGGCATGAGTATGGAAGTCCGAGGGCGGCCGAGGGCGTGGGTGCTAGACCACTCCCCACCTTGATTTAGGGTCCCTCTTATTGTTTTGCCACTACAAGTGTCAGTTGGGCTTTCTGGAGAGCCTCAGGATCCTCTGACTCTTCCTCCCATTACCACTGCACGTTGGGATTACAGACACATGTCACCACTGTAGTTGGCTCTTCATAGGTGCTGGAGATCTAACTCTAGTCACCAGACTTGAACAGCAGATATTTAAAAAATTATTTATGAGAGAGAGAGAAGCAGATAGAGAGACAGAGAATGGCCATGCCAGGGCCTCCAGCTGCTGCAACTGAACCTCCAGATACATGCGCCACCTTATGCATCTGGCTTCTGTTTTTTTTGGTTGTTGTTGTTTGTTTTTGTTTTTTTTTTGTTTTGTTTTGTTTTTTGAGGTAGGGCTTTACTCTAGCTCAGGCTCTCCTAGAATTCACTATGTCTCAGGATGGCCTTGAACTCAAAGTGATCCTCCTACCTCTGCCTCCCAAGTGCTGGGATTAAAGGCGTGTGCCACCACACCTGGCTTTTATGTGGGTTTTGAGGAATCAAACCTGGGTCCTTCAGGCAAGCATCTTAACTGCTAAGCCATCCCTCCAGCCTAACACAACAAACATTTTAAAACCATGAAACCATCTCCCCAGCCCCATTTCATTTCATTTCATTATTTCTCTCACTTTCTCTCTTTCTTTTTATGGCATATATGTGTCATGCGTATGGTGTGCTGTGGTGTGTGTGTATATAGTGTACACATGTGTATGTGCACATGCATGTGAAGGCCAGAGGAGAATGTCAGGCATCTTCCTCTTTTGCCTTGTTTCCTTAAAATGGAGTCTCTCTGAACTTGGAAGGAAGCTGCCATTTTCAGTCAGACTGGTTGATCAGTGAGCCCCAGTGACTTTCCTGTCTCAACCCCTTTTTTAACTGGGGTTACAAGCGTATGCGGTCATATCTGGCTTTTTATCTGGGTGCTGGGGTGTAAACTCAAGCACTCTCAGGCCCCTATGATTGGGTAGCAAGTGCTCTTACCCACTGAGCCATTTTCAGCCCCCTCTTTTCATTCTTTTCTCTTTCCCTAATTCTTCCTCCTTCCTTTGATGGTACTAGGTACTAAACTTAGCACATTGGGCTTGCTGGGTGAGCACTCTGTAACTGAGCTACACCCCATGCCTGCCTTGTACTTTAGAAACATAGTGGTAAATGTCCTTGATTTGTCCATGTCCTGTGACTAATGGTTTAAGGCTACAGCCTGGGTCCATTTCAAAGAAAGAAGGTGACTTGGTGTGAGGCTCTGATTAACAGTCAGAGACCACTCCTGGTCATAGCCTTATGGCTGGCAGAGCCCCAAGGTGGCTTGCGGCACCACATGGCAAAAGGCAGGGTACACATGTGCCTCCTCTGGCCACCATGATAGCCTTATCCATCTTAGTCATCTCCCAAAGGACCTTGCTCCTGAACATCCTAGTGGGACAGTTTTCTCCTCTCATGCCTCACCATGGCACTTCCTCACTCTCCCGATATGACTTTATATCCTTCTGGCTGAGACAGAAGTGCCACATATGTGACTAGCATCACTCCTGGTTATCTTTGGTAGTGACTGTGGATGGGACCAGCAAACTGCCCTTCCTGCTTGCTGATGGGCCTTCCCCAAGCAGTGGAAAATCTGCATAGGGCCTGCCTTCAGCCAGGATGAGCAGGATGCCAGCTCTTCTTGCTCCACAACAGCTCCAAGTGGGTTGTGGGCCCTGCAGGGTGGGACCTGCTATCTGTATGATCAATCACATGAACCTATTCTTATAAAAATTTCCCCTCCCCTAGAGACCCAGTCTTTATTGGTTTGGTTTTTCTTCCCTGCCCTGATTAATACAATCCTTAACAGAAATTCCATGTTCCTTAAACAGCTCCCAGCTCTGACACCCAGACCTTGGTCGTGGCCCATTCTTCCCAGAGAACGCTGAAATGTGTCTTGCACCATGCACACTAGGAAGCCATATGCCATGGTAAATGAAATGTGTGTTCACAGAGGGGAATGCAAGAAGATACTTCCTTTGTTGGCTTTGTGGTACTGTGGATGGTCCCAGAGCCTTGCTTACACTAGGCAGATGCTCACCACAGAGCCACACCTCCAGCCTAGGGGGAAGTTTTTCAAGGCAAAAATGAGGAAATTACATGAAAAAAACTGAAATGATAATCCTTGGTTACCAGATTAATAACAGGGAGGCGCCGTCTGAGGTGGGGCAGGCTGTGGCTGCATGCTTCCTGGGCATAGCTGGGCCTCTTCTGTGGTCCTGTAGTGTTCCTGGCAGGGTCTCTGAAGCTCCTGTCAGGCCCTGCTTTCACAGCCTCCTGCTTTGGTTTATCCTTTGCTAGGGTTCACACAAAACACTCCATTTTAGTCTGACGACTCTCAAGGTGGGAGCAATAATCAATCCTGTTCTGGTAGGTGCGCTATCTCCCAGGGTACAGTACATAGGCTGATTCATGTTCTGAATGTCACATGGTAAAGAGGAGCTGGGGGTGAATCAGGGCTGCCACTCTGTCTGTCTGCCCCACATATTACAGGAAGCTCCACTGTGCCAAGCACACGCCTGCCCAAACCTCTAGGATCACTGCAGGTCGTGGTTCTGGGCATCTCTTGGAGGCAGAGGGTTGACTATGCAGGGAGCAGCAGGAGACACAGATATGTGGGGTCCCCAGGAGGTGAGGAAATGGCCCCTGGAAAAAGGGAGGATGCCCTAGCTAAGCTGGGTTCTGGTCAAGGCACAAGATAAGAAGGGGCATGAGGGGGGGGGGCAGAGGGCATTCGAGAGGAGAAAGCAGCCTGTCTGTGTAAAGGCCCTGTGGTTCAAAGCTTTGGAGAACTGAAGCAATCATGGGGCAATGCATATGGTTGTTGACTCCCAATGGGAATTAAGGGTCCCTCAGTGAAGCACCTTACATACTAGGCTTAGGAGTTTTCAGAATTTGAGGGTGGGAAATGTCCATGAAAGTCTAGCAACTCAATTTCCTGCTATATGGCTCAGGCTAACCTTCCCTGCCCTGGGCCTCTTGCTTCCCATCTAAAAGTGGGACCTGGGCCCCATGACGCTCTGAGCCTGTGGAGGGGAGGAGACCCTGCAGCAGCTTCCCCTTCTCTGAAGACTGGTATCAAGCTGAAGAGAGGCCTTCTCATTCTGGCCCTGAGGAGAAGCGCCATGGTGACGCCAGTCCCCGCAGTCTGAGCCCATGTAACCAGAGCCCACGACTGGGCCCCTTACAACACCAACAACAACTTCTCCTTTTGATTCTGCAACCGGAGAGGGGCTGCCCCAGGGCCTAGGGACTCATTGATCCATGATTACAAATGTCAGGGATCCCGGGGACCAAGGAGGTCTCATCTGCTGGACAGTCTGTTGGCAGAAACCCCCAACTGCTGCAACATAGAACAGGGAGCCACCTGCTGTGTGGGAGACCAGAAGGGCAGGCATTTCTCACCACTCCTTAGGGACAGGCTTGTGGACCTTGACTCTGGGCCAGCCAAGGGCATTGGGTACCCAATCAGTGTTTTGCCCTCTGAGACACAGATAATCTATGTTCAAGTTAGGAGGACATAGGCTTCATTGGCGAGGCAGGTCAGTGGTAATCTGCACGCTGAGACCCAGGCGGCTCAAGGAACCTACACCAACCAGGCTCTTTTTGCGTCCTTGGGCCCAGGTCATTAAAGCCCTTGCCAACTGGGGCTGGTGTGGGATACACAGGCTGGAATGGCTCTACCATCCTCCCAAACCCATGCCTCCCTTTTAAGCTGGGTGTCAGAACCTTGGCTTGCCTACAAAGCTAAGGACTGAAGTTCAATTCCCTAGTACCCACATAAGGCAGACGTACAAAGTGGCATATGCTTCTGGAGTTTGTTTGCCATGGTTAGAGGCCGTGGCATGCCATTCTTTCTTTCTCTCTCTCAAATAAATAAATAAAATATTTAAGAAAATATAAAAAATATTTATAAGGCCAAGCAAGGGTTTGGGGAAGACCCATCCATGGTGGCAACTTTGCATCAGTGGCCTTTGTCTCTTCCATTAATGGGGGCTGAGGAGGCCAACAGGTGGCTCAGGAGCTGGGGCAGGAAGGCCATGTGAGGCCAGGGAAGCTCTTGACCCTCCCACTGAGCACCTTCATAGGGAGACAGGTGATGGACAGCCATGGGTTGCTCTTGGCCTGAGAAGACATTGTTTTTTGACTGATGTGAGTGGGCAGACACATGGAGACAAAGCCTCCTTCTCCAGCTCCACAGCATTAGGAAAAACAGGCACTTATACTCCGTTACACCCTTGTCACGGCAGCCCTCTCTGTGCCCAGATATGACATCGTCCTCACGTGCATTTGTCCTACGTTGGCAGTCTCCAGCCCAGGGCTTAAGCCTGGGCACTGGAAGACAGTCACGGGATGGTGGTAATGCCCAGGAAGAGGCTTCCGCTTCTAAGAGAGGCAGCACAGCTGCTCTTGGGTTCATGGTCCAGGTGGCAGCAAAGGCCAGTGGCTCAACATCTGTCTGACTGTCTCTGCCATCAAGAGTCCTTCATCCCTTTCTATCCTGTCCTGAACAAGAGGCTGCCACTCAGAGGCCAAGGTGCTCTGTGTTGTGAGCCAGGGACACACAAGGGTGAGAGGGTCAGGGCCAGCACGAGCACTTGGAGCAGAAGCTAGAACATGATGTCTGTACACAGAATGCTTCATGAGGCCCCTGTATTGGCAGAGCCTGGACAGCGAAGGCTGAGCAGAGTGCAATCCCATGAGGCAGCATGTCCTCTCTACCTCAGTGGGTTTAGGGCCTTCCCACTGTGCATGCTGGGAATGGCACTGTGGGGCTGTTCTGTGGGACAGCCACCTCTACTACATGGGCAGGAGACTCTGGAACCCTTGAGATCCCTTGTGATACCAGGACATCTTCATATGGTACAACGTGGCTGCTGTCTTCCTGGACTTGTGACAGGGTGCTAAGGGTCCAGGAATGTCCTTGCACCCCAAGCCCTAGGTTTGCTTCTAATTTTTAATCAAAGAATTGAATAAAAAATAGGCTGGGAAGGATAATTATTAAATTATTATATTTATTGAGGGAAGTACAAAGCCAAGGAAAGACTCCCATGTGGCTGGAGATCCCACGTGGAGGACCCGGGAAAAACCGCAGAAAAAGAAGAGAGAAAAGAAAGTTCAAGAAGCTCCTGCCATGTGGTGAGCTGGAGGGGGTAAAGAACCCATGCAGAGGCTAAGGGCTTGGGGCCCTCCGGCAGGGCCTGGGCCTAGCCAGCCCAGGCCTAGCAGAGGGAAAAATTCACTCATAGCTGGAAGTTTCCAAGTGATCAGAGAAAGCCTGCCTTCCCCTTGCAATGATACTTATAACCTTACTGTGGTGGTGGGCTGTCTTTCTGGCTCAGATGAACCAGAGGGGCCACTGGGTGCTTAGGGCTAAGGGCTGTCTCAGGAAGAGGTTAGTTCTGACACCAAGTTCCAGAGGCTGAACTTGACCAATCACAATGTTTAAATCCTATGAAAGACCTGTCTCCCAGGACAGGTCCTGACTGTTAATGGAAAAATAGGTCTGGGACACTAGGCAAGAGATTATCTTTGATTTCTAGCAAGTGAAATTTTCCTGCACTTTTCACCTTCAGGGGTCCAGTCACCCTAACTCTACCCACCTCTCAGACTGAGCAATGTACGAGCCACAGCCTTTAAGTGTTGCTACTCAGCTGGCTCCAGGGATGCGTGTGGCATGTGAGGGCCATGCTGAGCTCCACATCTCGATGTTTCTCTGAGATTGGCTGGGCTGGGCCTGGAGGGACTTCTGACTTCCACGCAGTGGCTCTGAAGAGACCTGATCTGTTGGCCTGCTTCCCTCCAGAGAACATTCTCACCCTCTGCCCGCTACATCCTCCTTCAAGGCTCATTCCTTCCCACACAGCCCCCATCAGTCCTTGCTGCCTTTTCTTCCTCTTTCTTCATTCTTCTAGTTCATTACAAGGTGGAGGAAGCATGTTCAGGGGCTGGGAGGCCACTCAAGCCCTGCCTTATTCATTTTATTTATTATTTATTTTTGGTTTTCAAGGTAGGGTTTCACTCTATCCCAAGGCGACCTGGAATCCACTATGTATCAGGTGGCCTTGAACTCACAACAATCCTCCTACCTCTACCTCCTGAGTGCTAGGATTAAAGGCATGTGCCACCACACCCAACCTATGAATTTCTTAAGTGGCATAAACTCAGAAACGTTACTTTCTCCCCTCAACAAGGGACAGTACCTTGAGGAACAACATGGTGCTCAACAGTCATGAATCCCCTCATTTCTCCTGGACCCTGTTGTTCTGAGCAAGGGCCCTACATAGGATGGCACAGCAAACCCAGGGTATTGACACAGGCCTGGCCATATCCCAAAAAGCTTAGGCTCCCTGCAGCTGGTGTCAAGGCACCAGATTTAGTGCCCAGAAGGATAGACTCTGGGAAGCTTTGTGGCCTCTGCCCTCAGGCTTCGAGAAGCTGCTACTGTGTCCCCCACTGACCTCCAGCCCCTCTGAACAGGCCTTCCCGGGATCGATGGCTGAACCTGTCAGCTGGCAACGTGACACTAATGGACACAGAATTAAAATGCCAAAGCACATATTAATCTGAACAGCCAGGGGTGGGTGGCTGGACGGGGGCTGAGGGCGGTGGCCCTAATGGAGCCGTATTGACCAGCCTGCGAAGACCACAGCCGGGGTTGGGTGTCACTCTGCAGCCTGGAAATGTGGTTGATGGACTCCAGTGTCATATAGATTTGGGTCTGGACACAGTGGCCTCTCACCCCCAGATCAATACTCCCTTCTTAGCCCAGCAAGGCCACTGGAGTCCATCAGGGTTGTCTCTGAGGAGCTATGTAAATATTCGTGTTAGAAATATTAATACATGATCCTAACTGGGACCTCTGACACAGAGCCGGGTCTGTTCCAGCGTCCCCAGACCCTACTGGTGAGGAGCCATCCGACACACCTGGCCTCCCGACCACACATATGCCTAGAAAGCTCTGCTTCAAAATATCTACAAACGTCCAGATCACCAAGGACCCAGACTGGTGGCACCAATTTCCTCTGAGCAGCAGAGGCCACTGTGGTTTGTACCCACCAATTGTGCATTGCCAGGGAGGGCAGTGATATGACCCATTTTAGAGATGGAAAGTGAGCTTGGAGAACACATTACCTGTGGAATCCAGCCCAGCAGCACCAACTCTGGCCACAAGAAGTCCACTACAGATGTGGGATGGCCACAAGGACCTCAGATCCCGTCCAGGGCTCTGGCTTGCTGCTCTCAGCAAGTGCTGTGAAGTTCAAGTCTAGCAGTTCTGGGTGATAGGCTCAACCTTCTGTGTCCCATCTTGTGCCCATCATGGCCCACTGCCCTTTGCTCACTGTTCTTTCCATGCTCAGGGAAGAAGCTTGCAGGGCAAGACTCCTGCCAAAGCTCACAGGTGGCATGTCAACCTCTGAGACAGATTCCCATAGCACCTTCCCACCCTGGCACCTCTCCCCCACACTCCTCTGCACTCCAGCACACCGCAGTCATGACCACTATCACCCCTACCCCCCATCACCATCACTGCTGAAAGCATAGCCATCTCTACCACCACCCACCATCGTCAACACCATTACCGTGAGAAGCATAACCATTACCACCACCACCACCCTGCCTATGAACACAATCGCCATGACAACAAAGACACTAGGACTCAGTCCATGGGAAGCAAGCACTCAGTCTGTTGCCCTGCTTGCTCCCTGCTCTGTCCCAGAGACCCTGAGGGAGGATGGCACAAAGCTGATGTGCCACAAGTCTTTGCCAAGAGAGAGCTCAGCATCCATGGCCTTACTGTGCACTGCACGCTCTGCTCTAAACTGTCCCCAGCTGGAAGCGCATGATCCCAGGGTACTGTGATGACCTGTGTTTTCAGAGGAGGAGACCAAAGAACAGAGACTCAGTACCGCTGTCACAGATCACAGCAGCATGGCCTATCTAAGGTCCCTCAGCAGTGGCCTGCCCAGCTTCCCTCACAGTGAGTGATGACTTGGGCTGCCCAATAGGGGGACATCAGGGTGTAGCCCATTCCTTTGCTGCTCTCTGAAGCCTGAGCTCTGTTTCCTCTCCTCCACCTTTCTAGCAAACCCAAGATACAGGAGCCCCACTGACCTCCCCTCTGCAGGTGGGTGCTGCTCCTGCCCTTCTAAAGCTCTGGCTGCATGGAGCCCCAGGCCTTTCTTGGACTGTGTGTTCTGAGCATAGGGGTGTCCTTGGAGGCCCACAGCCACTTTCTATCCTGGTTTTGGAGTCCAGGGGACTTCCTGTGGGCCTCCGACTGCCCCATCCTGGAGTCCCATGGTGAAGGTCAAGGGTGTCCTTTTGTGGGAGGTGTGAGTGTGAGGCTGAGGAAAGGAGAGTTTGAGAGCTGCTGTCCATGCAGGTGACAAAAGCTCATCACCCTTTCAGCCTATCTATGCCCAGTGCCTGGGTGAGAAAGGAGCTGTGTGGAAGAAGGAAGGAGCTCTTGCATGGTGCCGTCCCCTGACACAGCCATCTCCTGGCACCCCAGAGCTTCAAGGCGGCTTTGGAAGTTCTGTCCTATCCCAGCAAGTTAGGGTGGGAAGCCAGCAAGCAGCCTGTGGCCAACCCTAGCTAGGAAAAGGCCACCCAAATGTGGGCCCCACTCACCAGTGACCCATCAGAAGCCTTACTCCATGAGACAGAGGGCGGGTGAGGTGCCTGTGAGGAGCACCAGGAAGAGGGAGGGCCAGGGCTCCAGATCAGATTTTGGGTCTCCCCTGGAAATGGCGGGCTGCTGGCTGCACCCAGGATGGGGCCTACGGCTAGCTGACCTGCCAGTCCCTCCACTAAAGACCTGCCTCTCCTTTCCCACTTTGACCTGTGTCAGTGAAGCAGTCACTCTGTGGAGTCTCTGGTCTCTGGCACCTAGCCCAGCAATCATGCGGTGTGACTTCTGCCTGGCTCCTGCTGTCTTTACTGGATAGCCCCACCTTTAAGAGTATCTAAGGGACTCTTTAGTCACATGACTAAGACTAAAACAGGTTCCTTCGCATTTAGTGGCCAGTGGTGTGATTTAGAACTCCATCCATAAGTCGCTCCTCTCTTTTTAGTTCTATCACCTGTGGCCATCAAGCTGGAAGTGTCAGGAAACAGTTCCTGGTGGGGAAGGGCTCACTGATGGGGACTGCAAATGCCTCAACGGATGCCACTGTCTGTCCCCCCAGGCCCAAGCCCCTGAAGGTCCACTTCCACTTCTTGGCAATGTGGATACTAGCTGCCAGGGGGAGAGATTGCCAACACCTCAAAATCAGTCTCCTAGTAGGACCAAGCTGGTAGAGCTGCCTGTGGGGCTGGCACAACGGAGGAGGCTAGGCAAGGTGTGGCCAGCATGGCTCCTTCTGAGGTAGTGGAGGGCCAGGGCATCACTGACTGCTTCAGCCATGGCCTTGCCCTTCCTCTGTGTCCTACATCTCCTGCCAAAGTGTATGCTAGGCTGTACTTCATAGACAGGGTCTTTACCTTTTGGCCCTGGATTTAGCACCTTTGTGTGTGTGGGGAGGGGGGTTGTTTGTGGTCATCTGTATGTGAATGCATGTTTGTGGGGGTGCATGTACATATGTGGATGCATGCATGCGGAGGCCAGAAGTTGACATTGGGTGTCTTCAATTGCTCTCCATCTTATTTTTAAAAATATTTTATTTGCATGCACACAGAGAGAAAGAGAGAGAGAGAGAGAAGGAGGGAGGGAGGGAGAATGGGTGCACCAGGGCCTCTAGCTACTGCAAGCAAACTTCAGATGCTTGGCCAGGCATGGTGGCGCATACCTTTCATCCCAACACTCAGAAGGCAGAGGTAGGAGGATTGCCATGAGTTCGAGGTCACCCTGAAATTGCTTAGTGAATTCCAGGTCAGCCTGAGCTAGAGTGAAGCCCTACCTCAAAAAGAAACAAAAAACAAACAAGCAAACAAACTTCAGATGCATGTATCACCATGTGCATCCGTGGTACTGGTGATCTCCGACCCCTCTATCTTATTTTTGATACAGGATCTCTCCCTGAACCCAGAACTCACCAATTCAGCTAGACTAGCTAGCCAGCAAGCCCTAGATGCTCTTCCTTCCTTTCCTCTTTCTTTCTTCCTTCCTTCCTTCCTTTCTTTCTTTCTTTCTTTCTTTCTTTCTTTCTTTCTTTCTTTCTTTCTTTCTTTCTTTCTTTCTTAGAGAGAAACAGGCAGACAGAAAGAGAGAATGGGCATGTCAGGGCCTCTAGCCACTGCAAAAATCTCCAGGTGCATGCACCACCTTGTGCATCTGGCTTACTTGGGTCCTGGAGAGTCTAACCTGGGTGCTATGGCCTTGCAGGCAAGCACCTTAACTGCTAAGCCATCTCTCCAGCTCTTTTTTCTTTCCTATTTGTTTATTTATTTAAGAGAAAGAGATAGAGACAGAGAGAGAGAGAGAGAGAGAGAACCTAGATACTCTTCTGTCTCCACCTCCACAGTGCTGACATTGTAGGCATGCTGCCTCACCAGCTTTTGCGTGAATTCTGGGGATCGGAACTCAGGTCCCTTGCTAGCATGGCAACCACTTCACCCACTGGACCATGTTCCTGGAAGACTGTCTTGGACTCTGAATGGCCTCTTTTCCTCTCTGGGCCTCAGTTGGCTTTGCACTGAACACTCTGTAGGGCCATTTCTGCAGCCATCTGAGCTGGGACTGGCTAGCCACCCCAGCATAGCCACCCTTGCTGACAGGGAAGTGAGCATGAACATGTTGGACACTAAATAATTCATTTCCATCCTGTGATAAAACGGCTGTGATTTACAAGCCCTCGCAGTCATAAAGCTCTGGATGGAAACCTGACTCTTAATTATTGTCCGCGGCTGCCAGGAGGTGGGGCCAGCTTCCAGAGGAGCAGCCCCCACTGTCCCCGCGCTTCTGGAGTGTACGGCCAGCCGCTTACCTGCCTGCTGCTTGCTGGTCCTCGGCATGACTGTGCCACTCACAGCCTATGCAGCCCACTTGGCCAGCACCCAAAGGCTCAGGTGAGAAGCAAGTGAGGAGAGGCAATTACCCTCCACCAGGACTGCACTATGGGATTGTGGGGAGTGGACAAGGAGGGTGAGACAGGTGCAGGAGCAGGGCTGGAAGCAGGTCTGGTCTGCCGAGGTGGAGCTACCCTTCCTTCTCAGAGCAGCCTGGCTCCAGCATTGCACACAGTTCTTTGTGTCCAGCCTAGCAAAGGAGAAGCAGGCTGCAGCCATGGCCTCTTCATGGGTCCTTGTCCACTCCACCTGGCTTGGGATGCATTCCCTGACAGACGACTCTTCCCATCCTAGAGGACTAGGGCATGAGGGGTCAGTAGAGGAATGAGGACATTTGATCAGAAAAGCTTCCAAGGGGATGGCCAGCCCAGGTGGATGCTGGTCCTGCTGCGTTCTCACTGTCTCCTAGGAACAGTGCCTGTGAGAGCCCTCTGGCTAGTTTGGAGGTGAGCCTGTCTCCCTTTAGGGGCCAGAGTCCGAGAGGCAGGGAAGGGAACTTCTTCTTCATCCACATCATGCTCGTGTTCACTGTGGGACAGTCAACTCTGCTGCTCTTCTGTGTAGGTCCCGCTGTTTCACAAACCCCAAGAATGGATGACAGGAAGGAAAATGGGGACCTGGACTTCTGCATCCAGCCTCCCTCTCAGACTTGCTCTGTATCACTGACATCACCAGCTCTTCCAGCACCCATGCTGGACTTCAGAGCTGGCTGGTCCAGGAGTCCCACTCTGAGGCATGGGAGCTGGAAGAGGGTGCATTCTTCAGATGAGGGGCAGAGGGGTGAAGGTGCATGTCAGGGACCCAGTAGCAGTGCACACCTGCATTCTGTCCATGTGGCCAGCCCGCCCCCACTGGGCCATTCATGACAACGTCTTGTCTGATGTCTGGAGGCCTGGATGATCAGGCTGGGGCATAGAAGTCCCTGGGAAGCAAGGAGTTTGTAGGGGTCTCAATGGAGTCATGGACAGTAACTGATGAGGTTTGAGCAGTAACACCAGACTGGTTCAGGGACCATGGCTGACTAAGTCAGCCAGTGCAGCCAGGCATACTGGATTACGTTGCTCACAAGCTTAATGCCTTGTCTAATTCCTCTATTGCCAACTCCAGAGCACATACCTGAGCTGTCCTGTGGAAGTCACTGTCTGTCCAGCAGTATACATCACCTCACAAGGCGAGTCCTTCTTTTCCATGTCCACAGCCCTCTGCTGGGCCAAAGTGAAGGGTTCAGGATGAGGGCATGACAGCAGAACCTAGGTACCTTCCCAGGATATCAGAATGAATGAGATGGTCAGTGGCCAGCTTGGGCCTGGGGAGGGCCTGAACCAGGCTGCAAAGTCAGCCAAAGAAGACTCAATTGCCCCAACTACATCCTCTCTTCCTGAAGGATGCATACTGGAGAGCCAGCCACAGAGCAGTGGTATTTGTTCAATCAGAGGCCAAAAAGGCTGCAAGTACCCTAAGAGAAAAACTGTGTCCCATGCATTGTGCCAGTTGCTACATGACAGACAGTGTACTTAGCAAATGCTCAGGGAAGCACAGGTGCTCGGAGTTGCTCAGTGGAGGTATTCCATCAGTGTTGGTGAGTGTGCAATGAGAGGGAGGTGCCCTTTCCCCAGCCCAGGCTTCTAATCACCTATGACCTACTTCAGCGGGCCTCACTGGTGACTATACACATCTGGATCATAGCTCCAGCTCACTACCTCGCTGGAGGCAGGGCCCTTCTGTTCTCTGTGCCTCCATTTCCTTATTCTTACCAGAAGAGGGTGGTGAGTGGTGAGCAAGGCCCTTGGTCTGGCACAGGCCCCTCTCCATACATCAAGGTAACTATGTCTGCCACCTACCTAGGAAGTGGCAGACTCCATGGCCCCTCTCCCTCGTGCCCAGGGCACCTCTGTTCTGAATTCCTCCCCTCCCCTCCCTGGTGTTTGTCTAAAACTCACTGATATGAATAATTTATTGTATGTAGTTATATATAATGATTCTTGTGACCACAAAAAAAAAACACTCACTGATATGAGCTGTTCAGTGCCTGATCCTCAGCTCCGTGCCCGTGGCGTGGATGCGGGAAGCGGCTGCGGGGCCGGCACCGGCTGTAGGAGCTCCCGGCAAGCAGTCTTCATGCTTCCCTCCCACAGACCAGCTCTGCCTCAGAGCTTTAGCGCAATCTCATCTGCCTGAGGTGCTCCTTAATATCTGGAACCTCTGTTGCCCTAGCATTTGTCATAACCAGAGACTGTCACTCTGAGTCTGCCACTATGGGGCCCTTGAGTGTGTAACCAGTGTTGTAGAGCTCAGGGCCACCTGAGGCCATACGTGGAGCTATCCCACAGTAGGGATGCAACTATATCTCACCATTTATTCAGGTCTCTGGAGCACTGCTGGGGTGACCTAACCCACCTGCTTTCCCATCATGTTTAGAAAACAACTGGTAGGGCGACACTGTGGTGGCCATTATGGGATTTTCATTGTCCTCAAAGGAGCCTTGGTGGGGGCTTAGGGTGATAACATTGGGGGGTTACTGGCTCCCAGGACAGCACAAGTTGGGAAGGTCACACCAACAAGCTCACTCCTGGTATTGGGCAAGGCAGTGTGTCTGCAGCATGGCTCAGGAGATTGCTGCCTGCCAGCCACAAGCAACCTCAGAGCGCCCAGCTGCATCCTGACCCAGCCTTATGGGGCAGCAAGACTTGGTGGGGCCAGGAGGGACTTGCTGCTCTTCTCTAGGGGCCCTGTCTTCCTTCACCAAGCAGTCTGTAGCCTCCTCGGCCACCTTACCTGTGCACACAACACAGGCTAGCCCCCCAAACAAATGGTCTATTCCTGGTGGATGGATGGATGAGTGGGTGGATAGATGGGTGGTTGGGTGGACGGATGGAGGATGAATGAGTGAGGAATGGACAGATTTATTTCCATTCACCTAAGTGCCAGAAAATACCCAGATTTGTGCATAAAATGAACTTCCTGTTAAACTCACAATCCTAAGTGAGACTCGCACATGCCGCTTATAGCTAAGCTTCTCAAGGGCACCTGTGCATGTGGAGTAGGGGCTCCCAGTCTCCCTTCAGAGCAAAGCCTGAGGCCTGACCCCTCAGTGCTCTGCAAGAGACAGCCTGCCTGGAACTCTGCTCTCAAGGATGCCTCCTGGGCTGGGGGTTTTGCAAGGAGTTAAGTGTCTCTCCCACAGTCCCGAGGGCCGCTCTTGGTGGGAGGCCACAGCCGCTGGCTCAGAGTCCAGTTTTCAGGCCTTGCTGATGGCTCTGTCTCTACAGGGACAGTAATGAAATAATGCTCCTGTGACATGGCTCTTGTCGCCTGAGAGTGTCTAAGTGCTTTAGGAACAATTAATCGGCTTGCGTGCTCTACACTGAGCATGATAGCTCCAGGTCCAGGGAGGCTTGAGGAGGGAGGCAGCCTGGAGGAGACTGCTAGGCCTCAATGAGCAGCATCTCCAAGGGCAACAGCCTGGGCTTGAGGACAAGCCACCAGAGTCAGAGCGGAGGGCAGCGAGGGGCGTGAAGAGGCTGAGAGTGACAGAGGCGTAGTGCTGGATGAAGGAGTCTGAGCTAAATTCTTAGCCTCACCAGGGCTTGTTCTGTACTTGGCTCTAACCCAGATCTGCCTCCATCTCAGCCACTAGGAAGGAACTCCTTCTCTCTTCCTGAGCTTCAGTCTCCCCATCTTCACAGGAGGAAGAACAGGCACCCCTGTCACTGTGGGGGATTATTAAGGTGAGTGCATTTGGGGCTGTGTCTCAAATGCATCCACAGGTGTAGTTGTTCCACTGCTTGTATCTCTGACTACAATGCCTGACAAACAACCTCAGGGAGGAGTGATTACGGCTCACAGTCTCAGAGGATTCAGTTTATCCAGTGGGGAAGGCATGGTAGAGCAGCTCAGTTCTGGGCAGATGGAGCATGTGGTAGAGGTTATTCTCCTCACAGCGGACCAAGAAGTAGGGAGTACAGCAGGAATCAAAGTGCAAACACGTCCTTCAAAGGCCCATCCCTAGAAATGTACTCACTAGGTCTCACCCTCTATGAGTTCCACGGCCTCCCAAAATAATGCCGCCAGCTGAGGACCAAGTGTTCAGATCATAAGCTGGTGGCGGACATGTCAGATTCCAACTGTGACATTCCACTCTGGGCCTCAAAGGCTCATTGCCACCTCACAATGGAATCACCCAGTCTGACTTCAAGAGTCCCAAAAGTCTTAACAGTCCCTACAATTTTCAAAGCATGGTCTCTTCTGAGACTGAAGACAGTCTTTCAGCTTTGAGCCCTGACAGAATTAAACAGAAAATTATGCACTTCTTAGATCCAGTGGCCTAGAAAACATCCCCATTCCAAAGCGAGGGATGAGGCATAGAAAAGAGATCCCTCTTTCAGACCAAAGTAAGTCTGAATTAATCAGGGCAGACATTAACTCCTAAGACTCTATATCTAGCATTCTGGGCACACAGTGGTATTCAGTGGGCCCCAACAGGCATTCCTATGGCCTCTCTCCTTGGCTAGGTCTGCTTGATGCCTTAAGTGTTCCACAGCAGCTGCCCCCACGTCCCCTGTGTCTTTAACATCCTGGGGGTCTCCATGGCCACTCACGGCTTCCTGCATCACCCTATCATGGCCTCCCTGTTATGGAATCTGACCTTATGACACATTGCCTGGGCTCACAGTCCTTCCTGAACAATCCTTGTAGGAGTCTCTATGGCCTTTACCACTTGCATTCTACATGGCAACAAAACCAGTACCACATGGATGATGCCAAGTTCTGCTGCCAACTTAGGCAGTAGCCAGACCACAGCTACAGTGGCCTTTGAGTGTCTGGGTGGAGTCTGGAGACCTGCTGTGAGCAGGATGCCCTGGGGGCACTCTCTTACCACAGGTAAGTCTTTTAAGGAAGTTTTTCATTTTATACTCTGTAACCTGCAGTGGATGGGGGTCTTGCCAATTCCTGAAGTGCCCTCTATGTGCTTGTTCCACTGTCCCAGTGCAAAGTGCTTGACTTCTTTCTTATTTTGCTAATCTCTTTAACACGTAAGGCCTCTTTGCTCATCACCACTTTCATGGCCAAATTGTGTGGTTCTCAAATCTTTTTGCACTCTGTTGCAGACAGCCTCACATCGTTGAGATGAACATCAAACCAGACACAGTTCATGGGAGGAAAGGGTCTATCTCAAGCTCACAGATCCAGAATTCCATCAGTGGTAGAAGAAGCTGCTTCCATACACCAGCAGAGAGAAACCGTCACCCGCCAGCCACCAACAAAAGCACAAGCACAAATCTGGCAGCAAGCAGCAGGGCCCCAGAGCCCAAAGCCCCTCTGCATACCTTTTGGCTAAAAACTAGGTCCACCCAAACACACCTTTGGGCTGGACTCCAGGATCTGGCCCTGGTGATACTTCCTCTATTCCGGTGGCTGGAGATCCGAGTTAAAAGCTTTAATAAAACACTTGACTCTATTGGCGGGGGGGGGGGGGGGGGGGGGGATAGGGGCGGGGGGGTTGGGCATGCATTCAAACTACTATAGTCTTTTTTTTTTTTTTTTTGCATCTGGTTCTCACTATAAGCCTGGCTAGAAGCATCCATCAATAAGGATCCTACAGATTGAAATTTCCTCCACCAAATTAGTCCATTACTTTTCAGTTTAGCCTCACTCAAAATTTCAGGACATGGGCAAAACAGACAAATCCTTTGCCAGAATGTACCACAATGGTCTCTAGTCCAGTTCCATATAGAGTCCTGTTTCTGTCTGAAATTTAAGGAGTGGAGAGGCCCTCTATGACCTACATTTCTCTTGGCATTCTAATCTTCCATTAGGCTCTGCTTAGAACATTTATATTAATTATTTTTTATGTTGCTGTGGCAATGTCCTGACAAAAGACAACTTCAGGAAGGAAGGGTTTATTTGGAGTCACAGTTTGAAGGTACAGCACATGGTGGGGAAGATGTGGTGTTGGCCGCTGGTCACATTGCATCCACAGTCAGGAGACATGAATGTGGGTACCATCTTGCTTTTTCCTTTTCATTCAGTCTAAGACCCTAGCCCATGGGATGGTGCTGCTCAGGTAGGGTTAGTTTTCCTGCTTTAATTAACCTAATCTAGAGAATCCCTCATGTAGGGAATTGTCTCCTAGGTGATTCTGGATCCTGTCAAATCAACAATGCTAACCATTACAAGCATTTTAGGGCTTTTCTCACCCACATTTCCAAAGGTGTCCAAGTTTCTCCCTGCGGTAGTTTGAATGTTATGTCCCCCATAGACTCATAGGCTCAGTGTCTGAGAGAAGCATCACCGGCCCTCCTCCCTGGCTTTGCCTTGTTTGTCTCTCATGTTGAGGAGGAGTGCCACCAATCCCAGCTCTTCTCCACAAGTTACGCACAGTGTTTAGTCCATGCTGCTGAATCAACAATCTTGTAGCTAAGAACCTCCAGATCTCATATTTGTGGACTTAAGGGCTCCTGGCAGGGAATTGTGGGGACAGAGGATGGGTTGTGCTCCAGTTGTGTTCCCTTCCCCACTGGAAGCTCATCCCTTCTCTAAGATATTATTACATTTTGTTCCCTAACTCCTCACACTCCACAGATATTTATGGACATAATTTAGGGCCTGCCACATTCCAGACACATATGAGAGAGGATTTCCCTATAAGCCTCGATGTTGTAGGGCCTCTGACAAACTTCAGCCCCCTGCCATGTCTCATTTTTATCATCCCAGCATAAGGGAGTGCATCAAACCATTTTCAAAGTCAACATTGAATCATGAGGACAAAATAAAACAGAATAAGAGAATTCAAATAAAGTCTCAAATAAAATAACAGTAGCCACAAATGACTGTTACATTGTTCAGGAACTCTCCAATTTCCTGGGTAAACTTTTTTATGTTAAGACTATGAGAATGCCTGGACAACAACATGAAGTTGGTTTTTTCTTTGGGAGGGGTTGCTATAAAAACGTCAATTTTATAAATTAAATTTAAAGGACCCAGTTGATCAGGTGTGTGGAGTGGGCAAATGCATCTTGGGCTGTAGTCCGTTCGTTTGAGTGACACAGAGACTAACTGGAGAACACATAAAAGCAACTTGCCTCACCTGCACTGTAGCAGTGACCCCAGGAGGTTGGCAAATTGAACTTTTAAGCTTAAGGGATGCTTTCTTTTGGAATATGTAACTTGTATTAACTGTGGTAAATTTCATGCTACCTTATAACCTAATTAAATGGTAAATACCCCTTCATGCCTGTAGCACCTCTCCCCATGCATTTCCAGGCAAGGAGCTGACTCCATTCAGTCTTCAGCCAAGGCTCTGTGCTGAGCTGAGCTGAGATGGGGGGCTGGGTGGGAACAGAGAAGAGGGATAAGCGTCACAGGTTGAGGGGACAGCATACGCCAGAGAGGTTCCAAGAGCAGGAGGGCAGGTGGGCTGGGGGTAAGCAAATGTGACACTATCACCAGCTTTTGATATATTAGTTTTTTGAGGTAGGGTCTTGCTTTATTGAGCCAGACCTGGAATTCTCTATGTAGTCTCAGGGCAGCCTTGAGCTACCTCTGCCTTCTACGTCTGCCTCCCGAGTGCTGGGATTAAAGGCATGGACCACCATGCCCGGCTTTGATGTTTTTGTTGTTGTTGTTCTTGAAGATTGCTCACACAGAGGGTCCAGGGCATTTAAGAAAATGCTTAGCAAATAATGCTCACACACCTAAGGAAAAGACCCTAGAGCAGAGAGGTGCCAGCGTGTCAGAGTTATAGGTGTAAGTGCATAGCCAGAGGGACACTTACCTGCTATCTCCTGTGAGCTTCCCCATCTGTCTGGGCACTGAGAAAAGCACGTGAAAAACCTGGAGAGACCATTGTCATAGTATCACAGCTGGTGCAGCTGTCCTCAAAGTCCCAGGTTCTGCCCTGCTCTGGAGTGACATCGTCTCCCTGTATGGGTATAGAAGGCAGGTGTGTATGGAACATGGCTTTGAGCTGACACCAGGCCAAGTCCCAGTCAGCACTGAATGGCTCCTCAGAGGCCTATGGCCTCAGGGCCAGGCCCCCTCCCGCACTGGGCTGTGATTGGCTCCTTGCTTACTGTCTGTCCTCTATGCTGCGATCCAGGCACAGGGACCCTGTCCATGTTGTGCACAGTGCCTGCCCATGGTGTACACTTGCTACATGACTCAATAAGCGAGGGATTACATGGGCTGAGTGGGGCCTGTATCTGAGCCATGAGTAGCTATATGACCCCTCACATGGGAAAAGATGGCAACCAGCACAGCATTCACCTGGCCCAGCCCCAGGGCACAGCCAACACACTCCTCTTGTCAACTGCTGTCCTGTGACATGCCTGCCCAGCTGGTCCTGACCTACAGAGAAACAGCTGGGCACCCACATCTCCAGAAACCACCAGCCCGCACATTGTCCAGCTTGATGCTCAGGTCATGTGTTTCATGTCATGGCTGAGCTAATGGTTAGTGTGGGACACACTGGTCTGCTGAACCTAATGGTCATCACTCTGCCCTCAGCCTAATGACTGCTTTGGGAAGTAGCAAGAGCATACCTGGGAGAGGAAAGAGGAACAGCACACCGGGGCAGGCACAGCTAGAGGACTCAGAAGTGGACAGTGACTTCAGAAGGACCATCAGTGGACTGTTCAAAGGCAGATGGTCCAGAAGTATGGCCTCAGGAGGGGCCCAGGTGGTGTCCCACCTATAATAGGGAGTGTGGCTGGGCACCTGTGATCACCTTGTTTGGAATCTGCGCAGTTTTATAGATCATTGGGCTGGCTGTAGAGCCCCTGCAGCCTGAGGCAGCCAGCCTTGGATTCCTTTGAAACGTCAGAGCCCCACCAGGCACATCGATCTCATTTCCTTGAGAGTGCATTATCTTCACGCGGCCTTGCATTAATGTGCACGGGCTAATTTCTCTCACCCCAGCTGCGCACCCCAAGTGCCAGAACCTTCCACTCAGCCCACTGGGAAGAGGGGCATCTCAGGAAAGGGGGTAGGTCTCTGAAGGGGGGGTCACTTCTCCAAAGTGCTCAGAAGTGTCCAATTGCCCCGTGGGGACACCAGCTTCCCCTGCTAAGTGTGGCCCGGATGACCTGCAGGGCCCTTGGGCAATTCAGCAACAAGTTTCCTTAAATGCCCTCAGCTGAGTCCTAGCTTCCACCATAGCCTGCTGGGTCCCAGCATGGAGGGGCTGAGGGGTCTGAAGCCTGGCCTTCCTCCCTTGGGGCCAGCCAGCTTATCCATGCATACCATTGCCTTCTGCAAAATCCTCCCTCCGGCCCCCCTTCAGAGAGTCAGGGCCAGCTCTCAGCCCTGCCCTGAAGTGGAGCCCAGCACCCTGGCCTAGTGCCCACAGTCCCATCCACAGGCCCCCTTATTGTTCAGCTACCCCCCTTATGGGCCCTGGTTCCCACTAGGGGCTTCCACACCCCACTGCCTGGAGGGTTGTGGTGAGCCCCTTGTTGCTGTCTCTGACCCCCCCCACTCCTCCACATCACTGTACACAAGAACAGGGCATTGTTCATGCAACGCCCAAGTGACAAGCAGCTTGGAGGGAAACACAGTATGTTTTCTTTGTATTATGTAATAATGCTAAGAAAATAGATGATTTTTCATATTCATATTTAATTCAGATTGAATTTGTATGAAACTTCTAAGTAATTTTCCCTATATTATAATGACAAACTGGAGTTTGCAACATTTAATTAGCAGCTTGAACACATAGATTCTGGGGTTCATGGGTAACATGTCCCCCGGGACTGTCCATCAGTCTTTTGAACTTCATTTCCAAAGTCTGGTCAGTCACCCTTGATGGGGAGCAGAGCTCATATGAATAGAGGTAAATGTTTTAAGTCGAGTCACCCCTGTTAAGTTTAGCTAAAGTGCAGTGGGCATGACTTAAAACTAGAAACACTTTCTCTTATTTTTATTTCACTGAAAAATATAATCTTTTGTGCAATCATACAAATTGATTCCAGATAAGACAAAATGTTCTTGTACCATGGATTTCAAAACCTATGATGAGGCCTTAATCTAGAGCCCGGGAGGGGGACTGGAGCTTCTTCGATGGTTAGGTGTGAAAAGGTGCCATGTGCTCTCACTTCAGAACTGTGTCTCCAAGAAACTCAAGCTCTCACCTGACCTTGGCTGTGGGATTCCACATTGGGCTGGGACCTGTGGAGAGGGCCATGCTCTGCAGCCCCGGGTCTGCCTGATGGTGGGCTGCTCCTCACAGCTGAATCCACATGGAGCCTATGTGCCCCTGCCTCAGTGCTGCTGCAGCCACCGCGGCCACCATCTGCGGGGACCTTGGAATCCTCCAGCCAGGTGTGCTCCCAGAGCTGGTGGGAAGGCTGCCATGGACCAGGAGGCCCTGGGTCCAGGAACTCCAGCCCAGCAGAAGGTGGGGCACACCCATATTTTTCCACAGACTTCAACATATGGTCCTCCTTCCCAGATGACTTCTTTCCCTGTGACTCTCCCTTAGAGTCACCCTCTTTTTTTCCATTTGTTTTCTTTATTCCCCTCTAGAATGTTCCATGGAGCTACAGCCCTTTCCAAGTTTGACTATGTGTCTGAAGACAGAATTGACATCCAAGGGTGCTGAGTGTTTGCTGGGTAGCCTGGCTCCTACTGGGCTGGAGAAAGTTATCTTACCTGGAAGCATTCTGCCTCTGAGACGCACCTGTGCTGCAGCCTTGGGCCCTGTCACACAGGCAGCCTCAGAGGGGCAGACCACTGGCGAAAGCCTGGATTCCTGAGCAGGGGCGCTTCTATCAATCCATCATTGGACTCAACAGTCCTTCCAACAGGCTTGAACTTGGGAAACCGTGTTTCAGTAACAATAGTTTAGCTATTTCCAGTGCTACACTACGAGTTGTGGGAAACGCATGCACGCAGTGCTGTGGATGCGTGGCGGAGGCCGTGCGGGGTGGCGCATGCTGTCGGGGACTGGGCTGAGCTGCCAGCTCCGGCCTAACCCCTTACCTGACCCTCAGTTCACTTCTCCAGATATTTCCTCCTGCCACCTCTCCACCGCCCCCCCCCCACCTCCTGTTGGGCATCTGTCTTGAGCTGAAAGGCATGCTCGTAGTCCTGCCTGGCCCAGTCACCTTGGGCCTCCCCGAGCTCCAGTCTCTCCACACAATGCTGAGGACTTCAGGCCCCTACTGGGCATACCAGGTCCCTAGCTACACTTCTACACGCTCCTGGGTGGCCGCCCAGTGTGAACATCCTCGAGGAGCCATGTGAGAGTCCATGCCTCCACCTGTGAGCATGGGCTGCGGCCACGCATCCAGTGTCTATCCCTGACCGGATGTCCTGACCCAGGCCTGGTCCTCTGCAGTTATAACCACTAGACTTGGACTCGTATCCCAGGCGAGCCTGTAGCTTATTTTATGTTAACCACTTCCTCCCCATTAATAGGAGTGCTACAGCAAGACACTGCTGCATCCTCATATTGAAATGACCTGTGACCTTGTCTTCCTCTCCCCTGGGCTGCAAACATCCTTGGGGTCCTCTGGGTAGCTTCTGTCCCAGGTCAGCTTGCCTTGATTAGACCATAAGACTCACATTTAGCACCATATGAGGGTAAAGGAGAGAGCCTAGAGGGGACAGAGAATTTAGAAGCTGGGGACATAAAGTCAGCCACTGTGGCCTAGGTAAATGTGACGGCACACACTAGGCTCCCTGGGAAAGTCCTAAATGGCCCAGCTTGGAGAGGCCCTAGGGAAAGGAAGGGTGCAGAGCTTGACTGGCTCTAGCTGGAGGCGGATGGGGCTTTGAATGAGATGGGAGACATTCTATAATCACCAGATGTGGCCCAATTAACAGGGCTGGGATGGGGGCAGTGGGCTCTGGGGAAGATAGCAGCTGCGTCCACGTTCTGGAAGCTCTTGCCAAGAACAGGGGCTAGTCTGGGACTCTGTGCACTGGACCCTGGCCTCAGGCTTGGCCCAGGCCAACCATGTGCAGAGCTCAGGAAGACAGCAGCAGGGTCCAGGACAGGGCTGCGCTGCAGCAGGAGCTGAGGAGCCTGAGCCCCTCAGGAGAGAGGTAGCAGGTTTAGAGAAGTGACTTCTCATGCTGTCGGAGGCAACAAGGGTCTTCCAACTGCCATGGTAGGTGGCCTGGCACAGAGAAGGGCCTTGTTTAATTGAGGGTCTCTAGCTTTCTACGGTAGAAGGCATGGTCAGCAATTCCTGGTGGTCATATCCTGACATTCTTTCTTTCCAGGGCCTGCATGGAAAACAGGTCTGCTGTTCTCGTAGCCAGGCTTGGACAGCATAGTTGGTGGCTCCAAGGGAATCATGACAGAGAGGGATTAGTTGTAAACATGACTTCAAAGTTACCACTGAGAAGTACAGAGAAGGGTCTAAGAAGGTCAAAGAGCAGACACCCCACACAGGGGCTTCTGGGGACACAAACCCAGGGTGGGCAAGGAAGCAGGTGAATAGAGATGTCCCTTCCCCTCCACATCTACCAGGATAGCTCCCAGCTCCAAGCCCCACACCAGAGGTCCCTAGAGACCCTGAGCCAACCCACAGCAAGCAATTTCTCACTTGGGAACCTAGGCTGAGGAAGCCATTCTCATTTGGGACATGTTAGCTTTAGATTAGAGGTGAAGTGTGAGAGGCAGACTCCAGTCATGTAATCAGTGATTTTTTTTTTCAATTTATTTTAATGTGCAAAACAATAATGTTTTTGCATGCAGTTTCATGAGTTTTGACAAATGTGAAGCCATATAAACATGAGAATCTAAAGTGAGAACAGTTCTGCTCCCTACATAACCACATCACTTGGTAATGGAAGCCCTCCTACCCTCCACCAACCCCTGGCACACCACTTCTCCATGGCAGCACCTTGATACCACACATGGCTTTCCTTAGGGTCTTCTAGTTGGCATAAGCTCTTGGACATTTATCCTTCCTCCATATTAAATTAGGCTCCTTTTCTGTTGTTTTTCTCTTGTCTGCCTGTTTTGTTTTGTTTTGAGATAGAGTCAAGGTATGTTGCCCACACTGGTCTCAAACTTCTGGGCTCAAGTAATCCTCTTGCCTCAGTTCTCGAGTAGCTAGGACAGCACGTGCCACACCTCATTAGGCTTGAGTGAGGGCTAGAAGGTCAATGGATGTTGCCCATCTGCCTGATGTGAAATGTATTGCTTTGTACATGTGTAACTCCAGCATTCGGGGGTGAGGCAGAGATCAGAGACTTGTTAGGGCTCACTGGTCAGCCAGTCTGACCAGAAACAATGGCAGCTCGAGGCTCAGCGAGAGACTCCATCTGAGGAAGCAATGTAGAAGGCAGCAGAGGAGGACACATCTGCACACATGCGTACAGGGCACACACATCTGAACACACATGGGCAGCATATACTACACAAGCACACATACCACACCAAAACATACTACACATGCACCAACAAATAGTATAAAACTTTCCAGGACACCCTTCTGCCAGGGTCCCTTCATGTTAGCATCTTAATCCTACTATGAAATTAGCACTGACTTAATGCTTTTACATCTCACTGGCTTTTTCCAAGGAAACTCTTTTGTTCCAGAGGGGAATCTGGGATTCCATATCATGAGTGTTTAGTCCCCCTATCCTTTGTTTCTTTATCTCTTAGGACTTTCAGACTGGCAGTTATTCTGCTGTCCATTTTTCAGCTCTTGGTGTGGTCTGACACTCTCTTCTCTTGATCAGGCGGCTGTGGGCCCGGGCTTGCGGTCAGAACGGCTACAGCACGGCGCTGTTAGGCATTCCAGCAGCGCAGGCCAGCCACTGTCTCACCCTCCACGGCCCTGTCCCTGTGAGCAAGGCCCTACCTGCTCTTTCTTTCCCAAGTCTCCACTCTCCTTTGTCATGCTTAATGTTAGGGAATCAATGCTTTGGAGGGAGGCCGCTATCCTCCCTTCCTGCAGCCTGCACCTCGACTGCATGTCTTGCATGATTTGCTTGCAGCAGCCCTGCTGAGGAGCTCCATGCTGATGGTCTAGCCTCTCCAGTCCTTTCTCTGCTTGCCGTTATGGATCCTTCTAGAGGACAGAGAGGTTACTTCTCCATTTAGTCGTTCTGACATTGGTACAGACTTGGGTTATTTATTTTACTCTTTGAATCCAATACTAACACTGTTTATTTTATCTAATACTATGTTTATTTTGCTGTTTAAAGTGTCCTACCTTTGGCTCTTAGCTACTCCTCCTTCAGAGAGCACCTGGTCTTTTTAAAAATTTAATTCTAACATATATGTGTGTGTGTGTATGTGTGTGTGTGTGTGTGTGTGTGTGTGTGTATGATAACAGGCTATACTCTTTTATCCCCTCCTTCCTGCTCCCATTTCCCTGGGATCCTCCTCAGTAGAGTTATGGTATTCTCTGCAGGGTCATAAAGGCCTTCGCCAGCCCCTGTGCAGTAGTGGATGAGGGGGACCATGCCGCAGAGTATTCCTCCCGACTTTGTGGCTCCTATAATCTTTTTGCCCCTCTTCCGCAATGGTCCCTGAGCCATGGCAGGCCAGTTGGCAGTCTGAATTAGTGTTGAGTTCTTTGTAGCCTCGAGATTTCTGCTTTGATGGGTTTTGATTGATCACTGTGTCTATCACCCTCACCTTGGAGTTGGTTGTCCCGTTAACAGTTAGAGCAGTATTTATGTTGCTGCTTCCTCTGCAGTTTCTCCCAGGCCCTAGAAGCGGTGGTAGAGATAGCACATCTAGTAGAGGGCAGTCATCTGTCTTTTTGTCTTATTGATGGATCTTGGTTCTTCTCTATTTTTTCCTGCTTTGTGTAAAACAAAATAGATTCTCCAACCAAGAGTGAGAGCAGCTGGAGTTAAAGGGCCTATACAAAGTTATTTGAAAGATTTTTTAAAAGTATTTTATTTTGTTTATTTATTTGAGAGAGAGAGAGAGATACAGAAATAGGCAGGTAGACAGAGAGAATGGGCATACCAGGGCCTCCAGCCACTGCAAACGAATTCCAGACGCATGCACCCCCTTGTGCATCTGGCTAACGTGGGTCCTGGGGAATCGAGCCTGAACCGGGGTCCTTAGGCTTCACAGGCAAGCGCTTAATCACTAAGCTATCTCTCCAGCCCTATTTGAAAGATATTTGATGTACAAGTCCACTCTTCTCCAGAGAGCAGTGGAAGCTTATCTCTTTTTTTTTTTTAAATTTTGTGACTTGTTATATTTATTTCTATTTGTTTCTCAATTTTTATTAACATTTTCCATGATTATAAAAAAATTCCATGATAATACCCTCCCTCCCCACACTTTCCCCTTTGAAATTCCATTCTCCATCATATCCCCTCCCCATCTCAATCAGTCTCTCTTTTATTTTGTTGTCATGATCTTTTCCTCCTCTTATGATGGTCTTGTGTAGGTAGTATCAGGCACTATGAGGTCATGGATATCCAGGCCATTTTATGTCTGGAGGGAGCACATTGTAAGGAGTCCAACCCTTCCTTTGGCTCTTACATTCTTTCCACCACCTCTTCTGCATTAGACCCTGAGCCTTGGAAGGTGTGATCGAGATGTTACTCGGTACTCCAGTCACTTCTTTCCAGCACTTATGATACCTTCTGAGTTATCCCAAGGTCACTGCCATCTGAAAAGAGAAGATTCTCTACCCAAAGTGAGAGTAGCATTAATATAAGGGTATGAATATTAAGAGAAGTGCTTACTGGGCAGTTTGATAAGCATAGAATATACATTTATCCAGACATCAGCAGATGTTACACCCCTAGGGCTCATGACTATACCTGTTTTAAGTTTTCAGTATCAGGGATGTATTCCCTCCCATGGAGCGGGCCTCCAGTCCAATTGGAGGGAAGTTGGTTTCCACCATGACAGACGTGCCACTATTGCACCCGTTGGCTCATTTGGCCTGGCTGGCCAATTATAAGGCTTGCAGTGTCCACTGTTGAGTATCTTCACTGGTAGTATCTCTTTCTCCCATTGAACTGCATGTAGAATGGCTTCTTCCAGCTTTCTGTCAGCTGGTCTACATGGAGGAGGTTATCAGCTCAGTTCCAGCAGGATTTCTCAGTGGTCTTGCAGCCCAAGTATGTGGAGTCTTCCGCAATAGGGTCTTACCATCGATTCCTGGTGGGAAACCAAGAAGCTTATCTCTTAAGTTTGAGCTTCCTGACCATGGGATTCTGACTTGGTTTCCAGTACCAGGAATGAGCTCTCTCCCACTGATTGGGCCTCATGTCCAATCAAAGAATAGTTGGTTACCCACAGAGGCTGTGTACCACTATTGCACAAGTGTGCACTTTTTGTCCAGCTGGTTGATTCTGTAGTCTGCAGGGGCCTCTGCTTATTCATGCTGTTGGTGACTGTTGTCTTCCAGCAGCACCCATAGTGTATTCCAGCACTATGAGGGCTAGCCAGGAGGGAGTGGGTTTCCTTTTTGGTTCCAGAATGGTATTCTAATGTCCTGTGACAACAGCCTGTGGTGTTTTCAGCAATGGGGTCTTACCTTATAGCATTGGCAGGTAATCAAGTGTTTTGACAATGGTCTACATTGTTTTAGGGACCTCATGCGTCTCCCTGGCCAATAGCTCACTGTGGAGAGCAAACCAATCCTGGGCCTGAGATTTATTGATCAGAGCCCATGGTTTTAAGGTTAAGCTTTTTCTACCTTCTGTCTGGACTGACCCCCTTCCTCTTCTATTGGTGGTTATACTTTGTAGAATACATCTTGTCTTTTTTAAACATAGTTCCACAGTAGAGCATTTGCCTAGCATGTGAGTTCAACCCTCAGTTATTGGAAAACAAACAAGGAAACAAAAACAACCCAATGCAACATGTCTCCATCTCTATTTTTCACAGTTCCCCACTTCTTCATGTAAGGATAAGCAGGGGGAAGGGCAGGAGTAGCCTAGAGAGCTCTCCTGCCCTTCCCTGCTTATCCTTGCATGCTGAACACCTATCTGTAGAGCCATTTCACTAGACTCTTGGTGTCAGTCATCCTTTCCTTAAATTTTGGGTTGTTTTCTTCATTTATTAGATATTTTATTAATTTATTTGCAAAGAGAGTGTTGTAGTCAGGTTTGCATTGCTGCTAGGAACAACCCATCCAAGAGCAGCTTGTGGGAATAAAGAGGTTTATTTTGGCTTACAGGCTTGAGGGGAAGTTCCAATATGGTAGGGAAAATGATGGCATGAACAGAGGGTGGACATCACCCCCTGGTCAACATAAGGTGGACAAAAGCAACAGGGGAGTGTGCCAAACACTGGCATGGGGAATGTGGCTATAACACCCATAAGCCCACCCCCAACAATACACTCCCTCCAGGAGATGTTAATTCCCAAATCTCCATCAGCTGGGAACCTAGCATTTAGAACACCTAAGTTTATGGAGGACACCTGAATCAAACCACCACATTCCAACCCTGGCCCCCATAAACTGATAACCATACATAATGTAAAATGCAATGCATTCAGTCAAACTTTCAAAGTCCCCATAGTTTTAATCAACCCTCATGATGTCCAAACATCCCATAGTCCAAGAAATTTAAACTGAGCCATAATACCAAAACATCCACCCCCAAACCCATAATGGCACAGAATACATATTCACACTGCAAAAGATGTCATTTAGCATAGCAAAGAAATATTCAACCAATACAAGATTTAAAACAGGGCAAACATCAAACTCTGTAGCTCCGTCTAACAACTCTGGTCAGTGATAAATTTCCAAGATTCTAACCAGCAACAAGTCTCTGGACTTCCAATTCCACCTCTCCAGCTAGACTACTTACAGTTCTGGAAAATTTCATCTGGTGCTGGCAGCTCTCCTTGGCAACTATCTCATGGGCCTGGCATCTCCACTGGGTCTCCACTGCAACCCATGGTTCATCCTCACGGCTCCATCAGGTCTCCATGCAGGCAACCAGCAAACCTGCTTCACACTGCCCATGGCCATTTCCAAAACACAAGACTGTGTTGCAAACTTTCTTTCTTGCATTTCTTATACTCCACGATAGATGTGGTGTGCCAATTTATTAATCAGGGGGCAAATGAAGCAGTCTTTGAAGAACACAACACTCCTTAAGCACTCAGTCCCCTTCAAAAGAGTCTCTATTCTTTTGTTGCCCCACTGCAGGTCAGCTGGCCCAATCTCAAAGGTTATAAGCTCTCAATTGCAGCTGAACCGGCAGCAGTTCACCCAAAGATTTTCTTTTCTGTGCCATATCCCTCTGCTCACACCAGTTAATTTCTTTGCAAAAGAACCCTGCACAACTTCTTAGTACACAGGCATAACAGCAAGATTTTCACACAAACTGCCTCTAGCCTAGTCCAAGCAAAGCTCTTTCGCACCCTCATAAGCCAAACCTCACACTCCAGAGTTCTTACTGCTTTCAGGTCTTTCAACTGTGACCAGAATAGTCCATCAATCTGTACTTATAGCACTTCAAGGTGTCTCTTAGGCCAGGGTTTCAAATCCTTCCACATTCCTCTTGAAAATCAGCTCCAAAAGGCCAAAGCCACACAGACAGGTGTCTAGCAGCAACCCCACTCTTTGTACCACTTTACTGTTGCAGTCAGGTTTGCATTGCTGGTAGAAATCACCCAACCAAGAGCAGCTTGTGGGAAAAAAAGAGGTTTATTTTGGCTTACAAGTTCAAAAGGAAGCACCATGATAGCAACAAAAGAGCATGCCAAACACTGGTATGGGGAAGCTGGCTATAACACCCATAAGCCCTCCTCCAACAATACATTCCCTCCAGGAGGCAGTAATTCTCAAATCTCCATCACCTGGGAACCTAGCATTCAGAACACCTAAGTTTATGGTGGGGGGCCGCAAGTGAATCAAACCACCACAGAGAGAGTTGGTGAGAGGGAGAGAAAAAGGACATGCCAGGGCCTCTATCTACTGCAAACAAACTCCACATACCTACACCACTTTGTGCATCTGGCTTTACCTGGGTACTAGGGAATTGGACACAGGTCATTAGGCTTTGCAGGCAAGCACCTTACCTACTGATCCATCTCTCCAGCCCTGGGTTGTTTTCTTATTGTTTACCTTTGAGACTTTTTTTAAAATGTCAATATATTGTAGAGATAGTGTTTTGCCACAAACATGATTTAGAGATATTTTTCTCCTTCCCTATTACCTGTCACTGTTTCTTGTAATGGGCTTACTTGTAGAGCCCAGAATTAAAGTTTGATAAAGTCTGAGCAGCCACTTTATTCTTAGTGGGTTGTGTCATTTGTGTTCTGCAAAGCACTGCTGGGTTCACGTTTACACATATTTTTCCCCTGGGCTTTCTACAAGAAGTTTTACACTTTTATGCCCTTAGCAAAATGTTCCATTTAGACTTGATTTTGTAGGTGTGAGGCATTGGTTATGAGTTCATTAATTAATTAATTGAACACATATGATATTTTTCTTCATACCTCTGTTGAAAAGGCTACAATGTGCCTAAATAATTGCTTTTGCTTCTTGATCTGAAATCACTTGAAGACATTTCTGTGGCTCTACCTTTGCCCTGTTCCAGTCATCTGCATGGCTCTCCTTCCTTCAGCTAACGCCTCACGGCCTCTATTACCATAGCTAGTTTGGAACGTCCAAATCGAAGAGTGTGTCTTACAACCTCGTTCTGACTTCTTGTAGAACATTTTATTAAAAAGTGCACTGAGTACATTAAGTCTACTGACAAAATTGGGTAGGAATGTCATTCCCAGTGCTTTAGCCTTCCTGGCCATGATCCCCTCCCCCATTATCTAGTTGTTTCTGTTTGCTTTCAGCAGTGTTTTCAGTCTTCAGCCATATGATCTTTGCATATTTTGAAACATTTATCTAAGCATTTAAAATTTTTAAAAATTTTATTTATTTATTTGACAGGGAAAGAGGAAGGGAGAAAAGGAGAGAGAGAGAGAATGGGCATGCCAGGGCCTCCAGCCACTGCATATGAACTCCAGACGCATGTGCCCCCTTGTGCATCTGGCTAACATGGATCCTGGGGAATTGAACCTGGGTCCTTTGGCTTTGCAGGCAAATGTCTTAACTGCTAAACCATCTTTCCAGCCCCTAAACATTTAAATTTTGATGAATTATGTATGCCTTTACTTTTTCATTTGAAATCAAATTCTTCCTTTTTAGTGTGCACGTAGGTGTAGCATTGCATTGATCATCCAGCTCTTGCTCTTGCTAAACTTATTAGTCACTTTTGCAGTTTCTTTGGGATTTTTTTCCTACATAGACAGTCATCATAGCTGAAGATGGGATGCTATCCTCTTTGTACCTATGTGTTTTTGATTTCTTTTTCCTGTCCTATTGCACTGGCTGCAATTTGTGGTTAAGTCCAACTATTGGATGGAGTTGTACGGGGTACATTCTTGCTTTGTTCCCAGTATTGGAGGAAAGTGTTCAGTTTTCATCTTTAAATGTAAAGTTCATTGTTGATGTTCTTTTTCATATTAAGGATGTCCATGGTTATTTTTAGCTTTCTAAGGATTTTTAAAATTATGAATAGATTTCAAACTTTAGACTATTTTGGCTTCATTTGTTGAGATACTTATATATCTGTTTCTCTTTTTTCAGATCATTAAAATCATGCATTACATTGATTAATTTAAAATTTTAAGTGTCCTTTATATTTTGGTGGTAAAATTTAGTTGGAAGAAATTCCTTTTAAAAAACATGTTTTTTTTATTTGCAAGTGGAGAGAGAGAATATGGGCACCCCAGAGCCTCTAGCCATGGCAAACATACTCCAGATACCTGCACTACTTTGTGTATCTGGCTTTACGTGAGTATGGAGGAATTGAACTGGGTCATTAGGCTTTGCAGGTGAGCACCTTAAACACTGAGCCACTTCCCCAGCCCAAGAACTTCTTTTTTTTTTTAACACTGTTGGATTCAGTTCACTATTTTATAGAGGATTACACATCTATATTCATGGCCGGTACTGCTCTCTTACATTATCTTCTTCTGGTTTGACATAGGGGAATATCATTTTTTATTTAAGATAAACTGGGAGATGACCCTTCCTGTTCCACTTTTCAGGTAACATTGGGTTTGACTGATGTTATTTGTTCCTTCAATATTTGGTTGGATTCTTTTGTGAAGTCATTTGGAGCTAGAGTTTTCATTTGCCATCCTAGCTGCACCCTTCAAATGTGGGTTTGTTTTTTTTTTTTTTTTCACTTTCAATTGCTTTAAAATATTTTTAAGGGCTGGAGAGATGGCTTAGCGGTTAAGCACTTGCCTGTGAAGCCTAATGACCCCAGTTCAAGGCTCAATTACCCAGGACCCACGTTAGCCAGATGCACAAGGGGGCACACATGTCTGGAGTTCGTTTGCAGTGGCTGGAAGCCCTGGCGCGCCCATTCTCTCTTTCTCTCTGTCTTGCCTCTTTCTCTTTCTGCCACTCTTAAATAAATAAATAAAATGAACAAAAAAATTTTAAATATTTTTAAGCTTCCTTTGACACTTATTTATTTTCCTTCTAGTTGTTACAAGTGTGGTGTTGATTTCCTAAATATTTTCTTTTCCTCTGTTACCTTTCTGCTATTGTCATACTTCAAGATTAAAAGATTTCTGTTCTTTCAGATTTGCAGGGTTTTTGTTATGATCTAGATGTTGCCCTTGACGTAAAGCAGGTGTGGCTGTATGTAAGCACTTCTACCCGAGGTGGTGTGACACTTTCTTCAGGCACATGGGCTTCTTTTCATTGTGTCTATTGTGAGGCAGTTCCAGCCCTGAGGTTCTGGATTTGTCTTTCTCTTGTTTCATGTTGGTCAATTTTTCACTTTTATTAAGATCTTTGTTGCTGAATGTAGACACCTTTAAGAGTCCTGTAAGTTGTAGAATTAACTTCCTCATAGTTTTGCCATGCTTTTCTTGGTGTTTGACAATGCACCTCTTTCAGATGTCTCTTCTGCCATATTAGAGAAAGAGAGAATGGGCGTGCCAGACATGTGAGCCCCCACGTGCATATGGCTAATGTGGGTCCTGGAGAATCGAACCTAGGTCCTTTGGCTTTGCAGGCAAATGCCTTAAGCACTAAGCCATCCCTCCAGCCCATTGTTTATCTTTTTATTTAAAGTAAGTTTTCTACAGACAACATGGAATTGAGTCTGTCTGTTTGTTTTTTCAAGGTAATGTCTTACTCTAGCCCAGGCTGACCTGGAACTCAACTCTACTTCCAGGCTGACCTCAAACTCACATCAATCCTCCTACCTCTGCCTCCTGAGTGCAGGGACTAAAGGTGTGCACCACCACACCCAGCTGGAATTAAGTTTTGATTTTTTTAGGGTGTTAAATTTTATTTTTTATTGAGAAACTAAATCTGACAATCTGCCTTTGACTTGGTAGGCTTGTATGACATATATGGCATTTCTGAGGTTAACATCTGAGGCTGTCCTCTGACTATATACACACAAGCACATACATGCATGTGCAACCCCACACACACACATGCTCATACCAACACACACATGGACATGCAAACACAACACACATATGCCAAAAAATAATAATGAAAGCAGTTGGAAATTAGGAAATTAATTAGATTTTTATTTTCATTTAACTCATACCCAGCACTTTCAATGTTTTGTAGAGCTAGTTTCAGCCTTTTGCCCAAAAAGCCTGAAGAGCTTTTCTTTTGGAATTCATTCCCTCAAATAAAAATTTATCTGAGCTGGAGGGATTGCTCAGTGGTTATGGTGCTTGCCTCCAAAGCCTAATAACCCAGGCTTGATTCCCAGTACCCACATAGAGCCAGATGCAGAGCGGTGCATGCATCTGAAGTTCATCTGCAGTGGCTGGAAGCCCTGACAGACTCATTCTCACCCCCAACTCTCTCCTTGCAAATAAATAGATAAATAAAACATTTAAAATTATTATCTCCCATTTCTTTTTATAAAGCTGTTCTCTATGAATTTGTCAGTTCCATCACTGTAACAAAATGCTTGATACGATCAAGTTGAAAGGAAAAACTGTTAATCTAGTGTGGTGATTTGAATATGAAAATGTAAATGTATGGTCCCATAGACACAGTGTTGTATTGCAGTTGAGTTTGCAACTTCAGCATGTAGCAGGTAGATTCCTGATACAGGGTAGGTGTATTCCTGGGAGCGGGTCTGATGCCAGCCCAAAGGTGAAGAGTGCACTTGAACTTTGGTGGTTGTTGTGCTTGCTATTTGTTGGCGTTTCCTTGCTACAGTTGTAGCAAGTAAGTAAGAAATAGGAAGGAAAGTAAGAGTTGGGGTTCTCCCCTCTGCACACCTAGCCAGACCAAGCTGAGGAGAAACTCACCAGAAGCTGAAGGAGCATCAGTGGTCAGGCATCCCAGAGAGCATGTGCCCTCTCCCCACAGACATACTTATAACACTAGTGTGATGGGGTTCACCTTCTGGCTCAGGTGAGCCAGAGAGACAGTTAATTAGTCTGGGCTGGAGGCTGTCAAGTCTTGGGTCTAAGTTTGACCAACCAGTGTCAGGATTCTAGAAGAAGATGCCCCTCCCAGGGAGGGGCTCAGGTATGGAACAACAGACCTAGGGAAGTAGGCAAGAGATAAGAAGTCAGATCATCCTTTGATCTCTAGCAAGTGCAGACCTTCCTGCCTTTTTACCTTCAGGGGCCCAGTCACCCTAACTGCCTAGCAAAGCTACCTTAGTCCCTCTCCGAAGCAGTTTCTCCCACCATTGATGGAACTTCCCCTGGATGTGTAAGCTTGAAATAAACCCCATCCTCCCATAAACTGTGTCTATTTGGATGTTCATCCCAGCAGCATGGAATTGACTATAACATCTGGGCTCATTCAGAAGTTTCAGCCTAGGATTTCTTGGCTTGCTGCTTTGGGTTGTGGTGAGCTAATGCATCATGGAGTGAAGTGTGGTGGGCACACTTATAAATGTGACAGAGGAGCACAGAGACAGAGGATCTCAATAGTGCCCTCCAAGGGCACACTTCCTATGATCTCATTTCCTCCCACTAGGCCTCACCTCCTAAAGGTTCCTCTACCTCTGAATTAATGCTACAGGCTGAGGGAACTAGCCCTTCAACACATGGGGGACTACCGCTTCTGGAACTCTACTTATTCCTGTGTTAGTGTGTTTTATGGGGTCTCATATCTATCTATACCTGTTCCCATCTTGTGCTCATTCTTTTTTTTTTTTTTTTTGCATGTGCACAGTATGTGTATGTGGTGTGTATGGTTACATGCACATGTTGATGTAGTGCCTCATGCACTCACTTGGAGCACCTCGTTGCTCACTTGTGGCAGCCAAGAAAAAAAATATATATCAGGCATTTCCCTCCATCACCCACTCACCTATCTTTTCTTGCATGGAATCTTGCTGATCTGGGAGCTTGTAGCTCATGAGCCTCAGAGATTCTCCATTTTCCTTTTCCTACCAGGCTGTGGTTACAGATATTGCATGGCCAAGCCCAGCCAGTTACCTGGATTCTGGAGATTTGAACTTGGGTGATCCAGGCCCCTCAGGCCATCATGCTTGTGCAGAATGCACACCGAACCACAGAGCCATCTCTTTGGCCCTGAGTTCATTCTTTTGCCTATGGTTTGTATGGCTTTTGAGCTTAGTGACTCCTTCACTGTGCAGTATCTCCAGAGGAGCCTGTGGAGGCATGCTTTCTATCTGTCTGTGTGCTTTTCATTCCCGGTGTTTCCATCTGATCCAGTCTTAGAATTCCCATGTCTGTTGAAACAAGCCATCTGCCCACAGTGTATGGTGACCTCTTTTCCATTAGACCTTTGTACATATTAATCATGGCATTTTACACTCCCTTTGTGCCTCATATGCTTTATCTCTGTGCTTTTGCCAGTTATCTTTTTAAAAAATATTTTATTTATTTATTTATTTACAAGGAGACAAAGATAGAGATAAGAGAGAGAGAGAGAATGGGCACACCAGGGCCTCCACTGCAAACGAACTCCAGATGCATGAGCCACTGTGTTCATCTCGCTTTATACGGGTACTGGGGAATTGAACCTGGGTCCTTGGGCTCTGCAGGCAAGTGCTTTAGCCACTGAGATATCTCTCCAGCCCTTTACTGTTATCTTCTTGTCTATCTCAGAGTGTGTTTTTTGAAGCCAGGTGTCTTGTACCCCTCTTTTGCTGGACCCTTTCTGTGGAGCTTGACTGACCCGAGTAACTGATTGGTGTTGTTACTATAGTTATTTATTATGTATTTATTTACTTATTTATCTGTGTGTATATGTGTATGGGGGAGGTTCCCACATGCCTTGATATGTGCACAGACCAGAGGACAACCTTGAGGTGTCTGTGCTCTTTTTCCACTTTCTTTGAGACAAGGTCTCTTGCCACTGCAAACAAATGTGAGTCTAGTAGGCCCATGAGCTTTAAATTTTTCCTGGTTCTGTCATTGTTTTAGATGCATTGGGACCACAGACTCAGGTGCCACCACTTTGTATCTGGCTTCATGTAGGTGCTGGGGAAGAACAAGCTGAGTCAGCAGGCTTTTCAAGCAAGTGCCTTTAACCACGGAGTCAACTGTCCAGCTCTGTGATTGTTGTAAGGGTTCGAGTAGCCATGGAGGGAGCCGGCATCAGCACTGCCTGTCTGGATCTACATTGTAGATGTCCCTTTGCCTATAACTTGGCAAGATCCCTCTGCCAGCAAGCTGTCCTCTGCTGCCTCTCCCAGCACAGTGCTACAGTGTTCTGGGTCTCAAATCCCAATGGCTTGGTGGAAGAGATGAGGGCCAGTGTCCCTGGGATTGTCCTTAAGCCTCAGCCTTAGCTATGTCCTTCATCACGGTGGCTGGGGACTTCTTGAGTCCTCCTCTTCTTACAGTGAGCGCTCTCTGCCGTCTGCTCAGAAAGAGCGCGTGTTTCCGGGTGGGGTGCGAGTGGGGCCTGTGGAGGACGCGGCTCTCTAAATGCAGCAGCTCTGAGCTCGTCGCTGCCTGAGGCCCGCCCACTCAAAGTTTGCCTGTCTCCACTAGCTTGTCTTCCCAGGGTTCCATGGCATCTCCTTGGTGTCCCTGCTCCTCTCGGAGCCAGAGTCTTGCCTCCCCCTGCCACCTACATATGGCCATGCAGGGCTAGTCCACAGCCCCTCAGTGCCAAGAGAGCAGCAGGGCTCACCTGGCCCTGTGAGCACTGCCCCGCACAGAAGCTTTTAGTATGCCTACTTTGGGGTGAGGAAGTCCCTCACCCAAAGGCCCTCAGTCAGCGATAGACGTGGCCAAGGCCTTAGACTTTCCCTCTATGTCCTGTGGGAGACAATGACACAGAGGGAGCAAGTCCCCTGCCCCACGCAGCACAGTACGGTGCTAATCCATGCTGGGGAGGTGACCCATGTGTGGAATTTGCCAAGCAGCCCTGGGCTCCCAGTCAGAAGATGCACGATTTCTCTCCAGGTCAATCATCCCCCAGGCTGCCCGGGGCTGCCGAGCTGGCTGAGCAAACTCCTGTTCTCTTCCCACGGCCTGACTCATCTGGAAGCTTCCATCTGGGAGGTGGGCAGGGCTGATGCAGGGGACACGTGGCATCACCTCATGGTTTCCCATGCCCCCACCACTGACATGTCACTCAAAGAACACACCTAAGCCTTTGGCTTCCTCTGAATAATGAGACTTTTGTTAGCAGGCGCCCAGGTTAAACTGCCCCCAAACGGGGACTCACTGTGCTTCCCACTGCCTGGCTCTTTGGTGAGCTACTGCCGTGGATGGGCAATTTCTCCTGCATTTTACATGACTGCAGGGCCTGTTCCTTGCGCCTGTCTGGTCACGTCTCGTCATGGAGAGTTTCTCCAGCGGCTGGCCGGCTCTGAGCACAGCTGCTGCCCCGGCCTTGAGGCGGAGGTGCCGGGCCGGGCCCCATGGGGGAGAGTGGTGGACCCTTTGAACATGGGCACATGCCACATCATGGTGGCAGAGGGACAGCCAGGCCAAATGGGCCTCATCACCTCCTCCAACTCCAGAAATGTGAGTATGGAGAGGAGCCAGGGACAGTGTGAATGTCAGGGGCATGTATGTGCACACATTCATGAATGTGTGTACTCACCTGGGTGGCATGTGTTAATGATGTATATACAGTATTAAGGATGCATGAATGTGGAAGTGCATGGGAGATGTGACTATGTATGTGCAGGAGTGAGAATAACGTGAACATTCATTTTAGGGTGTGTGGAGCTGTGTGTACATATAAGACACAGATAAGTGTGGACTATATATGCATATGTATGTGCACACACAGGTATACATGGACATATGTATATGACTATGTATGTGCATGAATGTGTGTACATGTGTGCACACAAGTTGTGGGGTATGTAATTCCATATGTGTATGTGTGAGCATGTTGTGAGGAGATTGGTAATGCTTCTCCCAGCCACTGGCCATACCTGGCAAGACTCTGGCATGTGAGCTTATGCAAAGGCCATATCACATGGGCAGCATGCATGCCTACTCATGTGGTAGCAGATCCCCTGTGTATCTCAAGCACAATCTGTATTTCTGTTTCCAAATCATCAAGGCTTAGTCAGCTTCCAGCTTGTGCTATTCAAAATATAGGCCCAGACTGTGTAGTGCCCCACCTCAAAGCCCTCCAAGGCCCTTATGGGTCAAGGCAGAGCTCTTCAACAGTGTCTCAGGCCCTCTGCATACTTTCACTGAATGAGTAAGTGGTCTGTTTGCCCATGGCCCTTGCCTCTGCCCTCATACACAACCCCACGCAGTGCAGAGTAGAAGACTTCTCTGAGCCTCCATTTCCCTGTTTGTACTATGCAGATATCAGCTAGGAGGTGGCAGACTGCTTGCAACTAATAGAAATTTTCCTCCTTCTATTTCACACCCTAGCTTCTCAAGGTTAGGGTCTATGCCCTCCCCATCATGCATGTGGAGAGAGAGAGAGAGCGCGCGCATGTAGTATCCTGCTGGGCAAGCGCAGCAGGCTCTCTTCCCCAGGAGTGGTAGGGTTTCCTCATAGCTCTAAGAGTACACCTGATGGCCTCACCAGCCATGGGAAATGGGGCCAAAAATCTCATGCTACACACATGCTCACTGAATTGGGATCTTTGGTCCAGCCTAGGCAGGGCTGTCAGCCCTATTGTCCAGGACTCTGAGCTCTCACGGTCAGGTTCACAGACTGTACGTGTAATCTGAAGCATTTGGTAGCGATCTAATTAAACATTAACACATCATTAAAGTGATTTGCAATAAGCACAGTTAACAGTTTGATAAATCCATTCTTGGCTGACTCCATGCTGAAAGCAATCACTGCTGATCAGCACTGGGCTGCTGACATCCACTGACTGTGGAGGGGACTCCTGTACAGCCTGGCCAGCCAGACCTGCTGTCTGGCATTCCCAAGGTCCCCAGGAGGCCCAGCTCCAACCCCAGGGCCCCAGGACAGGGAAGGTTTCTGTGAACATGGGTGTGGCGACCAGGCGGGGTGACCAAGGCATTTGTGTGTGAGTGAGTGCATGTACACATATGACTACGTATGCATGCGGAGGCCAGAAGACAATCTCACTGTCATTCTTCTCAGGCACCATCACCTTTTTGAGATAGGGCCTCTCATTGACCTGGAACTCGCCAATTAGGCTACACTGGCTGCCGGTGATCCCCAAGGACTCTCCTGTCTCTACTTCTCCAGCCTGGGGATTACAAGTACATGGTACCACCTGGATTTTTTATGTGGGTACTAGGGATCAAATTCAGGTCCATATGCTTATAAAGCAAGCACCTTACCAACTTAGCTATCTCCCGAGCCTCCTACAGGGTTTCTGTTAAGTTACTAGTGTCCCTACAGTGCCCAGCATGCCATCTATAGGACAAAGGGAGGGGGTACTCTTGCCCCTGGCACCATGCAGGAACTATGAGGATGCCCAGGCTGAAACTGTGAAATCTTGCTCTCTAATGAGATTAATTGCCACAGGAATGAGCCTGTGACTCAGTATACCTCTGATGTGGGCATCAGAAATTCTGTTGAGTTTCAATAGTGTGGATTGGGAATGGTAAGAGTGGGCTCCTTGGAGTAAAGCATGCTGCTCAGGGGAGGTGATAGCCTCAGAAAAACCCAAATGACCCATGGCAAGGCTCTACATCATGGATGCATTCCTGTCCTTGCATCCCAAAAGGAGTCTGGGGAGCATCAGGGCCTGTTAGAGCTGAATGGAACCCAGGAAAACTGAGACCCACAGGTGGGAATGTTAGTGACAGGGCTGATTTGAGCACCAAGGGATCCATGTGGCCTAAACAGGCTCAGGGCGTGTATTAGGAAGTCTGGGTTTAGGCCTTGGTGGGAGCCATCTAAGAGCCATGGTGCCTTCATGTGTGAGTGTTGTCATGGGGGCCAGGAGTATCACAAGAAGTGTGGGACTCAAGTACACTCAATGCCTTCTGCACTTGTTCCTCCTGTGATTGCAGCCACAAGCTACTGCCAGATCCTTCTTACCAAAGATGCAACTAAGCTCTACCAAGGGTCTGATTTTCATGCTACATTTCTACTTGTTGGGATTGGTTTAAAGGCACTTGGCACAGCCTCAGCAATGTGCCCATGAATTAGTGCAGGGAAGTTACAACCCTTTCTTTCTAGTCTCAGCTCTCACCTTCCAGCCCTCTCAGACTCAACCACCTGAGTCTTTCAAGCCACACCACCAGTGTGAACATCTTTGTCCAAACTTGGGGACAATATAAGTGCCTTCTTGCCTAAGAGGTCCTACATCCTTATCTCTGCAACCCCAGATTCTTCATCCTATAGATCATACCTTGATAGTCACCCCTGACAAGGCACCATGACTCCAGATCTAAACTGCATGCCAGTGCTCTGTGCTTCCATCCCTACACACCTCTTATCCCTCCTCCCTGCCCATTGTGTGTGTGTCTCCTTCACTAAGCTTGAGCCTCTGTAGAGGGCTTCCTACATGCACACCTTGGAGATTTGCTTCTGGGATCCTTGGTTTCCTTACCTGTAATGTGACATGTTGATGCTATACCTCTCAGAGTCCTTGTGGGGATTAAATTAGGTAACACTCAACTACTCACAGTGCTTGGCACCTGCAAAGGCCCCCATGGCTGGCTGTTCACACTGTGATTATTCTCTGCAGAGACGGCCTGTCGAGTTTTCACAATGACTGTGTGGCATGGACTAGCAATAAATTGGTACTGGTGTCCCTTCTGAGGAGCCCCTCATGATAAGAAGAGAAATGGGCAGAGGCCACTAGTGTAAGGGTCATGGGAAGGTGCATAAAACAGGGTGACACAGCTTTGTGGGCAGAACTTTATGGAGTGCATTCTTACTTTCTCTGGGTCTTCAATCATGAACTTGACAAAAATATGCAAATATGTGGGTGCATATTTGGGGTGTAAAAAGAGGGGCTCCAGGCAAGGAAAGCAACATTAGTGTATGACAGGAACCATGTTTGAATGGCTATGACTATTCTATGTTTGTACACATAGCATACACCGAGGGTAGGGTCCTAAACAGGATTTGAGAGGTAGAAAGGGCCCACATTAGACGGGAGCTTTGTCTTATACAGGATTTGCGGTTTATGAAGAGTTTTAATCTCATCTGACAATCTTGGACTTTTACTTGGATTATTTAGTTAATTTACAGTTAATGTAATCACTGACATAGTTGGAGTATATTTGGCATTTACTTTTTTTCCTTCTTTTCATTCATTGACTTCTTTGAACTAACCTTCTAAAAAGTAATTAACCAAGCTGGGTATGGTGGTGCACACCTTTAATCCCAGCACTCGGGAGGCAGAGGAAGGAGGATTGCCATGAGTTCAAAGCCACCCTGAAATTACATAGTGAGTTCCAGATCAGCCTGGGCTAGAGCGAAACCCTACCTCAAAACAAAAACAAAAACAAAAAAAGTTAATCAGACCTCCATCAACATTTTGACATAGAGTATGGAAGGCAAAAAAAAAAAAAAAAAAAAAAAAGGATGAGGTACCAAAACAAAAGGAGTACTTGGAAAGAGGAGGGCACTCAGTGGAACAGGAGTGGGGGAGGAAACAAAGGGTAATAGGATGATGTTGTTGCAGTCAGGTTCACATTGCTAGTAGAATCATCCAACTAAGAGCAGCTTGTAGGAAAAAAAAAAATTATTTTGCTTTACAAACTCAAGGGGAAGCTCCACAATGGCAAGGAAAATGATGGCATGAGCAGAGGGTGGACATCACCTCCTGGCCAACATAAGGTGCAACAGAGGAGCATGCCAAACACTGGCAAGGGGAAACTGGCTATAACACCTATAAGCCCACTCCCAACAATACACTGCCTCCAGGAGGCATTAATTCCCAAACCTCCATCAGCTGGGAACCTAGCACTTAGAACACCTACATTTATGGGGGACACTTGAGTCAAACCACCACGAATGGAAACATAATCAAATTACAGTATGTTAAAATTCTCAAAACATTTTTAAAAACAAAAACAAAAAATAAGGTATTCAATTTACACTATTAATTTATTGGTTATAGTGGCAATGTAGCAACTCAAACCTATTATCTCCTATGAAATCCAGCAGAAATAGTTTTTGGGAGGAGGAGCTATTCTGGAGGAGGTATGTTGCTGGTGGCCTTGGGATTTTGTTTTATTATTTATTATTAAGTAGAAATTTTGTATGGACACATCACGTGTTAGTACCATCATTTCCCTCCTCCCTAACCCCACTCTGCTAAGGGCCCTCCTCAGTGGGGTTGCTGGCATTCCCCCAGGGCTGTGGGTGATGAGACGTGAGGGCAGTAGTCAGCCGTTGTAGCAGTAGTGGGGGACAAAGCCTCTGGACACGCCCTTCCACTCTGTAGCCCCTACAATCTTTCTGCCCCCTCCTCCACAAAATTCCCTGAGCCATGGTGGGCGTTTTAAGCCTACTTTAATGTTGTGCTCTCAGTACCTTTTGGGTTTCTGCTTTGATGCATTTCAAGTGTCCTCAGTGTCTGTCTCCACGACCCTGTCATTGGTTGTCAGGCTCACCACTGATGCGGCACCCTTACTCGTCTTGCCAGCTCCTCTACGATTTCACCTAGGCCCTGACGAATGGGCAAGGGGTGCTTTATCTTCTCAATTCACACTGCCTTCTTACAAAGAAAAGCAGATTCTTCAAAGGACAATGAGTTCAGCATAGGTTCAGTCAGATAATCATTGTTAATTAAAAGAGATTGTGATAGATGCAGCCTCTCTTTTGGCTAAAAACTAGTAAGAGCCTCTCACTGGAGTCCGTGATCTTGGTCTCCATAGGATTCTGACTCGGTTCCCAGTTCCAGCTGTGGGTTCCTTTCCACTTGCAAACAGATTTCTTATCCAAGCAGAGGGCCGTTAGTTACCCACCTAGGCTGGGTGCCACTATTGCACAGGTGGGCACACCTTGTCAGGCTGGCTGCTTTTGTACAGCAGTGTCGCCTGCCAGCGCACAACACTGTCGGCCACTTACCCCAGCAGCTCGTGTACCAGCACTGTCTATCTATGTGGGCAGACCAGCTGGCAATTGGCTTCCTTCTAGATTCCAGTCAGATCTCTCGATATTTGGTGCCAGCAGCATGTGGGGTCTTCAGCAACAGAGTCAGTCTTACCTTTTATCTCAGGTGAGTAATCAAGTACTTTGGCAGAAGCCTGTATTTTAGGGGAGGCCTTGTAGGTCTCTCCGATCAACAGTTCAATTTGGATTGTAACCAATTTCTGGTACTGGGAGTTACAAGCCAGAGCTAAAGGTTTTAGGGTTAGGCTTCATCCCACCCTCTCCAGGGCACTTCTTACCAGCCAATCCCTACATATTCCTGTTGAGAGTTATATCATTTAGTCTACCACGCAGGAGAAAGGTTTCTATGGCACCAATTCATTTTGGATTCAGTTTTGTGTGTATCTTCCCCAACCTCCCATTCCCCTTATCAGAAAAACTTCCATCCCTATTATCTGACCCTTGGGTTGCCTTCAAGTAGGCCTGCATCTCAAGGTGTTCCAGGTTAGGAATCACAGATGAGCAAGAACATGCAGCATTTGTCTTTCTGTGCTTGTGTGAGTTCGCTGAGTATGATCTATTCCACGTCCATCCATTTTCCTACAAATTTCATTGTATCACTTTTTCCTTACTGCTGAGTAGAATTCCATTGTACCACATGTTTATTATCCAGTCATCATATGATGGGCACCTGGGTTGATTCCAGTTCTTAGCTATTGTGAATTGAGCAGCTATAAACATAGTTGAATAAATTCTCTGCAGTGAAGAGTGGAGCCTTTAGGGTAGATGCCTAATAGTGGAATAGTTGGGTTAGTTGGTAGCTCTATCTTCACCTTTTTTGAGTCTCCACATTGACTTCCATAGTGGTTGAAAAGTCTGTACTCCCACCAGCAGTGAAGGAGGGAGGGTTCCTTTTCCCCCACATCTTCGCCAACATGTATTGTCATTTGATTTTTTAATGATTGCCATCCTAACTGAAGTAAGGCGGAATCTCATAGTTGTTTTAATTTGCATTTCCCTGAAGGCTAAGGATGTTAAACTTTTTTTTTTCTTTTTTAATGACTATTAGCCATTTATATTTCTCCCATTGAGAATTCCCTACTCATTTCTCTGTCCCATTTTTGTTTTGGTTTTTCGAGGTAGGGTCTTGCTCTAGCTCAGGCTGACCTGGAATTCATTATGTAGCCTCAGGGTGGCCTTGAACTCACATGATTCTCCTACCTCTGCCTCCCAAATGCTGGGATTAAAGGTGTGTGCCACCATGCCCGGCTCTGCCCAATTTTTGAGTGAATTGTTTGATTATTTTGTTTTATTGCTTAGTTTTTTGAGTTCTTTGTAGATAATAGATATTAGGGCCTTGGGATTTTACAGCTAGCTCACCCCCTTTCTCCTTCCCGCCTGCCGATGAGGAAATATGATGCCCAGCTGTCTGCTCATACCATGCTTTCCCCACTGTGATGAAACTTTCCCTAGAAACTGTAAACTGAAATTAACCCCTTTCTTCTCATAAGGTGCTTTGGGTCAGGCATTTTGTCCCAGCCGTAAGAAGGTTACTGCTACAGTTTCTGTTCATTTATATTTTGGAACCCGTTTACCCTTCCTTCAACTCTATATTGCCTGTGTTCCTGTGTTGTCACAGTCACTTCACTTTAGTCTCTAACAGCCATTTTCATATTTCATTTAGTGAAAGACTGCCCATTACCAAGAGCAAGCAGTGATCTGTCTGGAAATGGAGATCTCATTCTAAAGGACTGTCTGGGGTAGAATGCAAGGCTGCCTGACCATTTCCTTCAGTGCAGCAAAAAGGCCTTTCCATTATCTCTAGCCTTTCTGGTCTCTGAGTGATTTCCCCATGACTATTTTCCTGAAAGGAATATACAGTGTGCTGCACTCCCTTCTAGAATTTTTTTTCTTTTTTCCCCTTTCCCTTCTCTTTCTTCCCCTTCCCTTCCCCCTATCTATTTCTACTTCTCTCATTCTTCTTCCCTCTCTCTTCCTTTCCTAAGAATTTCTCCATATCACTTTCCCCAGTGGTTTTACTAAGATGTGCCCATTGTAGTTGGTTTTAGTGTGTGTGTATGTGTGTAATGTTTTTTATTTATTTTCAAGGAGGTGGGGGAGACAATGTGCACTCCAGGGCCTCTTAATATTGTAAATGAACTCCAGACACATGCTGCACTCTGTGCATTTGGCTTTTCAGGGGTACTGGGAATTTGAACTCATGTCTTCAGGCTTTACAAGCAAGCACCTTATCTGCTGAGCCATCTTTCCATCCCCTTTTTTTTTGGTATTTCTCTGGGGATTTCCAGAGTCTTGAATATATGAGTTTTCTTCTGACAATTAATTTAGTCCCATGTCAATATTCCTTCAAATTTTCTCCTATTTCACCATTCTAGTATTCTTAGTTGCTATAACAACATTCTTTATACTAGGTCAACAAAATAGTAGACATTTCTTTCCATAGTTCTTGATGTTGGGAAGTCTTCTTGCTGTGTCTTTTCATGATGGAGAGACTCTTTCTCTGATGTCTCATTTTATAAGGGCATTACTCCCATCATGAGGGCTTTACCTTCATGACCTCACCTAACCTAATCACCTCCCATCTCCAAGCTCATCACCTTGTATTAGCCATACACTATATAATGGGGGACATAATGCCATCTGTAGCACCCATTCTCTGACCCCTTGTGAGACTCTGGTTATAACATATGAGAGATTCTTATGCTGACCTGCATGCTCTGCATGCTCCTCTCTGCACTTTCCATTCTTTACTCTGCTGTGAGGTATTACTTAGATAATCTCTATTGGATTGTCTTCCATTTCACTAATCCTGCTTTTGACTATGTCTGTCCTACTATGAAATCTATTGGGCTATTAATTTGAAAATTTTTACTTCTATATTCTTTTTGTCAGTTAATTTTATTTATTTATTTATTTTTATTGACAACATCCATAATTACAGATAATAAACCATGATAATTCCTTTCCCTACTTTTCCCTTCAAAAATCCACTCTCTATCATATCCCTCCCTCAATTAGTCTCTCTTTTATTTTGATGTCATCATCTTTTCTTCCTAATATGAAGGTCTTGTTTAGGTAGTACCAAGCATTGTAAGGTCATGGATATCCAGACTGGAAGAGTGCAGTGTAATCTGTATTCTTTTTTCATATTCCAATTCTATTTGAAGTTTTTCTTTAAAAATAATCTATTTGGGGCTGGAGAGATGGCTTAGCAGTTAAGCGCTTGCCTGTGAAGCCTAAGGACCCCGGTTTGAGGCTCGATTCCCCAGGACCCACGTTAGCCAGGTGCACAAGGGGGCGCATGCATCTGGAGTTTGTTTGCAGTGCCTGGAAGCCCTGGTGCATCCATTCTCTCTCTCTTTCTCTCTGCCTGTTTCTCTCTCTGTCTGTAACTCTCAAATAAATAATAAGTAAGAATAAACAAAAAATTTTTAAAAAATCTATTTGCTGCATCACTTACGTTTTTTGAGCCGTGATGATTGTTGTCATCTTCCAGCCCTGCCATCCAACTCCAGCATTAGGATAAGTATTGCACTATAGCAGGCATATGCCTTTAGTCCCAGCACTCCAGAGCCTGGGGCAGAATCACTATGAGCCTGGTCAGCCTGGGCTAGAGTGAGACTATGCCTTGAAAAAAACTGCATAGTTCTATTGTCTGTTTTTCTCCCCAGAGTTTATTTATATGATTTTGTATCTTGACATTTAATATATGTTTTATATTTTAAGATGTACAAAAAATTGTAGGCTCCAAGTGAACATTACTTTCAGAGAGAGAGAGAGTTCCTTATTTCCTCTGCAAGGGAGTAAAAGCACAGAGCAGGTCATCTCAGTCATCTTGCTAGACTGCCCCACATTCATAGTTCCCCTGGTGTTTCCAGAAGCCCCCATGTTTCTGAAGCCCTTGGAGCCTAAAGTTCACTCGCTCCAGGTCTGCACATTGGCAAAAACCCCACTGGGGCTAGCGGACCTCCTGCCCTGTGCAGCTTGCTTCCCAGGACCCAAGGCTAGCCTCTCCCTGGAGTCAATGGAAGTGGCTGGTGGAACAGGGAGCTACAGGAGGCCATGCCACCCCCTCCCATGCTGCAATCACAGACTTGGATCCTGAAGCTTCTGTGACATTCTGGTCCCTTTCAATAGATGACATTATGCTTGGACAATGCCTTGGTTTACCACAAATTCTTCCACCTTGTATAGAAAGTGGTTACAGGGTCACAGAGTGGACTAGACCCACTTTGGGGGGAGATTTGCTCATCTACATGGCCTACCAACTCCCAAAAATTAAATCACTGAGTCCTTAACCCAGCGCTATACATGCCTGTCCTGCAGGCCGCATGGCCCTAATGTCTACCTACTCCAGGAGGCCTCTTGAAGGAACTCAGCTCTTGCCCTCTTTCCTGACTTGCTCTTCTCCACACCTGTCACCATTGGGCCATGATGTAGCTGATTTACTTCTCTGTGCTGGGCCTGCCTGCTCCAGTGAGTGCAAGTACTGCACGGAGGAAATTCTGCCTGTTCCCGCCATTGCTGAGCAACACCCAAGTCAACACTGAGGAAGCAAAAGGCGCCCAGTAAACATTTTATTGAATAAATCGGAATCATCAATCCTGTCTACCAGATAAATAAACTGAGGCCAGCATTGAATAATTTAATCAAAGTGAGAGTTTATATAACCTTAACCTTAAATAAATCATTCCATTCTGCACAAGAGAAGCTGGGCTGGGCATTGTTGTGACAATAGGGCCCTTCCTGCTGAGCTTCTGGGTTTTTAATTTGGCCTCTGCTGTTAACAAGTGCCCTTTGGCATTCAATTTCATTCTTTCAAAAGCTGGGAAGAGCTGGGGCATGGGGCTCAGTGGTAGAGCACTTGTCTGGCATGTGGAGGTCCTGAGTAAAATCCCCAATTCTGCCAAACACACACACAGAGAGAGAGGGAGGGAGAGAGAGAGAGCCATCAGAATGAGGTGCTATGTTTTAGAAGTTAATTAAAACGCTGATACAGGTTCAACATCTCTGATTTGAACATCTAAAGTGACCCCAAACTGGAAACCTCATGCTCAAAAGTACAATCTTGAGGTGGAGAGTTAAGAATATTACCTTATACAAGCCTAAGGGTCTTCAGAGGCCTGAGATAACACTCAAGTTTGATTCCTAGGACCCACATAAATAGCTGGGCATAGCCACACATGCCTGTAACCCCCGTCCTGAGGAGAGCAGAGATCAGAGAATTGCCAAAGCTCATGAGAAAACAGCCAGCTCTGGGATCATTAAGAGACTCCAGAGTAATCAAGGAGGATAGCCAACAGTCTGCCTTGGTGACTACAGTCAAGCACAACCACCACAGGTGAGCACATGGCCACATACACATGCAGACATTACACACACCACTTTATACATGCATATGCAAAAAAGCATTTCCCACTTTGGAGTTTTGGATTAGAGATGTTCAATATGAAAGTTTACGCAAGTATTTCCAATCTGAGACTTTGGTCCCAATCAGTTTGGGTAAAGGATATTCAACTTGTAAATGACGAGCCTTAGCCTTAGGCTGGAGAGATGGCTTAGAGGTTAAGAGCACTTCTTTTGCAAGCATAAGGACCTGAGAGACTACTTGAGTTCAATCCCCAACAACCCACACAAACAGACTGGCCACACATGTCTGTAACCCCGGCCCTGCAGGGAAGCAGAGACATGAGAATTGCTAGAGCTCCTGCACAAAGTGGCAAGCTCCAGAATTAGTAAGAGACTCCAGCTCAGGCAAGAATGGACAGAAGCTAAGGAGCTGAGCACCCAGTGTTCTGTTCAAGTCCCCATAGGTGAGTGCACCTCGTTGCAAGAGCTACAAGGCACAGACATGTACATACACTACACTACACACACAGAAAGAAAAAATAAAAGATCCTTAGTCTTACACCTGGTAGGTTACACCCAGTTTTTCATTCAGTAGAAGGAGTGAGGCACAAACTTTCCTGGTTGACCTCATGAACCCAGGCCTCCTCTGCTGGCTTTACTCAGTCAGAGGAAGGGGTGTTTGGGTTGTGTTTTGATGGCTGAGGAGTTTTCGAGTAAAGAACATGGCAAGAGCATTTCAGGCATAGAACAGAACATTGAACACACGAGAGAGGCTCAGCCAGATAAAGGACCAGAAGGATGCATGAGACCAGCCAAAGAGAGAGCACGAGACAGACTCCAATAGATGGGGAAGGAGGCTGCTTTTGCCTTGAGGGAGGGCAGAAAGTGGATGTCAAGACGAGAGGACACCGGCTAGGTAGCCCAGCCTCAAGAAGGGCAGCAGGGGTGGGCAGGTCAGGAGGAAGCCTGTAGGACGGCCGTGGGGTTGGGGCAATAGGTTAGCGCACCTGCCAGAAAGACCACAAATGGACTCAAGCAGTGAAGATTTGCCCTTTCGTGCCCCTAGAGCCAGAAGTCCACACTCAGGGTGTCCATAGGGCCACGCGGCTCCAAGGCTTTTTGTACTCTCCCTCTTGGGACTGCCAGAAGACCTTGGCATTCCCACCTTGCACTGTCACAGCCACCTCTTTCCACCTGTGGTTTGTGGTTTAAATATAAACTATTCCTCCCAGCCGGGTGTGGTGGCGCACGCCTTTAATCCCAGCCCTCGGGAGGCAGAGGTAGGAGGATCTCTGTGAGTTCGAGGCCACCCTGAGATTCCATAGTGAATTCCAGGTCAGCCTGGGCTAGAGTGAGACCCTACCTCGAAAAACCAAAAAAATAAAAAATAAAAAAATTAAACTATTCCTCTGAAAGCTAATATACTGTAGGCTTAAAAGTTCTAGCTGGAAGTGCTGGAGATTTTAGAAGGGATGGCCTTGATGGAGAAAATAAGTCACCAGCATGTCCTTGGGGATATCTTGTTTTCTCTCTCTCCCTTCCTCCCTCCCTCACCTCTTCCTGCCACGATGCCATGAGGTAAGTGGTCTTTGCTGCCCACAGGGTCTGCCATGATGTCCTGCCTCACCATACAGCAGATAAAGGAGCCATGGACGATGGACCAAATGTCTTAAACTGAGTCCAAAGGATCTCTTCCTGCCTTCAGTTGTTTTCTTAGTTATTTGGTCACAGTGACAAAGGTCTGACTAACACAGCCTTTGCCATCCTATGTGCATCTGTCCTCTGTGTGTCTAGACATTCATCCTCTAGAGATGTCATAGATGTAGGGATACCCTAATCTAGGAAGTAGCTGCTTATATCAACAGAGACCCCATTTCTGAATGAGGTCAGATACAGCTACTAGAGGTCAGGACCTGAAGATATTTGAAGGAACACATCCAATGCCTAACAAGGGACCAGAACATTCACTAACCATGTCTGTGCTTCCTGCACCACTGTGTCTGCCAGAGCAGGTCTGTGAGGGACCACCACCCTCTGTCACTTGCTGAGTGGTCACTCACAGCTGTTGAGCCCCAAGTCTGGGCCTCAGGGAACCAGAGAGGATGAAACTACAGAGGCGCTGTCATCAGGAAGTGCTGACAGTGCTAGGCTCACTCTTGGGGTCAGGGAGCACCCTTGGGAGCATGTTAGGCCCCAGTGAGTGGGAACAGAGTACAGCATTGCAGTGTTCCCCAGGGATGGGACAAGTGTAAGTGGCAGCAGCCTTGGTATCTCCTGAAAGTGCTGGTCTTAGGGAATGAAGGTGTTCTAGGGGTCAGATCAGCACATGCTGGTACCCTGAGCAGCCCTCCAGCAATTGACCAGAGCTGGGAAAAGAGCCAGCACCTCCATAGGGAGCCCAGGCAGCATGGTGCGCCAGTGCCTTGCTGGCAACAGCAAAGGGTAGCTTCAGCTTGGGTGTGAGAGGAAGGCTGTGTCTCCCAGGGCTGGGGGAGGACGATTGATGATGGGCATCAGGTCCCTGGACACCCAAGCACAGCATGCCCACATCAGGCCACTGGCGCCCAAATTGTCTCGAAAGCCCATTGTAGACCACAGCCTGCCGCACGCACTTCTCCTGCAATTACAGAGTGAGTCATTAATTAAAGAAGACCTGCTTTCCAAGCCTTGCAAGGAACCAGGCCCCCGTGCATGTATTCATTTGGCCTTTATGAGCCTGCCGTTGGTAATGAGATGGGAGCACAGTTTGATGGCAGAAGGCCTCGATTTGCATGTCATCTCCATGTGAAGACCCAGAGTGGCCAGGCTCTGAGCACCATGCATGGTGCCCGCCCTGTCTAGGGGTCCTGTATCTATGCACAGCCTCTTCCCCCGGAGGAGGAGCAGAGATGGATGAGGACCATAGTGGGTGCAGAGTCTGGGACAAGGTCCCAGGTCCCAGGTTCTTTTGGCAAACACAGATAGTGGAGCAGAGTTGTGGAGAGGTGACTTCCAGCAGGCACTGTCAGTGTGGTTCTGCCTGCACCTATGGTCGGGTCTCCTCTAACACATTTACTGTGACTCTCTTCCTGTTGCATGATCAGCCTGAACCCTAACCCTACAATCTCAGAGCCTTCTCCACCCTCCGACCCGCCCACCTGTCATCACAGGCCTCAGCCAGCGCACGTTGCTCACTCAGATCTACCCTAGAAAAGCCTCCGCTGCCCCTGGGCTTCTTGGCAGGTTTTGCTCTGGCCTCCTCTGGAATGGCTCCGTTAAGCAGCCAGACGCCTGAGGACCACACTGACCTTGGACCTCCTTGCTCTCACTTTGAACTCCTCCCGGGGTTCTCTTGGGACGTGCACCTCTGAGGGCTGTAGGTGCTGGTGTCCTTGCACCCCTTTCTACGCAAGCTCTGCTTTTCCTGTCCCTCCTCTGATGCTGAAGGAGATGTCATAATTGCTTTGTTATTTTTTACTTTTTAAACTTGAACACATTTTTCCTCTTAAAGCTGATGAGTCATCGAAAACTTGGAAAAGAAAAACTAAATTAAATTCAACATGAGGAGTGTATTAATTACTTTCGCGTTGCTGTGACAAAATACCCGACAAGAAGTAACGTAAGAAGGAAGGGTACCCTGGTGTGGTGGCACACACCTTTAATCTCAGCACTCACACTCAGGAGGCAGAGGCAGGAGGATGGCTGTGAGTTCAAAGCCAGCCTAAGGCATAAGGAAGATACCCACATCATGGTAAGGCAGTCGCGGTGGCAGGAGGAGCAGGTCACAGTCATCCATCGGCAGGAAGCCGAGAGTAATGAACACTATTGCTCAGCTTGCTTTCTCTCTTTAAGAATCCAGAACCCCAGCCCATTACATGGTATCACACACAGCTAAGAGGTCTTCTTACCTCAAATAGCCTAATCTAGAAAATTCCTCACAGACATACCCAGAGACTTGTCTCTAGGGGATTCTAGAAATAATCATGTTGACAATTAAGACTATGTTAAGCAGTGTTCCCCAAGCCTTGAGAGGCATGATTTCTCCAACTGCGGATTTTGAAGTTAACTGAATGGAAGAGTCTGGAAGCACCGGGTGTGGGGGTGCAACAAGCTGGCAGAACTCTGAAGGGAGAAGACCGGCCATGAGCAAGTAAGATGGCCATGGCAGAAGACCGCAGAGAGGTGGCAGGTGGCCAGAAACAACATGTATGAGGAAACACAGCGGAGCTGCAGGGTGCAGGCAGGCATGTGCCACAGCCCTGGAGGTCAGCCACAGCCAGCAAGCCCAGCTCTTTGCATCCTCTCATCTCTGAGCTGAGAAGGGGAACTTCTTGGGCCTGGGTAATATGGGGCAGCGGACATGGTCTGCAAAGTGAGGAGTGACCGCTTCACATCTGATCATGGCTCCTCCTCATTGAATACTTGCTGTACCCCTGTCCTCCCACCACTGGCAACCCCGGCCTGACTGATGGCGAGGCCCTCCAGCCTCTGCTTCACTAGCCTTACTGCCTTATTGGACAGGGCTGTGCGGGAGTTTGATGTGGTTCTGGGAATTGAACCTTGCACATGCTAGGCAGGTGCTCTGCCACTGCTACCTAGGAGTTTGAAGCCACTCAGAAGACCTAGGTTGGACTCCTGCCCCTGTTGCCAGGAGAGCCCAGACAAGTACCCTCACCTGACTGTAACCCAGCTTTTACCAGATGCAGAGTGGTCCCAGGGACTTAAGACTGGGTCAGTATATACAAAGCACTGCATGCCATGCCAAGCTCTCAGCACCTGCACTGCGAGTCCTGCCTGGATGAATATGGATAAATGAATGGGGCAGACAGATGGTTGGAGAAGCCAAGCACCCACCCTCACTGCCTGCTGTTTGTGAGCCACAGAGGAGACAGAGTGGGGCACTGATGACGAAAGGCTTACACCTGACCAATCACTGGGTGCTGCCTCCCCAAGCCCATTACTGCAATTAGGAGCCAGCACTCCACTTAACTGCCAGAGCAAGTGCAACTGCACGCTGGACCTGGGGAGATGGACACTTAGCTGTCTCGCCAGCCTGGAGCCCCAGGCTCGTCTATTCCAAGGGAGAGTGTCAGACCAGGCCAAGGGCACTTTCTTTTGAACTTCAGTCTGCATGAGCCTGAAGGGCTGTGGCTGAGTGGGAATGAGCAGAACACACACACTCACAGGGGTGGGGGGAATTGGTTCCCATACTCGCTGCAGCCTCGGCTCAGCTGCCATAGTAAAGTGCCACAGGCTGGGCTTTGGCAACAGTTACAGCCTCATGGTCTAGAGGCTGAAGTCTGAGGTCAAGATTAGCAGGGCTGCTCCTCCTGAGCCACTCTCATTGGCTTGAAGATGAAATCTTCTCCCGGTGACCTCATCAGATTGTCTCCCCATGTGTGTCTGAGTCCTGACTTCCTCTTGTTTTTGAAATCTTTGTGTGTGTGTAGGTGTCTGCATGTGAGCCACAGCATGGAGGCCAGAGGACAACTTCAGGTGTCGGTCCTTACCTTCTACCTTGAGGCAAGACTTCTCAATTTTCTCTGTTGCCTATGCCAGGCTAATTGTCCTATGAGCTTCTGGGGATTCTCCTGCCTCTGCCTCCCATCTTGTCAGAAGTGCTCTGGGATTACAGATGTGCAGTTCTGTGTCTAGCTTCACTTGGATTCTGGGGATCTAAAATCACTTACTCAGCAAGCACTTTACTCACTGAGCCATTGCCCAGTTCAGCTTCCGCTTCTTATAGGGACTCTACTCCCATTGAATAAGGGCCGCCTTGTGACATTGCAATTAAATCTCTGTACCAGCCCAAGCTCCAAATGCAGTCATGTTCTGGTGTTCCTAGGCTTAGCCCTGGAGCATTGGAGACACAGTTGGACTCTGTCTGGGCCTTTAGGATAAGAAATTGTAGGCTTGTTTCTGACAGTATCAGTGGTGGAATCCTGAGGCTCATTAGTCCCTGTCCTTGACTAGGCACCTCGGAGCCGCTAGCACAGTCTCACACTCAAGCCCCAAGCCCGCGCCTCCCACATTTGTGCCTGTGCTCTGTGGCCCTCTGTGGTCCAGGATCCAGCACAGATAGACGCCTATGGACTGATGTAGGGAGAGCCAAGCACAGGCAGGGATCTCAGCTAGAGAGCGCCTCCGAGCCTGGTGCCACTAGTTTTCTGTAGACCCAGGGGATTGCCCTGTCTGCTTCTTTGTTCTCTGAACCTGCTTCTGCACTAGGAAGAGCCACAAAAACGTTCTCAGATGCTCCTAGAAGAATTCTCTAATAGCTTCACCTGAAATGTGCCTGTACAGGCTCACCTGTGGGAGGAAAATGCTGTGCTCCTGAGAAATTTACAAATGTCCACATGTCCTGGCTCACACCTAGGCCTGGCCAGGAAACCACTCTGCAGGCAACTGGGTGATTCTGTGCCATGATTCTGGTCCAGGCTGGAAATGGCTGATAATACTCTGGATTCTGTCTAGACACTGTAGGAATGCTGGACACGATAAATTCATTAGCAAGCCTGAATAATTTAGACAGATCTGAAAAGTCAATGAACAGCAAGGTGCTTCCCTCATGGTCTCGGTAATATAGATTCTCTTCAAAGGAGGAATATAAATTAATAACAGTCCAATAATCGCTAATGACACAGCAGAGTGGGTGAGACTCCCAGACAGCCACTCATTAAGGAAACCATTCATTTCTGTCCCTCTGGATGCATTGGTTGGTTAAGTTCTTAGAGGTAGCCAGTGCCCTGGCCAGAACTGACCATGCTGCTAATGAATTGCAAAGCCATAAACTTCTGCAGTGGAGAAAGACTTTGTGGAAGTCACTCCGCCCTGGAAGGTGAACCTGGGGAGAGAGTTGACATGATCACTCCCCTCGCACACTGACCAGAGGGTCCAAGGAACGACAGAGAGGAAATAGCTACTCTTGACCTCAGAAGTGGCTGCCCCCACCCAAGTGAGGGGTCTATAAGCCCTGCCACCCTCTTGGCACCACCAAACCTGGTGGTTCATGTGCCCTTGTGTTTCATGGGCCACTCCAGCCCTCAGTCTCCTTTGGTGTACAGTGCCCACATCTCCAGCTTCTATCCTCAACATATGCACCTGCTATTAGAGAGCTCTCTGGCCCTGGGAGCAGACATACCCACTTATAGGGCATGAAGACAAGCCAAGGTCTCCTCCCAAGATGCAGTTCTCTGTCAACACCTTTAGTTAACATGGAGACCTTGGTGAGCAGGTGCCTCAGGCAGACAGTCTCCCTACTCAGTTGTCTACCGAGGCTAACCCCTCCCCTAGCACCTTTCTCTATTTCCTCACCTCCCATCCCTCTATCCTTCCTCTCCTTTACTCTACCCTTCCTTCCCTCTTCTCTTTCTTATCTCTCTTCTCTAACTGGCATGATGCTGCTTGGATCCAAGTGAAGTCCTGTCCATAGGTTGGAAGGAAGTGCTGGGCCTGGTGAGCAGGAACCTGATGCAGGGCTGCGGCATGGCCTGCAGCACACCGGCCATGGGTCTCCCCCCGCTTCCTCCATGCGAACCTGCGGTCACAGAACTGGAGTGGGTGCTGGGCAGGAGAACACACCAAGGCCTGTGCTGGTAGGTGGTGGCTTTGAACTGATGCTAATGTGGAGGGGTCTAGAGGACACCCTGGTCCGAAGGAGGCTTAGGGAGGTTGCAGTCTTGGTTTCCATATCATCAATGGTCTGTTGGGCCACAGACCCATCCTGTGCTCATTTCTTTCTGTACAAGACACACGACAGGGCAGGATCTCATGCTGGAATGTAGAAGGACCTTGAGGGCAAGATGTTGAATGTCCTGAGCTGGTCACAAAAGTACAGATGCTGCATGCTTGGCTCCATGAATGCAGTCCCTAGAGGAGACAAAGTCAGAGGCAGAAAGTAGGATGGAGGCTGCTGGAGCTGGGAAGGGGAGCAGGGGCAGAATTACAAAAGTTATGGCACAAGGAGGCTACAACAACCCTGATGCCTCAGAGCTATGCTCAGGCATGTTGGAAGGACAGCTACATATATTATCCCTTCTCTGTGGCAGAATCCCTGCATTGGTAACAGACCTTTGAACTGCAATGTCCATACCTTCCCCTTCCCCACCCAGCGGGGAGTCAAGGGCAAGGTCTTTAAGGCCCCACCTTTCTTACTTAAGACCCCCACCTTCCTTGCTTAAGGCCCCCACCATGTTCAGAGCTAGCGATGGCAGGGTCCTTCTCACGCTACCTGCCCTGGACCCTGTGTCCGCTTCCCTTTGTCACTTTAGGACCCAGGATAACCTCAGTCTCTTAAGGCCAACAATTAAATTGTTTCTACCTTCACCACTGCTATAAGCCTGGAATACACCTACAAGTCCCAGTGATGGGAGATGGACTTCCCTGAGGTACCCTGACATTATTCTGCCTCCCTGGGGGCGTCAGGGAGCCCAGCCAGCTTATGTGCCTCTACCACACACAGCTGCCAGCACAGTGTAACTCTCCACAGGCTCACAGCCAGATACGTGCCTTCCACACAGAAATACTGGCTCTTCTGGCCAGGTTCCCCCAATGGCTTCATATATAAGATGCAGACAAGCTGAAGTCTAAGCAAGCAGAGGAGCATGACATTCATGATAGATAGTCCCCTGTCCTTCTATGCTTACTGGGTATGCCGAGGGTCGCTCAGAGCCTCTTCTCTGGTTCTGTATGGACGTACCAGGGCAGCACAGGGGACACAATGATAAAATAGGCTTTATAAGTCCCATGTTACTTATAGATAGACATGAATTTAGCAATAGATGCAGAGTCCTAAAACCCAAACCATGAAGAGGTAACTGTAATGAAGCCAGGAAGTCAGAACAAAGGGCCACAAGCTCCATTTTCCAATGGGACCCTAGCATCACCACCCACTTGAAGGGGCCCAGAGGGTGTCCTGAGCCTCATTCCACCAGGTTGAAGTGAGACTGAAATCCAGTGTGCACCCACAAGGCAGAGCCTTGTGGTCTTTTAAAAAGCAATTCAGGGGTTAAAGAGATGGTTCAGTGGTTACGGTGCTTGCCAGCAAAGCCAAGGGACTCAGGTTTGATTCCCCAGTACCCGTGTAAAGCCAAATGCACAAGGTGGCACATGTATCTGGAGTTTGTTTGCAGTGGCTGGAGGCCCTGGCACACTCATTTTCTTTCTCTATCTCTGCCTCTCTCTCTCTCTCTCTCTCTCTCCCTCTTTCTCTTAAATAGACAAAGTACAAAGCAATTCAGGGAGGCAGTGCAGCTTTGCCTTGTGCTCGGGCTGGAGGGTCAGTAGTCAGAGGGAGCACTAGGCAGGAAAGTATGAGATGGCTGTCCTGATCCTGACCCTCCCCGACAGCAGAGCTGGCCTCCTCCTGTCATCTTGTGTGCTTGTAGTATGTCACCCATAGACTCAGGTATTTTATTAAAGCTTGTAACTTGTGTCTCCAGCCCACCTGGCTGGAAGAGGTATCACTGGGGGCAGATCCTGGAGTCCAGCCCTAACGTGTGTGTAGAGGCAGATCTGAATTCCAGCTCAAAGGTATTACAGAAAGTATGAGTGCTGGCTGGGTCCCCGCTACTTGCTGCCAGCTTTGTGCTTGCTGCTTTTGAATGTTTGCTAGGTGGTTGTAGTTCCTCTCTCTGTGTGTGTGTGTCTCTCTCTCTCTCTTTTTGTCTCTCTCCTTGGATTAATGAATGGGAGCCAGCTTCTTCCACCATCGATCTGTCAGCCCTTCCTCCCCTAAACTGTCTGGTTCGGATGTTCATCCCAGCATTGTGGAGGTGTCTACTACAACCTTCCTCTGTGAACATCACCCTAAGTGAAGACTTGGGCCACATCACGCCCTTTTCTGTCTCCAACCAGGTGGCCCTCCCAGGACGGGCCCATAGCAATTGTGTTTGCCACTGCACCCAGCCCTGCCCTACCCCACACCTGTCCCGCTTGGCTCTCTCTATTTTCCATCACTTTTTAAAATACGTTGGGCTGGAGAAATGACTAAGCAGTTAAGGCACTTGCCTGCAAAGCCTAAGGACCCATGTTTGATTCTCCAGATCCCATGTTAGCCAGATACACATAGGTGAGGCAAGTGCAAGGTCACACATACCCACTAGGTGGTACAAGTATCTGGAGTTTGATTTCAGTTGCTGAAGCCCTGATGTGACAATTCTCTCTTTCTCTAAAAAAATAAAAATAAAAATATTAAAATATAATGTTGATTTACTGTGTGTGCATATGTGTATATGTAGGCATGTGTGTATGCATTGGCACACATGTGAAAGTCAGGGGACAACCTCAAGGTGTCTGTGATCTTCTTCCACTTCCTATAGACAAGGCCTCTTGCAGCTGCAAATGAATAGCAGCCTAGCTGACCTTCTGGCTCCACCTCTCATTGTCCTAGCCACATTGGGATCACAGATTCATTTGTCACTTTGTGTCCAGTTTTATGTGGATGGCTGAGAAGTTGAACTTGGGCAAGCAGGCTTTACAAGGAAGTGTGCAAACCACTGAGCAATCTCTCCAGGCCCTGTGTGATGTGGGGGACTCATTCTCCCACTGGTAGTCATCACTGTCCCCTCCCAGCATAGCCACTGGGAACACTCCACTGGGATGCCCTAGAGTGGGAGAAATGCAACTGGCCGCTCACGGATAGAGGCCAAATGAAGGCAAGGAAGCCCCAGGCTGGTGTGGCTGGTGCCTCTCAGCACAGCTGGGCTTGCAGGTTCTCCTACCCATGGCTCTGCTCTGCTCCAGGCTTGGTTTGGAGAGACTCATGGGATCTTCAAATGCTTCTGAGGGTGGTCACTCCCACTTTACAGATGGGTAAACTGAGTCCTAGCCAGGTAAGACCTCCTGCCCACTAGTCCAGGTCACAGCTGATGTGGGTAAAGGTGATGTTAAATGCTATCCATCTACTTCTACCCATCTCTGTGCCTGGAAGAACAGGGACCCCAACGTGCTCACAGAAGACAGGCCCTGGAGCATGGAGTGAAGGCATAGTCTATCCTGGCTCAGTAGCTCCAAACTTCAGGGTCAGCCCCAGAGGCCTGGTTCCTTAGCTTCCTGAGAGATCCTGGTCCCCGGCACACACGGGAAAGAGAACAAAACATGGAAGCAGGCCTCATCCCTGCCTCCAGCACAACCTTGAGGTAATTCACACCCTGGCAGAAGGGGGGCTCCAGGGGCCTGTTCACCCTGCAGGTACCTCCTCCTACTCCATCACCCATCCAGCTAGGCCTCTTTGTTCCATCATGCCAAAGCAAACCAAAGAGCCACCCTGTACTGCAAGGGGCCCAGGCATGTTCAGACTGCCTCCCAGTCTGTCCCTAGCAATCCCACTGTCCCAGGGCCTCCTCCCAGCAGCCCTTGTGGAGCCCTCTTCCTCCGTCCTCACCAGCGCCCACTCCTCCCTCAGGCCTGGTGCACTCTCATGATCGCCAGGAAACCTCTATGCCATAGCCTGACAGGTTCCAGATGCTCCTTTGTGCTCTGGGCTGGGACTGGCCTCTGTGGTCCCCAGCCCCTGCCTGTGGCCTTACATGGGAAGCTACTCTGTCTGGTCAGTGTGGACAACTCACACAGGGCTCACTTTGGGAACAGTGCTACTTTGGGATGGTTGCTGGGCCAGCAGTTGACTTTTTTCAGGTCTGTTAATCCCAAAAGCTCCCATACTAGGGCAGATAAAAATTCAAGTTTTGGTGTATTACAGAGCTTTGAACTAGTGGGGGAGGGGGGTTGTGCAGGCCAGAGGAAAATCTCTAGTCATTCCTCACAGGCACTGTTCATTTTTCTTGCGACGGAGTTCATTGGCCTGGGAGCTCCCCAGTTAGACTAGATTGAGCAGCTAGTGAGCCTCAGAGATCCTATATTTGCTTTGTACTTTCCCAGCACTAAGATTACAATGATACCATGCCTGGCTTTAAAAATATATATATTATTTATTTATTTATTTGGAAACAGAGAGAGAGACGGAGAGAGAGAGAGTTGCGCCAGAGCCTCCAGCCATTGAAAACAGATTCCAGATACATGTACCACCTCGTGTATCTGGCTTATGTGGGTCCTGGGGAATGGAACCTGGGTTTCTAGGCTCTTCAGGCAAGCACCTTAACCACTGAGCCATCTCTCTAGTCCCCATACCTGTATTTTTAATATGAGTTCTGCGAATCAAATTCATGTTTGTAAGGGTCACTTTACTGAATTATCTTCCCAGCCCAGAGTTCCATTTTGTAAATGGACAAAAGTGACAAAAACAACCTGGGATAGAAGGCTGGACTTTTCCCGCAAGGATCAATGGCTTGGCTCCTTTGCAGTGCCCAGGCTGAGGGCGGGGGTGGGGGGTCGGTCATTGAAGGCCTGTTGTGAGAGTGGTGTTATGATGCACTGGGTATCGGGGCACATGGAGCGTTTTGAAATCACACTGGGGTGATGGGCTGTGGGCACTGAGCTTTGCCTCACCTCTGGTCTCTCGCTGTCTGCCCTGTGGCTGGCGACGAGAGATGGCTTTGAAGGAGAAGTAGTGGTCTGCCAGAACGGCTGTGGAGGAGGGCAGGGGTCCTGGGAACACTTAGGCCTTATCGCTGATCAAAGCCAGAAGGTGCCGCCTGGACAGGCGAGGTGTGGCCCCACCTGGCTTTCATTAGGGTTATGCCTCTCCAGTCAGGCCTGCTCTTGCTCAGCCCTCCAGACAGCCGGCCATGCAGCCTGTTCGCTGCACCTGGGGCATGCGGGAGCCTCACACCAGCCACAGGCTTCACCCCGCATCCCCAGGCACCCCATCAGCTGTTGCTGCCTATAGGGTGGTGGCAGTGCTTTGGCCAGGACAGCCTCCTCCACGCCTGTTCTGCTCAACCTTAGCACACTTGGACGCCTGTGCAAACCAGGAGGCCTCAAGTGTCCAGCAGTTCCAATTAGGCTCCTGTGGATAAGACCCTCACGGAACAGGCCCCCTGGCCACAGACTGAAATAGTTTGGGTCTTTAATGTCCTCACAAATGGCTCATGTGTTTAGGCTGGTCCCCAGCACCTTTGTGACAGAGCCTAGTGGGAAGTGTAAGTTGTTGGGGGTGTGCCTTTGAAGGTATTTGGGGTAACCCAGAGTTTTCCTTTTTTTAAATCAACTGTTAAGTGGTTTTGCTATACCATTTGTTCTTGCTGTCACACACTATCCCCACAAAAGGCCTAAGAAGCAATAGAGCCACCCAGTCATGGGCAGAAACCTTCAAACCATGACCCACTATTTTCTCTTTGAGTTGTTTTTTTCTGGATTTACTCCAGTGATGGAAACTGTCTGCCACATGGACCAGGCCCTGTGTGGCTGGCTGAGCCTTTGGGTCCTTCTCTGCTTGCCATACTCCCTCCATGACATTCTGGTCCTTCTGCTCTATGCTGAAGCCCCTGTGGCCCTGTGTTGTTAAAGCGTGTCTCCTGAGCTCTAGTTTATGTGACTAATGAACTGTTAACTTGTCATTCTCATGTGGGTATTTGCCCAGAGGAGAGACCATCTCAAGGGCTAGGTAGGAAGCCCTGAGCCTAAGTACTTCTGTCCCCTCCATCATGGGCCCACATCAGTTCCTTTAGGGTCTGGAGGACATAGCAATGGAGTGGACACAGCACAGGTAGCATGTGCCAGGAAGGGGCTAAGAGTAGAGGTCAGAGTCTGTGACTCTAGCCCTGGCTCTGTAAACTCACTCCCTGAGCTCCACTCACCCTTCTAGAATGTTTTGGTTATAATACTCAGTGAGTTCTTCAGATGTTCCACCTTCAGAGAGGCATGGATGCGTGCAGTGAACCCAAAGGTATTGTCGCTTTAACCCAAGGACCCCCATCTGCATGGGTTTCACTTGTTACTTCAGCTATTCCCAGAAAAATGCAGTTGCTCTTCAATGTCCAAACCTTGGGTTGAGTTCTGAGAAGCATAGCATACCTTCCTCTGGCCACTCAGGGTGAACTTCAGCAAGGCACCAGGACCAGCTCCACCTGGAGTTCGAACCTCAGATTGACCCATTGACCTTGAACATGACTCAGCCTCACTGCGCTTTGGGATGGCTTTTAGGAGACATTTGCAGCTGGGAGAACCTACCCGGGGAACACGGGGAGGAGTCTGGTCTCAGAAAGTGTTTCATGTCATCTTGGCTTTGGGGTACAACCCCAGCCCCCTTCACTGGAAATAGTACAAGCAGTTTAGTCAAGTTCAAAGCTACTGCTTACAGAAGAGCAAAGGGAGGTGGGAGGACAGAGCTAGGAAATCCCCACTGCAGGAGCAGACACTGCGCCTGGTGTGGCGGGCAGGTGAGTCGTGCCTGCTATGACCAGGTGTGGAGCTGCTCAAGGTCCTGCTCCCGCTCCCAGCTAAAGCGGTGGCAGGACTGGGTGGTGGGTCACAGGTCTGGGGGGGTCTGGGCGGCCGAAAGCTCTCGTTAGCTCTGTGGAGCTTGGTTGGTTGGAACAGCCTCAGATATACAAGTGGTCCCCAACAGGTTCCTGTGTCAGCAAATTTGGAGACACACAGGTGCTTTAGGAGTAGGAGCTGGTCAAGGTCACATGTCCTTGAACAAGTGACATTTAGCACATGACTTTTCCTCCTACTCCTGATCTGAAGATTGAACACAGGGCCTCACACTTGCTCTACCACAGAGCCACATGCCCAGGCCCTAGTTTTTTCCAGACTGAAATTTAGTGAGTGCTTACCGTGTACACAGAGAAGCCCATAGCCGTCATCCAACATTTCTATGAAACATGAGCGCAGAGTCTCCTCCCAGCCTTTTTTTTTGACACTTATTATTTTACACTAATATAATGCTGCCGGTCACGTATTTCCTAACCTGCTTGAGCATTTCCCCATCCTTGAAATTATCTCATATGTACTTTTGAGTGATCTATTAGTTTCCTCACAAGAACACTTGTAATAAATCTTAAACTACCTCTACTCGTTCTTCCTGATGTGACTAATCTAGCGAAGTTGCTGGCTTATTTAAGTTATGCCCTTAAAAGTGCAGTTTTCCAGGGAAGCCATAGGTCAGCTTTGTGCCCGTGAGATCAGAAGTCAACAAACAAATGCAAAACCCAAGCCATCCAGCCCTCCTCCTCCTCCCTTCCTCCCTCCTTCCTGTCCTTTCCTTTTGATAGGGGCTTATGTAGCCCAGACTAGCCTCAGCTGAACTCATGGTCAATCCTCCTGACTCAGCCTCCCAAGTACTGGGATTATAAGCTTCTTTACCAAAGGCTACAATTAGCAAGAGAGTGATTGCCAGAGACCCGAAGTTACTGAGTCAGGGCATAGGGGACATAAGAGTCTTGTGAAAGAGCCAATGGGCATCTATGTCACTGGCTAGCTGCTCACACACAGGGCCATCCAACATGAGGACGGATGGTTAGCATTAGGGGGTTATGGGCTTCACTTGCCATAATTTGTGCATCCGTCGTTCCAGTCATCCTCAATAAGAAAAACAGTTTTCAATTGCCACAAAGGAGCATGTGGCCTTCTTTTCTGAGGACTAGCCACACAGGGTAGATGGGCTCGGCCAGCTCTCCGGGCAATGGGGAAGTAAATGCAGTCACGCACTAGGCAAGCAGTGGTGCTGATGGCCACTGCCACCAGCTTCCTGCTTTGAATTTTCACCAACACAGCTGCAATCTAGGAAGTAGACCTGCCTTGAGTGTGTTCAAGTTCCGTGTAAAAAACATCCAACCAGTATGACTGAACCAGAAGAAAGCACTAAAATGACCCAATTTTGAGAGGGTGGAAAAGATACACTATATAGGATATATTTATATATAGTATGTATATTTACATTTTAAGTTAAACATTTATATATAGACTTACACATTAACATATAATAGTACATATTTCATATGATATATATGTAATAGTATATAATATGCTACATATATATGCTGATGGTTTGGGGAATGTAGCTTAGTATAGAGCACTTATGTAGCATGTTCAATCTCCAGGATTACAAAAATAAATAAACTTATAAAAAAGAATAAACAGGGTTGGAGAGATGGCTTAGCACTTAAGGTGCTTGTCTGTGAAGCCTAAGAACCCAGGTTCAATTCCCCAATAACCACATAAACCAGATACACAATGGCACATGCATCTGGAGTTCATTTACAGTGGCTGGAGGCCCTGGCATGCCTATTCTTTCTTTCTCTCTATCTGCCTCTTCCTCTCTTTCTTCCCTCCCTCAAAACATAAATAAACAAAATACTTTTTAAAAGAATAAACAAAGCCGGGCATGGTGGCACATGCCTTTAATCCCAGCACCCGGGAGGCAGAGGTAGGAGGACCGTCATGAGTTCGAGGCCACCCTAAGACTACAAAGTTAATTCCAGGTCAACCTGGGTCAGAGTAGACCCTTCCTCAAAACACCAAAAAAAAAAAAAAAAAGGATAAACTTACATAATGGCAGTATAAAGTTAAAGTATAGAAAAAATATATAAACATACAAATAACAGAAATAACCATACAATGTATAATTATGTATGTATATTGTGTATATAATTTGTCATAAATTACCTACAAAAAGCATATTAAATGTTTATATATTAATACCACTTTATGATATTCTGGGTGGTGATAGATTTGTATCAAATGCTTTTAAAAACACTAATCTCTCTAGGATTTGTGGAAAGAAAATATTTCACTCAGGCGTGTAAGCCCATCTGTGACCTAATTTACTTGTCTTGCTGAATGTACTCAGCTGCTATTGGCTCAGGCCTTGCTTTAAGCTAGGGCCTGGCCAAACAGACCCTCACATATGGATCGGGCCGATATCGGCCCTGAGACTCTCACTGGACAGCGGCAAGGAAGTCAGGGGAGACAAAGTCATCTGAGGGGCTCAAAGGCTGCAGCCCCAAGCCAGTTCCTCAGGGGAGAAGCTGGGGTGTCAGCAGGGCCTCATTTTCAGTGCCCAAGCTCACTACTATAGCTGCAGGCTTTTTAAGAGTCCATATCCACTTGTTTATTTATTTAATAAGTATTTATCACACATCTGCTACGTGCCAGGAGACAACACTTGTCTTTGTTCCGAGCTCTAGGTGTCAGCAGAGCATGCTGTGGGAGATATTGTGGAATTAAGGCAAAATCAGCTTCCTTCTTTAAAAAAAAAAAAAACTGGGATAGGTACCAGCTTGCTTCTCCAATCTCTTTAAATCAGTTAATTTCACGTTCATCATTCCTTCCTGGTTTCACTCATCCATTCAAAGATCTCCATCAAATGACAGATGTTAATAGAGATAAAGAGCTGCTTCAGTTCACAGTATCTTCTGGCAAACACCAGTGTCTAGACTCACACTCTGGCCCAGCATGTCCAGGCTAGAACGCTGGGTGGGGCTCCTTCTAGGGAATCTTCCAGGGACAAAGACAAATGAGAGGCTGATCCTTATGGACAGGGAGAATTCCATCAGGCTCAGGCCATCTGGTGCAGATGCTGCCTATTCCTAAACAACCAGGAGATGTGGGAAACCTGGGGAGATGCGGGAACACCTTCAGGTATTTTAAAGTGGAATCCTTCCCCACATGGCAGCCGTTGCAACAGAGAGTGTATCAGACACTCCTGTGCGTTTTCCTGTGTTCTGTCTGCCAGGAGGCGCAGGGTGTCTTGCAGAGTTGAGAAGGACCACTCTTATGGGGAAGGAGCAGCTCGCTGTGCACTGCGGTCTTAGTAAATGTGTTTCTGTGCCCTTTCTTTTTAACGGACTGGAACAGCGGTTGCCAGTGCCCCTCCTCCACTCTCAGACAATTGCTCCATTTTTATTTTTGTTCCCCTAATTTGTTTAGATCTGGAGACCAACTTGAATGGATTTTGAAGTCATCTAATGACTTATTTCCCCAGAGGTTGGGGTTCATATGTTGCCAGCTTTGATGGGGGCATTAACTTCCTGATTTGTGGATCCATCACACTGCCCAGGGGAAAGCCATGCATGATGGGTACAGTTTTCCCAAGGAGAATAGAGAAGAGAGGCCAAGAAAGTGGGGCATATCTGTAGGGCAAGGTAGTACCCTCCCATTCGTAGGGTCCTGGTCTACAGGTCCCAAGTGCACACTGGCATTATGAGCTCTGGTGCAAGCTCTGTTTGAATCTAAGTTTCCTCATGTTAGACTGAGAAGAAATGATACTCAACCAAAATACATATTACAGAAGTGTCATGATGTTTCAGCGAAACGGTAGATATAAAATTGCTTTGAAACATTTTGTTTCCAGGGTACTCATTAGATGAGGCCTCTTACTAGCAACATGATCTGTTATTTTTGTCCACATAGAGGTGACAAAGAGCACAAAATTAAGTCAAGCACAAGAAAAGTGATTCAATCAAATTATGTGGTAAACATATGCAGGCCACATTAATCAAAATGGCACATAATTTTATAAAAAAATCAAAACCTTTAAAAGTCCACTAGACTTAATTAGTGAATTATACAAGGTTTCAAGATGCAAGGTCAGTACACAAAACTCAGTAATTTCTCTATATTTTCTGTAGCTTGGAAGTTGAAATTTTTTTTTTTTGTTTTTTCAAGGTAGGGTTTTACTCTAGCTCAGGCTAAACTGAAATTCACTATGTAGTCTCAGGGTGGCCTCGAACACATGGTGATCCTCTTACCTCTGCCTCCCGAGTGCTAGGATAAAAGGTGTGTGTGCACCACCATGCCCGGCTCAGAAGTTGAAATTTTTAAATTGGAAAATGAAATAAAACAATGTTAGCCAGGGGTGGTGGCACATGCCTTTCTTTACTCCCAGCTCTCGGGAAGCAGAGGTAAGAAGATCACTGTGAGTTTGAGGTCACCCTGAAACTACATAGTGAATTCCAGGTCAGCCTGGACTAGAGTGACACCGTATCTCAAAAAATAAAAAAATAAAAAAATTTTAAGAACTAATGCCATTTAGAGTAATGGAAAAATAGATGTAAATATAGTAAAAACAATGTGAGATCTCTACTTCAAAACACAAGATTGCTAAATGAAATTAAAACTGATATATATAATGGATAGGTACATCATAATCTTAGACCAGAAGACTTAATATTATCAAAATGTATCCATATTAGTCAGGGTTCTCTAGAGGAACAGAACCAACAAAATGAATTGTATTAAAAGGAGAATTTATTGCATTATCTTACAGCAGTCCAACAATAGCAGTCTGTATGCTTGAGAGTCAAAGAACCTGGTAGCTGTTCAGTCCATGTGGCTGGGTGCACTGCAAGCCTGAAAGCTTCCTGGAGAGCCACTGGTCTTCAGTCCACACTGGAAGGCTGAGGAGATGGTTCCAATGCCGAGGAAGGGTAGCTGAACGGGGGAGATGCATGTGCAAGTAAAGACGCTCACCAGCAAGCAGCTCTGGCAGCCAGGTGGGAAGAACGGTGTTTGTTTCAAGGGCAATTCCCATCAGTGGTGGAAGAAGCTGCTTACTTCCACAGACCCAAGCAAAGAAAAACTGCCAGCAGCCACCAGACAAAAAGTAGCAGGCACAAAACCAGAAGTGAGCTCAAGGCTGCTCTCTGCACCTTTGGGTTAGAATTCAGGTTTACCTTCAGACACTCCTTTGCACTAGACCTCAGGATCTGCCCCCAGTGACACCTCCTCCAGACCTGTCAATTGATGAGAGTGGGGTGTTAAAGTCCCCCACCACCACTGTGTTTGGTGTTATCTGTGACCTTAGTTCTAATAGTGTTTGTTTGATGATTTTGGGGGCCCCCATGTTAGGTGCATATATGTTTAGGATTGTAATGTCCTCCTGTTGGAGTGTGCCCTTAATCAATATAAAGTGACCTTCCTTATCTTTCTTGACTAATGTTGGACTGAAGTCTACCTTGTCCGATATTAGGATAGCAACCCCTGCTTGTTTTCTAGGCCCATTTGCTTTAAACACCACTTTCCAACCTTTCACACTAAGATAATGTCTATCCTTTGTAGAAAGGTGAGTTTCTTGGAGACAACAAATTGTAGGATCCTGCTTTTTAACCCAGTCTGCAAACCTATGTCTTGTGGTTGGGGCATTGAGGCCATTGATATTAAGAGATATTATTGAATGGTGTGTATTTATGTTTGCTTTTTTTTTTTTTTTGTGGTTCTGGTTCTACCTTTGCTCTCGTGTGTTAACTAGTATTTGAGTATTGCTTGTTTTGCCCAGGTTCCTTATATGTGTGCTTTTCCTTTTCTTCAGCATGGAGGATTCCATCAAGTATTTTCTGTAGAGCTGGTTTTGTCTTCAAATACTCCTTTAACCTGCTTTTGTCATGGAATGTCCTTATTTCTCCATCTATTTGAATGGATAGTTTTGTAGGATAAAGTAACCTTGGTTGACAGTCGTTATCTTTCAGAATTTGGAATACATCACTCCAAGCTCTTCTGGCTATTAAAGTTTGTGTTAAATAATCTGCTGTGATCCTGATGGGCTTGACTTTGTAGGTAACTTTATTTTTCTCTCTAACTGCTTTCAATATTTTTTCTTTGGTTTGTGTGTTTTGTGGTTTGATTATGATATGGCGAGGAGAGGTTCTTTCCAGGTTTTGCCTGGTTGGGGTTCTAAAGGCTTCATTTATCTGCATTGGCACCTCTTTCCCAATTTGGGGGAAGTTTTCTTCTATGATTTTGTTGAAGACGCCTACTATGCCTTTGGAGTGGAATTCTTCTCCTTCTACTATGCCCTGAATTCTTATATTTGATCTTTTCATAGTGTCCTGAATATCTTGAAATTCCCACTCATACTTTTCTATAAGTTTGTCTTTCTCTTTGTTGGACTGTATTAGATCTGCCACCTGGTCTTCTAGCTTAGATATTCTGTCCTCTCCTTCATCCATTCTACTGGTGAGATTTTCTACAGTTTTTTTATTTCATTAACTTTGTTCTTTATTGCTAGTAATTCTGACTGGTTTTTCTTTATTATTTCTATTTCCTTATTTATGTCTTGTATTGACTTCTTTATTTCATGAAATTGCTGTCCTGCTTCTTCTTTGATTTCCTCTTTGATTCCTTTGAGTTCCTCTTTGATTTCCTCTTTGATTTCTTCTTTGATTCCTTTGATTTGTTCTTTGACTTCTTTGAACATATTTACAATCATTCTTTTGAAATCTTACTCAGGCATTTCCTCTAACTTGTTCTCACCAGAGGTCATTTCTGATGTATTAATACTTTTAGGTGGATTTATATTGTCTTGCTTTTTAGTGTTTCTTGTGTTATAATGTATATATTTTTGTGTCTTGGATTAAGTTAATGCTTGGATTTTCTAGCTAGCTGGGTATTCTTAACTGTATCAATTGATTTGATGTTATATATTTTCAGGGTAGTAGCTTAAGGTGTTAGGTGTGGCTCTTAAGACTCTGAGAGTATCTACAAAGGTGCTCCTAGGGGTTCAGTTTCCCTGTTATGGGAGTATTCAAGCAGGTTGAGTGGAATAAAATACAGGTAGATTCTAAAAGTTAACTAAACACTGTACCCATTCAATCAAAAACAGCACCGAGTATGTATACAAGAGTAGTTATTATAACAACCAGATCCTCTATCAACAAAGAAGTTAAGATTTATGGTCTGTTGAGGGATCCAAGTCAGCTTGTGATCAAGTGAAACCCTTCCCTGGTGCAATCCCAGTTACCTTGGATGATTTTGGTCTCAGTCAAGTTGCTGGCTGGGTTGTTGGGCTGCTGTTCTGATTTCTGGAGCTGGGCACTGGCTTTTCCTGCAGGGCAAACCGAGCTTGGCAACTGTGGCCCCCTGCAGAATGGCACCCCTGCTGCTGGAACCGCTACTGCTGCTACTAAAGCTGCCGCTGCTGGGTCTGTCACCACTGCTGCTTCCGGATCCACCGCTGCTGCTGCCACTGCTGCTGCTGCTGTAGCTGCCACTGCTGGAGCCACTGCTCTGCCGCTGAAGCTTCTGCTGCTTGATCTGCTGCTGCTACCTCTGAAGCTGCTGCTGCTGGATCTGCCACTTCTGCCGCTACTGGATCTGCCGCTGCTGGGGCCACTGTTGCCGGTGCCGGAACCGCTGATGTTGCTGCCGGACTCTGCTCCTGCTTGGATCCCGCTGTCAGCTCAAGTTGGCGTGGCTGGGTCCTGGGACCACTGCTCTGTTCACTGGAGCTGGGCACAGGTGGTGGGGGAGGGGAGGGAGCCCATGCTGCTCTAGTTCTCTCGCTGTTCCATGTGTTCTTCCTTGTGATCTGCTCCTCCATTGCTCACTGCTGCTCTCCCTTCACGTTTCTTGAGTTGTGGAGAGCGCCGGTGTGAGTGGAAGCTCCCTCAGCTGGCTTTTCCTGCAGCTTGAGCCGAGCCTGGCGGCTTTCTGGTGTGCCGCCACTGTCACTGCCACAGTAGGTGGACCTGCTGGGGCCGCTTTTGCCAGCCTGTGCAGGCTCTGGATCTCTTCTACTTCTCCACTGCCATTTCAATTTCCTGTACACCTCACTTTTTAGTAAAAGTGTGTATTTTGCTGAGTTTTTGTGGTCATTTTCCCCCCTAGGCTGCTTTGGCATGGTACCTATACTGCCATCTTAACTGGAAGTAATAAGAAATTTTTTTAAAAAAAGAAAATGTTCACTTACCCTTTATCTATGTATTTGATATAATCCAAATCAAAATCCCACACTTTTATGTTCATTACTGGTTTTGCATTGTCAAGGTTTATAAAAGTTATGAGGTCTTCCATGATCCTAATCCATGATATTAAGCTTGCTTCTAAGTCTTGACTCAATGCTCACTCTCAGCTTTTTGTTGAAATACAGCTTCTCTAATCCTGAGGTGTTTTATTTGCTCTCCATAAAGACGTTTTAGGCTATACTGCCTGAATTCTTTCATACCTGCATCCTGAGCTGGCCTATCTTTTTATTAAAGGTCATTTTGGCTGGGTGTAGAACTCCTGAAATCTATTTTCTCTAGTATTAGTCATTTCCAACTCTGTTTCTTCTGGCATCAAATGCTGACTTTTAACACAATTTCTCTTTTTATCATTGGTTGGATGGACTTTATCAAGTATTTTTCCAAGATGAATTTATGTCTTTAATATACACAGAATTATTTCCTTTTTTTGAATGCCAGCCTTCTGCCTTTCTGCATGAGCAACTTGTCTGCATCTTTTTTTTTTTAACCATACTATTAAGCCACAGCTCCCTTCACCAGATGTTATGGATACATCTAGTAGTTCAATAAGCCTGGATGCCTTGAAGACTTTTCTCTGTCATTGAAATTCAATAATTTGAGCAGTATTTGTGTTATTTAGCTCAACCTCCATCACCTCAACCCTGGACAATGACACATGGCTCAATCTGAAAATCAGTCTCTCTTTCATTTTAAGGAGATTTTTGCCTGGTTAATCTAAAACATGGTTTCTGTTCCCCTCTTAGGATTTCATCTTCAGGGTCACCAGTCACTTAACAGAAATATGTGTCCTTCCGTTATCCTACCTCTGGTTTGTGCCTTTTTTCTTATTTTGGGATATTTCCTCAAAACAACATGAGTCATTATTAAAAACTAAATCCTAGGAACGTTGAGTCTCTTGAGACCCTGCATACCTTGTTCCCAGGGTCAGCCTTAGAAAGCCTGCCTGTGTCCATTAACATCTGCCCTGAAGTGGACATGATCAGGATTTTGTTAACACACATACCCCTATAGTGTGGCTTTTGCCAGGTATGTCATCTATGGCAAGACACCCATGAAAATTGCCTCCCTTGCTTGCTGCCATGAAGATGTTGGCTGTGTGAGATAGAAAACTGACTGTCCTTCACAGAACCCTGACTACCCTACCAAGAGCATTGCCCATTCTTGATATTACATGTTCACACTTCATAGAGCATTGCATGACCCTCACAGACCACCATAGCCTTCTCACATAGTACCATAGTCGCTCCCCTCACAGAGCTCCACAGTCCCTCACAGAGTACCAAAGCCCCTCAAAGAGTATCACAGTCCCTTAAAGAGCTTCACAGTTCCTCACAGAGTACCACACTCCCTCACAGAGTACCACACTCCCTCACAGAGTACCATAGTCCCTCACAGAGCACTACAGCCCCTCATGGAGCACCACAGACCCTCATAGAACCTGCAGTCCCTCATGGAGCACTACAGCCCCTCACAGAGCTCCACTACCCCTCATCGAACTCCACAGCTCCTCAGAGGACCCCATTCCCCTCAGAGAGTACCACAGCCAGGATGGCCAAATAAATTCAAACCCTGGAGGTACACAGGATGAGACAGCCTATTCCTGTTTTCTGGCTTGCTCAGAAGGCTCTCAGTCACTGGCGAGGCCCTGTGAGGAGAGGGGCTCAACATATATTTTTCAATGAACCAATTAGCAATGCATTCTAGCTTGTATTGGCTCATGCGCACAGTAAGAACTCAGTCACTTTTGGGCTACAAAAGATACTTAGGAAAACATTAGCACTGAGGTTTCTATCTGCTTCCACATGGCCTGGATCAACCCAGACACTTTAATTCACTCTAGAGCCTCAGTTTCCCTATCCACATAAAAAGAATTACAGCAGAGTCTTCATAAGCAATGCTAAGGTCATGATCACACATACTACAGGCTCTATAGTACTTAGATCTTCTTAACAATTTCTTGACTTAGCTCTGAGAGGTTATGTACTTGCTGCTAATCAAAGGCTGTTTCATTGTTAAAACCAAATTATGGCAGTTATTACAGAGTCAACGAAGCAAAGGGGAGCACAAGTTTCAGAAATCCTGTATTGGGTCCTTAGTGTTCCCAGGAGCCTGCAGTGGTGAATAAAGGCATGTAGGAAGAGGCCACCTGAAGAAAGTGACACAAAGTAAAGGACATTCACAGAAAGCAGAATGCCAAGAGGAGAGGGGATAGGCAGACCAGTGCATGAGAGAATGTAAGAAGGGCTGAAGGAAGAAAAGCAGAGGAAGACGGTACTGCATGGTACATGGCAGGAGTATCACTTAGCAGTTACTAGTGCTCTCCAAGATCATTCTTCCTATGTAGTACAGAATCATAGTGATGGGAAAGTGGGATCTTCTGAAATGCTCACTATAAGCATGCCTTAAAACAATAAATTCATTTCTATCATTTGCAATCTTCAAGGTGACAAAAGGTTGAACATTTCTGCATTTTTCTGCATTAAAAAAATTTAGACTTTGTTTGTACCTGGACTGGATTCTCTGTGCCAGAGGGTATGTGGGCAGGCATGGTGGCCTGGAGTGAGTAGGCCAGATCCCTGCTTCCTGGCTTCTCCCAGTTCCCTGGTCTGGGTTCCTTGCGCTGAACAGTGTGGAGGCAGGTGCAGCAGTATGGAGTGTGTAGGCAAGATCCCTGTCTCCTGGCTCCTCCCAGTCCCCTTGTCTTGGCAGGTCCCATTGTGCCTTGCTTGGGGAGGCACGGTCCCTGTGTGGGCTGTGGAATCAGAGCTTTTGCCCTGGTATCCTGACTGGCTACTGAGTACCAACATCCCTGTTCACCTGAGTTGGAGGGTTCACAGGCCAAAAGACAAAAACTTGCTTCCTGCTCAATAGTCTCCTAAAATGCAAAAGAGCCAACAAAAGTCAGAAAACCAAGAGATCCTACCATGGAAACCTCTTATGAAATCATATAGAAATTCCTTCCAAAAATAAAAACACAACAACCAATGAGACCCTGATCAAAAGAATTGCTGAACTGGAAGCAAACGATCAAAGAACCAACAAAATTGTATAAATGAAATTGAACAAAATAATCTCTTTTAGAGTGTTCAACTTTTGATAGTAGGCTTAACTGAATTAAAGAAAATGTTAGAACCGTCAAAAGAGATATGAATGAATTGAAGGTGAGTCAAGAAATGGAAGATCTCAACAACCAGTTGGTAAAGCTTAATGAAGACTTGATCAAATGTAAGAATGAATTCCAAGAGACATCCAGGACATCAGAACTGAAACTGAAACCATACCTCAAAAAAGAGATGGACATGTTGCAAAATAATACAACAGAAAACAAAAATCAAATGGAACTTATAAAAACTTCTCCAGAACCCCTCACTGACAGAGTTACTCATGTGGAAGACAGAACTTCTGGACCTGGAAGACAAGACAGAAGAAATTGATCCAAAAGCTTGACTAAGTTAAAAAAAAAATCAAGTAAACAGAATAGGAGGAAACTGTGGGATACCCTAAAACAACAAAACATTCAGATCACAGGTACACCGGAAGGAGAGGAAATCCAGGCCAGAGGCAGAGACCATATTCAACAAAATTATTGAAGAAAATTTTCCAATTCTCTCAAAAGAGAGGCCCATCCAGATACAAGAAGCCCACAGAACACCAAGCAGACAGGACCAAAGAAGAACCTCTCCAAGACACATCATAGTTAAAACAATGAAAACAAAGAGAAGCCGGGCGTGGTGGCACATGCCTTTAATCCCAGCACTCGGGAGGCAGAGGTAGGAGGATCGCCCTGAGTTCAAGGCCACCCTGAGACTCCATAGTGAATTCCAGGTCAGCCTGAGCTAGAGAGAGACCGTACCTCGAAAGACAAAAAAAAAAAAAAAAAAAAAAAAAAAAAAGAGAGAGAGAGTGTTGGGCCTTGAGAGGCCTGGGCATGAGGCCTAGTGGAACATCCTGAACCTAGCTAAAGTTTGGTGATCTGCCTCGGACTCAGCAAGATGCCTAATGGCTTCTGGCCTGCTACTTCCACGCAGGAGTTGGAATTATCATTTCAATAGTCACAGTTTACTATTGGCCCTTACCTTTCCCCCATCCTAGAATCCCTGCCTTCGTTCCCAACATTATATAGGCAACTGCAACAACAAAGCGAGTTCCTGCTCCGACAAGACTCCCTACTCAGTGTGGTTTTTCTCCAGTGACTAGGAGAGGTTCTAAGTTGTCCGATGTTCATCCCTTCTTCCTCTACCCCTTGGGAGGAACCAGCGGGCCTGGTCCTAGTGCCCCGTGAGAGGCATTCTCGTTGAGGAGGTCAATCAGTGTACATGTGCGGGTGAGCATACCCTAATAAGTTATAAGGCAGTCTTCATATTTAATGCGCTAAACTTTGCTTCTATAACCTGTACTTGCTTGTCAGCATCTCTTTGTTCTCTTTCTCTTTCCTTTCACTTTTGGTTGCCCGGCAAGCTACATCTGCAGTTTTTGTATTTCTAAACGGGGCCATATATCCCTAGTGGACACACTGTGTGGCTTTTGACCTTTAGGCTTCTGCTTCTCTCTCTCTCTCTGCTTGTGTCTGTGATGGCAGGCCAACTTTTTCTGCCATTATGGAACTTCCCCTGGATCTGTAAGCTTCAATAAGTATCCCTTCCTCCATAACTGTACCTGGTCTGGAAGTTCATCTCAGTAAACCTGAAGCTGTCTGATACAAAACTTGGTACCAAGGAGTGGACTGAGATGAAGCTGACCGTGTGGGTGTTAATCTTTTGGAACCTTTGTTTTGGAGGAATAGGCATGGACTTGGTGCTTGCAACTGAAGGTGTCTTCTGGAGTGGCAAGCCAAATTTTATGGACTGTTCTGATGAGAATCTGAGAATGCTAAGTGCAAACAACATTGAACTTCGAGGCTTGGCTTATGAGCTTCCTAAGGGAAAGGAAAGACTACAGAGGACTTTGTTTGAACTGGGCTACTGGCATAAGGTCTGGCTGCAACCTGCTGCCCAGGCCCAAAGAGTTTAATCAAGGTTAAATTTATAATGGACTGATGTGCATATGTAGGAAAGAATTTTCAGGTTAAACCTAAATGACATGACTAAAGTTAGAGATTTTTCAACTGTTTGCAGACTCTTAAGGATACTCTAAAAGTTTTATATAGGGACATAGTCCTAATATAAATTCATCTTACATTAGACACAGGTGATGCCTATGTTAGGTGGGACACAAACTCATAAGTACAGATGTAATTGGAGGTTTAACCAGGTTAATCATAGACAAGAGTCTATCACCTTGTGTTTTACAAATGGGTAAATTTGCTATGTAAAAGCAAACAACTTCAGAATAGGATAAAAAATGTCAGGATGCTTATCTCTCTGCTCTGTAATTTCATTTTGCTCTTGCTTTCCAACATATGCTACTTAAATTCATGGAAAGCTGCACTCTAAAAAAAACAGATAAAACCCCCTTTATCTCAGACCCCATACAAGTTTAAGCCATGTGTCCCCTAGACTCTGACTAGAGACAAAATGGCCAATTGTCTCTGACAAAGGAAAAAAATAAGTACAACATATAACTGTGGTTCTCTTTAGTTCTTCTCTTTTAAACACCTAAAGTCACATCTGTTAAAGTTTCTCACTAGACAAAATGTCAAATATGTTAAATAGGTAAACTGAGTCAAAGTATTTGACCAGGTTACAAACTCCTTACATAAGATAAACATCAGACTTACCTAATGTGTATATCAGGGGAATGGCCCCTTCATTAAAACATTTAAATGGATTAAATCTAATGTTTACCTAATGCCAAGGTTTTAATCAAGGGAGAAACTGAATCTTATGATAAGACCTCACTCATTAACAGGTCACTGATGCTAATTTGTTATGATTTAAGGGTAATAAAACTGGCTTTAAGACTCTCTCAGTAAAGTAAATTAGGTTCCTCTTTTCATCAAGGTTTTAACTATTCTTAAGATAAAGGCTCACATAAAAGTGTTTATTTTCCAAAGGTGAAGTACTCATACCTAAAGACATTGTAACTTTAAAAATAGCTTCTGTCTTATTTATACTAATTCTATTAAATGGTAATAACTAGGTTTAATCACTTAGGTTGAAGTGATTTAATTTCAGTAATGATAACTTTCATCTTCCTGGGATATGTTAGGATAGCTTACTTAAGCTTTATCAAATTTAAGTCCTTAAAATTGTTTTATGTTCATAAAAGTTTCTATGGTACATAAAATCAATAACTATCAAGCTTAAGCCAAAATCATGGGTTGTCCAATAATGCTTTTTCTTTCAAAAAGATTTATCAAGGGTTTTATTAAAATTTAGCTAGCTGTTTTGGTTTTTTAAAAAAATTATTAAACTCTATTCTGTTTCCAATGTTCTCTGGGTAATTTTTACCAACACAGGTATCTAAACTAATCAGAGATGTTTTCAAACACAGGTGCTAAAAATTTCTAGGTTAAATGAGTTAATCTATAAATCAATTGGTACTGTGTAATGAGCAAAATTACACAATTCATTCACCAGTGGCTAGAGGCAATAAAACTCCATTAGGTTGAAAAACATTACCACAGGCTGGCAACTCAGGAATTAAGTTCCTCAGATGACCCACTGCCACCTCCTCTGCTCTCCATGTGACCAATGATGGGTAAGATCTCAGACTGACTGAGACAACCTAAGACAGGCATGGAGTGGGTTCTCAGCAAGCTAAACACATGGTACCCAGTGACGGGTAAGATCCCCAGAGGGGGACAACCTAAGACAGGGGCCATGGTGACTAATGCTCTCACAAAAACAAAAGGGGGAGATGTTGGGCCTTGAGAGGCCTGAGCGTGAGGCCAAGTGGAACTTCCTGAGCCTAGATAAAGTTTGGTGATCTGCCTCTGACTTAGCAAGATGCCTAATGGCTTCTTGCCTGCTACTTCCACGCAGCAGTTGGAATTATCATTTCAATAGTCACAGTTTACTATAGGCCCTTACCTTTCCCCCATCCTAGAATTCCTGCCTTCGTTCCCAACATTATATAGGCAACTGCTTGTAACAACAAAGCGAGTTCCTGCTTTGACAAGACTCCCAACTCAGTGTGGTTTTTCTCTGGTGACAAGGAGAGGTTCTGAGTCATCCGACGCTCATCCTTCTCCTCAACCCCTTGGGAGGAACCAGTGGGCCTGGTCCCTCCTCAGCACTACTTACCCACTGGGGAGGATCCCAGCAAAAAGCAGCAAGAGAGAAGCAATTCACAACATACAAAGGCAATTCCATCAGAATCACATCAGATTTCTCAATAGAAACCCTGAAAGCAAGAAAGGCCTGGAATGGAACACTTCAAAGTCTGAAAACCTATGGCTACCAACCCAAGCTACTCTACCCAGCAAAAGTATCCTGCATAACAAGAATTAAGTCCAAATGGATTAAAGACCTTAACACCAGACCTGAAACTCTGATACTGCTACAGGATAAAGTAGGGGAAACCCTTCAACATATTGGTCTTGGCAAAGACTTTCTGAATACAACCCCAATTGCTCAGGCAATAAAACCACAGATTAACCACTGGGACCTCATGAAATTACAAAGATTTTGTACTGCAAAGGACACTGTGAACAAAGCAAAGAGGCAACCTACAGAATGGGAAAAAAATCTTCACCAGCTATATATCTGATAGAGGATTAATATCTAGGATATACAAAGAACTCAAAACACTAAATAATAAGAAATCAAAGAAGCCAATTAAAAAATGGGCTATGGAGCTAAATAGAGCATTCTCAAAGGAAGAAATATGGATGTGGTATAAGCATCTAAAAAAATGTTCTACGTCCCTAGTCATTAGGGAAATGCAGATTAAAACTACATTGAGATTCCATCTCACTCCTGTCAGATTGGCCACCATCATGGTAACAAATGATCATAAATGTTGGCAGGGATGTCGAAAAAGAGGAACCCTTCTACACTGCTGGTGGGAATGCAATCTGGTCCAGCCATTGTGGAAATCAGTGTGAAGGTTCCTAAAACAGCTAAAGATTGATCTACCATATGACCTAGCTATAGCACTCCTAGGCATATATCCTAAGGACTCATCTCATTTCCTTAGAAGTACGTGCTCAACCATGTTTATTGCTGCTCAATTTATAATAGCTGGGAAATGGAACCAGCCTAGATGTCCCTCAACTGATGAGTGGATAATGAAGATGTGGCACATTTATACAATGGAGTTCTACTCAGCAGTAAAGAAAAATGAAGTTATGAAATTTGCAGAAAAATGGATGGATCTGGAAAGGATTATACTAACTGAGGTAACCCAGGTCCAGAAACCAAGCACCGCATGTTCTCCCTCATATATGGATCCTAGCTACAGATGATTGGGCTTCTGTATGAGAAGGAAAAACCTCAATAGCAGACGTCAGTAAGCTAAAAACGAGATACAAAAGGAAGAGAAGGGAAGGGAGGAGGGTACTTAATAGGTTGGTATTGTATATATGTAAGTAGAAGAATAGATTAATGGGAGTGAAAAGGCCCAAAGTGTAGGTCAGGGGAGGAGACTGAGTAAAGTAAAGGTGGAGGGAGGGCTAATCAAAATCTGAGAGGATATAAATAAATCAAATGGAATCCTTCAGTTTTGGACAATGGAACACTCAGGAGCCATAGATAGTTGCTAGAAAATTTTCAGTGCCAGAGATGGGATACCTTCCAGTGAGTTGTTGATGCCCCCAAAACATAGACCATTGCTGAGGCCCTTGTTTTCCCACCAGGAATAGATGGTAAGACCCTATTGCTGAAGACTCCACATACTTGGGCTGCAAGGCCACTGAGAAATCCTGCTGGAACTGAGCTGATAACCTCCTCCATGTAGACCAGCTGACAAAAACCTGGAAGAAGCCATTCCACATGCAGTTCAATAGGAGAAAGATACACCACCAGTGAAGACACTAAACAGTTGACACTTCAAGCCTTATAATTGGCCAGCCAGGCCAAATGAGCCAAAGGGTGCAATAGTGGTGCGTCTGTCATGGTGGAAACCAACTGCCCTCCAATTGCACTGGAGACCCACTCCAAGGGAGGGAATACATCCCTGATATTGAAAACTTAAAACAGGGGCAGTCATGAGCCCTAGGGTTGTAACATCTGCTGATGTCTGGATTAGTGTATATACTATGCTTATCAAACTGCGCAGTAAGCACTTCTCTTAATATTCATACCCTTATATTAATGCTACTCTCACTTTGGAGAATCTTCTCTGTTCAGATGGCAGTGACCTTGGGACAACTCAGAAGACATCATGGTGCTGGAAAGAAGTAACTAGAGTACCGAGTAACATCTCAATCACACCTTCCAAGGCTCAGGGTCTAATGCAGAAGAGGTGGTGGAAAGAATGTAAGAGCCAAAGGAAGGGTTGGACTCCTTACAATGTGCTCCCTCCAGACAAAAAATTGGCCTCAATATCCATGACCTCATAATGCCTGACACTACCTACATAAGACCATCATAAGAGAAGGGAAGGATCATGGCATCCAAATAGAGGAGAGACTTATTGAGATGAGGAGTGGATGTGATGGAGAAGGGAATTGCAAAGGGGAAAAGGGGGAAGGGGGACATTGCCATGGGATATCTTTTATATTCATGGAAAATGTTTAATAAAATTGAGAAAATAAATAAATAAATAAAAGAAAAAAACAGTATCCCACATAATAGATGGTGAAAGAAAATCTTCCCACAAAAAGTCAACTCTATGATTATGAACACAAAGCCAAACCTACAGGGACTACTTGAGGGAATACTCCACACAGAAGAGTCAAACAACCAATCTCAAGAGCCAACAAGAGGAAGATCACAACAACCAAAAATAGGCCAGGCTCAACATAGTAAAAAACACAAGAAAGTACCAAACCCCATAAAACACCTCATCAAGGCAGGGATTAATTCAGACCTCACAGTATTAACCTGAGATATTAATGGTCTTAACTCACCTATACTAACACACAAGTTTTCAGGATGGATGAAAAATTGGACCCTTCTGTGATGGTTTGAATAGATGGCCCCCAATATATTCAGTTGTTTATTTGTTTGTAGTTTGCATCTTTAGCCACCTGGCTGGAGGCAGTATCACTGGGTGGATCTTTAGGTGTGGTGGTGGGTTTCAGATTTCAATCTAAAGATATGCAAAGTGTGCCTAGCTGGAGTTCCTGAAGTGTTTTGTGTGACTTTTAGGCTTGTACTTCTCTTTCTCTGCTTGGACTTGTGAAGGCAGGCCAGCTTCTTCTGCCATTTATGGAACTTCCCCTGGATCTGTAAGCTTCAATAAATATCCCTTCCTCCATAATTGTGCCTGGTCTGGAAGTTCATCTCAGTGAACCTTAAGCTGTCTGCTACACCTTCTATCTGCTGACTTCAAGAAACCCACCTCACCACTAAAAATATACACTTCCTCAGGGTGAAAGGATGGAAAATGATATTTCAAGCAAATGGAAATAAAAAACAAGTGGATGTTGCTATATATGTCTGATAAAATAGACTTCAAACCAAAAGTAATCAAAAAGGACACAGAAGGCCTTTTTTTACTCATCAGGGGAATTATCCAGCAGGAACACATCACAATCATAAATATATATGTGCAAACACAGGTGCACCACAGTTTATAAGACAAAATCTACTTGGAAGCAAAACAGAAACAATCACCACCACCATCATAGTCAGAGATTTCAAAGTTCCACTACCATCCTGTATTAGTCAGGGTTCTCTAGAGAAACAAAACCGCTAGAATGAATTATATTAAAAAGGGAATTTATTGGATTATCTTATGTTAGTCCAATAGCAGTTGCAGGCCTGAGAATCAAGGAACCCAGTAGCTGCTCAGTCCACGTGGCCAGATGCCTCAGCAGTCCCGACCTGGCACTGAAGGCCTGGAGGCTTCTTGAGGAGCCACTGGGCTCCGATCCACATGGGTCTTCATTTGAGGCTGGTCTGTCATTCGCACTGGTCTTCAATCCATGCTGAAAGGCAGCAAGCAGCTCCAGCAGCCAAGTGGAAGGAAGGAAGGGAGCCAGTGTCCCTATCTACAAAGTGCATCTCTCTCAGAGTCCCAAGGGTTCAATTGGTTAGATCTTGGAAAGGGCATGGGTTATCTTGAGCCCTTGCTCATTCTCCACAATGGATTTTCTTCTGTTTCACTCACTCGTGAAGTCAACATGGCTCCACCAAGCCCGTGTTGCCCAGGTCCATCCTGAAGATACATCAGGACTGGTAGTAGTGAGCAACTTTGTTGGGCTGGGACTTGGGACCAGCAGTAAGGAACAGGAGACAATAGTGTGACTTCTGCCATGACTCTGCCCAGGGGCCTTAGGCATCTTATGTGGAGCTGGACCCTGTACCAACCTATATCAGTTATTGTGACTGAATATTTGACAAGAAGCAACTTAAGGAGGGAGGGTTTATCTTGGCTTATGGTTAGTGGATACAGTCTACCACGGTAGAGAAGGCATGGCAGCAGGAGGGGGAGGCAGCTGGTCACATTGCATCACAGTCAGGAAGCAGAGAGAGAAAGGAATGTTGACGCTCAGCTCACTTTGCCCTTATAATTCAGTCTGGAACCTCAGACTGTGAGGAGGGTTTTATCATATTCAGGGTGGGTCTTTCCTTCCCTACCAAAACTTTCTGGAAACACCCTCATAGTCACACCTATAGGTGTGTTTCCATGGTGATTCCTAAATCTAGTCAAGTTAACAATGAAGGTGAACCATCCCATAGCCTCAGCCTCTGTTACAGTTGCCATCATCAGTAGCCATGAAATGGGGCTTTGGAGAGCAGCTTCTCACACTCAAGAGGCCAGACCACTAGAGGTCTGTGCTTCCTCCCAAGTGTTCAGAGGAGAATCTTCTGGGGCTTTCCATGCCCAGTGGCCCCAGGTGGCCTTGGCTTGTGGCCATGACCCTCCAGCCCCTGCCCAGTCTCCCCATATCTGTTTCTCTCCTCTTCAACTTGTGAGACACTGATCATTGGATTTAGGGCCTAATCAACTATTGTCTCATCTCCAAAGACCCTTGTTCTGAGTGTCATGTGATGGGAAGAAATTTTGGGAAGCCTCATCTCAGCATACTCTGTTTACTAGTAGACTATGTGGCTGCTCCCTTCCTCTTCCTCCACCTCATCTTTGCTGGGATGAACAGTGGAGGGCCTGGATTTCAGTCTTGCAACTTTATCCCATGTGAAAGCCAAATCTTGTCTGTCAGGTACCATGAGTGACCAGAGACTATGGTGGCTGAAGAAGGTGCAAGAAGGGTGACCAGGCTGTTTCTGCCCACCCAGGTCTGCTATCACCTGTGTAGGATCAGCATCCTCACACTCACCTTGTTGCCTCTGGCTCTCAGTGTCCTGGGGAGGTAAGGAATGTGTCAGGGTACAGGTCAGTGGGGGTGGGGGCAGAGTTTTCAGCTTAGGGCAGCAGACGTGCTCCTGGAAGATCCCTGGACCAGGAGCAGGATGCTGGGCATGCACCCTGCTCCACCCGAGGATTCCAAGGTGGTGCTAAGGCTGTGGACTGTCCCTTCAGTTCACATGTTGAAAGGGAATTCCCCAGATGATGGTATTGAGAGGCAGGGCTTTGGGAAGTGACTGAGTCCTGAGAGCCAAGCCTGGGCTTAGTGAAGCTCCCTACCATGGGAAGGCATGGCAGGAAAGTGGCCACCTGCAATACAGGACAAGCCTCTCCAGAAGAGGCCCCACTGGCGTCCCGACTCTGGACTCGAGTCCCTGACTGCGGGGCAGAAGCAGCAGCAGAGCATACACAGAAGGCTGCTGTGTGATGGCAGCCAGAGCTGATGCCCTATGGGAGCTTAGAGGGTGGGGGAGCCTGGTGATAATAAAAACCCTTCTTCCCTACAAGGCTGGGAATCGTGAAGCCCACTCCCCTCCCCTCCTAGGACCATCTGCTGCAGAGTCCTCCCCAGCATTTCTATGAGGTTCTCTCAGTGGGTTGTAGGTTGTTCTCTTTCCCAAGCCCTGTGACTCGCCAAGGGATAGAACCAGGTCCTGGATTCACTGTCACCTGCTGGCCACCTGGGACACTTAATGTGAGTCACTTTGGTTCCTTCTCTCAAAGGTGACATGCCTGCAGAATCTCTATACCACTGTCCCACCCACTCCTCAAGGCCACTTAGAGGGTCCTGACCACTTCCCTAACACCTGAAGAAACTGAAACCCAGCAGGCTCATGTGGCTTGCACCCACACAGCATGAAGGCAGGTTGTCCTCTACAGCAAGTGTGCCCTCGCTGTCACTGTGCAATGACAATCTGCCGTCACTCCTCCCTGTCCTAGTGCCAGGCCCTTGGGGACACTGGGCTCCAGAAGTGCTTGGCCTGCTGGATCCCCATGTGGAGTTGCCAGTAGTCACCAGCTCTAAGGGGTGCTCAGGCCAGGCCTGTCCTGGCTCTTCCCAGGCATTTGGCCACATTCTTCCTAAAAGAAGAGGTGGCAGCTCCCAGGAGATGGGCCCTGAGTAGCCATGTCCTTCCCGCCTGCAGACACTGTTAGTGCTGATTGCTCTGTGTGGACTTTGAAGGACACAGCCCCTCCCACGCCAGCAGGGTCTTCCTAGACCTGTCAGCCGTAATTGAGGGTAAATTAATATTTACTAAGCAGAGTCTCACGGAGCAGGGCAGGCATGAGAACCAAGGGGCCATGCAGCCGAGGCTCTGTGGCCTCTGTGGCTCTCTGCTCTGCCAAAGGGCTCCTGGGACTGGTGAGAAACCTGATCTACAGCTAATTGCGGGGCTGCCTTTCTCAGAGCTGTCCAGGCCCGACCTGGCTCAAAGTGTTTCACGTGCCCTCGGATGCAATTGTGAACATCAAAAGGAGTCTCCGGAAACCTTGTAATGTCCTATTTCCCCCGCATGCCTCCCCCGCCCCAGGACCATCACCCTGGCCCAGTGCCAGGGACATGGGCTTTCTGCTGACCAGAAGCAAATTCGCCCACTTGCCCCTGAGAGCCACATGCTGCCTCTCCATTTTCCAGCCAGGAGAGAAAAGCTCAGAGATGTGAGGTGACTCAGCTAAAGCCACGTAGCTAGCTAGTGATAGGACCTGAACTTGGAACCAGTTTGTGTTGGTTTCCTGGGACTACTACAACAAAACCCACAAATGGCATGGCTTCTCTGGAGGCCAAGATCAAGGGGTAATCAGGGATGCCAACCCTCTGAGACGGGGTAGAACCTCCTTTGCCTTATCCAGGCTCTCAGGGGTTGTTGGCACCCCTTAGCACACAGAGGTGTCACACCATGCTCTGCCTCTCATCATAGCCCTCCTCCCTGGGTATTTGCATTCAAGTTTCCCTCCTCTTAAAGGCCTTGGCTCAGAGCTGGCCTTGGCCATGGTGGCTCATCTTAACCAAAGACACTGACAGCCCCATTTCCCAGTGCTTCCCTTTTGCAGGTTCTAGGTTAGACAGGTGCTGCAGTCAGGTTTGCATTGCTGGTAGAAATCACCCAACCAAGAGCAGCTTGTGAGAAAAAGGTTTATTTTGGCTTACAGGCTCGAGGGGGAAGCTCCATGATGGCAGGGGAAAATGATGGCATGAGCAGAGGGTGGACATCACCCCCTGGCCAACACAAGGTGGACAACAGCACCAGGAGAGTGTGCCAAACACTGGCATGGGGAAACTGGCTATAACACCCATAAGCCCACCCCCAACAATACACCACCTCCAGGAGGCTTTAATTTCCATCCATACCGGCCATCAGCTGGGGACCTAGCATCCAGCCCACCTACGTTTATGGGGACACCTGAATCAAACCACCACCAGAGGGATATGTGTCCCACCAGCCTTCTAGGGATTCACTGAATTCTTCAGCCTTGCTCTCTCCTAGGCAGGTACCAGCAGTGGATAGCCTTCTCCCAGCCCCTGAAGCAGCCTGGCACCTATGACAGGATCTTTTCCTAAGTACTGAAGCCTGATGTGGTTTGGCAAAGCTGCAGTTAAACTTGGGTTGGTGACGCCCAGCATAGCCCACCAGGAGAGCCTCTTATGAGCGGCTCTTTGTGTCATGTGCAAGGCGGGTGGCCTTGGGCCTTTAGAGCCGCAGTGTCCTAGGCCAGGGGTTAAGTGGATGCCCCAGGGTAGTAAGTCCTTGATGGCAGGCCAGACAGGAAGGAGGGTGGGCTGACCCCACCCTTGAGCTCCCTCCAGAGGCAAATTTGGCAAGAACTAGCCAGCCCTGGGAAGCGGGTATCCTGTAGAAGTCACCAAAAGCCTCTCCCTGCTGCCCCACAAGGAAGCCCAAGGGAAGCTGGGCCAAGACTGCAGGGGGCTACAGAAGTAGACCTCAGGGTAGGAAATGCTTTGTGATGCCTGGAGGGGAGGCTGTGACAGCTTTCAGCCCAGTGAGAAAGATGCTTCAAATCAACAGAGGTATTCACAGGGTATAGAGGGGATATCTAGGTAGAGTAGAGGGCTCCTCACCATGCCCTCTGGACAAGTGTCCTCTGTGGTCCATTCTAGCCTTGGCTATAAGCAATCCTCAGACAATCTCTTAGCCAGTGAAGGAAGTTTAGGCTTGGGAGGATGTTGCCCTCGCCCTGCCCTAGCAGACATTACGAGTCAATCTTGTTCCCTCCCAGAGCATCCCAAGCTTCTGGCTAGTCCCATGCTCATATATGTGAGCCCATTCAGTTTCCTGGGATTAGCGCTTGATAACACAATCTGCGTATTGCATGAGGAGCCCACAGAAGGGTCCTGGTCTCACTCCTGGGAGGCTGCTAAGATCAGTAAACACCATAGGGTCAGAGATGGTAGAGGCCAAGAACACACCTGCAGGACCACATAGGGAAACCAAGACACCCGACCTCCCAGTAGCCAAATACAAACCCACCAGGACTCAGGATGCTGTGCTCAAAACCAATTTGCCCACTGCTGCTGGCACAAAGCACCCAAACAAAACAGTTTGTGGGAGGAAAGGATTTATTTTGGCTAACAGACTCAAGGGATGCTCCACGATGACAGGGGAAAACGATGGCATGAGCAGAAACTTAACATCATCTCCTGACCAACATCAGGTAGAAAACAGCAGCAGAAGAGTGTGCCAAACACTGGCACAGGGAAGCTGGCTATAATACCTGTAAGCCCACCCCCAGCAACACAACTCCTCCAACAAGGCTGTAATTCCTAAATTGCCATCATCTGGGAACCAGGCATTCAAAACACATGAGTTTATGGGGACACCTAATTCAAATCCCCATACCCAGCTTAGACCCATCCCTGCTGACTCGGTGCCACTCCACTCCACCTGCTGCCCAGCCCAGACTGGCCAGCCAGTAGCCTCCTCCTGCCCTCTGCCTCTGTAGGCTGCTGGCTATAGGGCAAGGTCTGGAGCCAACCTCAGGAGCAGAACTCACCCCTGTTGGGGCCTGTGCTGCCATCTCCTCCTGGACTGCCCTGTGGTCCTACAGGCCCACATCCTGGTCTCCACTGCTTGGTCCCTATTGGATTCTGATTGGATTCTAGCACAAGCTGTCCCGGAATGTGCCTCACATGAACCTGGGGCCCCTTGCTTCTCCCAGTATCCCAGCTGGGGCAGAAGGGGTCTGGGATGCTGAAGTTCAAGTGAGATGGGCCTTGTCACACCTAAGTTTGCATCCCAGTTCTCCCGCTATCTCTGTCATTCAGCATCCCCTGGCACAGATGAGGAGGCTGTGGCACTGAGCCCCAGCTCTACATAGCTGTCTGGTGGCCTTCAAGGATGGCGTCTGGGGTGTGTAATGATTGTCATTTTGTAAAGAACTGAACTTTAATGTTATGGGAAAAGACAAGAGCAGTCTACCCAAGGAAACCAAGTGCTGAATTGGTGAGAGGGCACGCACCCTGTTCTTCTCAGCTGCGCCTCCCTCCAGGACGGAGTGGGGCAGGCAGGGGCAGATCAGAGCACCTGTTCCCAATCCCAGGGCCAGGCCTCTGCTTGCTGGGCCATAGAGTCGCACTGGGACACTGGGAGCCCTCTTCCAGAGCCCCCTGCACCTCCGGTGGCTCTGAGGCTGTTAACCACATTGCCCTTCCTGGCACTCTGCCACCCAGTCTCTGTATAGTTGCAGAACATAGATGAGTGACATTTGGCATTCGGTGGGTACTTCAGTGGTCACCAAGCGCCCCCAGGAGCCTGTTGGGCAAGGCAGGGCATAGTGTCTCAGCCTATGAAGTGGGTCACCTCCTTCATACAAAGACTGGGCTGTCCTGCCAGGTTTCAGTGTGCTTGCTCCCAGAAGCCCAGGCCCACCAGGTACATGAAACCCTCCCCTTTAAGGGCACACAGCATTTGACCCACGCTCTTGACACTGGTCACCCGTGTTCACGTCCGATGCCCTGGAGACCCCAAGCTGCTATAGCAGGTGTGTGCACTTGTGGCTAAAACCCGGGAGGAGAGGGCTGACATCTGCGAACGCCTCTACACGCAGGCTTACCGGACACCTCCCACTCAAGATGGAACAGGCTTGACCACCATGGCAATGCTCCCAAAGACACAGGGGCTCTTGGGGACCACATGTGTCCGTGTACTTCTTTCAGTCTTGGAAAGGATCTGTTTCCTCAGTCTTCCATGATCTGACATCCTCAGGAAGTAACTTGCTCACTTCATGGTAACCTAGTGGTTACATCTGAACCAAAGAGCCCTGCCACCTGCATTGGAACCTCCAAACTTCCTTAGTGAAGACATCTCAGCTGCACACCCTGTCATCCTTGTTGAAGCACCCACCTGCATTGGGTGCTGGTTTGGCATGACTCCTCTGATCCAGCCACAGTCACCTCTGACCTTGCACCAAAGTTAGCCTACTGTGGGCACTTGGAAGGGTGTCTCTGAGTGCTTAGCCTTCTGTCTATACCTGAAAGGATGCCATGAACCGATGGCTTCACCTGCAGAATGATGCTGGAGTTTGTACCTGCACCCCACCTAAGTTGTGTGCAGCTCCTCCACCCTTCCCTCACCTTGGTCTGAAGGGAGCTTCACCAGGACACAGGGTCCATGTGAAAAAGGGGTAGGAACTGGGTGCCCCCTGACCCCATGGGACTGACTCAGAGGAACGGGTTCAGAGCCTGGCTGGTTCCAGAGCTGGCTTCTCCCCCTGATAGAATTTCTCCCTTAAGGTTCTGAAATTTGAGGGTGCCAAAACTGGGAGTCTGGGAAGCCCTCTATCTCTCCTCCCTCTTATCTCTCCTCTTTCTACCTCTTCTCCCTGTCTTTCTTTGTCTCTGTTTCTTGTATCTTCTCTCTCAGTGGCCCTCTATTTGTCTTTCTCTTTTCTGTTTGTTTCTACCAGTCTCTGTCTCCATATGTTTATATTGTCTCTGCCTCGTTGTCTTTGTTTCTGTGTCTCTATCTCCCTGTCTCTCTATCTCTGCCTCTTTCAAGTCAGAAAACTGTACATAGTAAATGTGGGCTACAGGCTGGACATGTAGCTCAGTGGTAAGCACATGAATAAGGCCCCAGATTCAAGCCTCAGTAGAAATAAAATAAAATATTCATCAATATCAATATGTGATTGACTCCATCAAGCAAGCTTCTTCTTGTCCTGGTCTCCCACGCCCAGCTTGTGTCTACACTGGGGTGTGGGCCAGGGACCTGTGCGGCTCCATTGTGAAAGACCTAGCGTACAAGTCCTCGTCGGTTAATGGGAGCTCGCCTCCCCCAGCCAGTCCCCTCCTCTGAAGGAGGAGCTGGATCAAACGTTAATCCTCTCCACATGTAGAATATTCCAGATAGCCCCGAGCTCAGAGTGCCTTTTGAACTTGTGAACAGAAATTGATTCAAGGTGACGAATTTGTAATCAGTTTATGATTGATGGGCCGAGTTTCCAGAAAGGCAGCTCCGTGTCCCTCCTTCCTCCCGGGAAGCAAATGTGTTTCACTTTATCTCCCCCAGCTTGGGACCCCGAGGACCAGGAGAGAGAAAACAAAGTCAACTGCAATATTTAACTTGTGTTAGAACAGATGCCATTAATCGGCGTCAGTGGGAAGGAAGTGTGAAGCTGGCTAGGCCGCTCCACCCAGCGGCTCAGCGCAGATCGGATGTTAAACTAGGAGCATGATTAGGTGAATAATTACTTTGCAACTAATTTCGCTGGAGTGGAAAGAGAGCAGGACAGGATGAAAATAGAAACATCTGCCTGGCTATCCTCGTTTCAAAGGGTAATTACACCCCAAGTCTGTACACTTACTTGCTTTTTTCTTTTCCTTTCTTCCAATTAAAAAAAAAAATCAAAACTACCTTGACGTGATGGTAAGCTCAGCTGTAGCCAAGTTCCTCTGAAGAGCTCTCAAAGAGGCTGGGCACGCCGCCCTGGCAGGAACAGAGAGAGACACGAGGGGCTCTGGACAGTCACATTCACAGATCCCAGTCCAGGCTGCAGGGCTGTGGGGCTGGAAGGATGGCTAGCCAGACATGGGCCATGAAAGAACATTCTCTGGATCAGATTGCCCCAGTGAGTCTGACAGCAGCTATAACCACTGTACATGTGCCTTTGGGGCAGGTTCACCTGGCCTTTAATGACACCATTTCCAGTGGTCACTAGCTCTCTGTCCATCTCTACGTGGCCCTGAGCAGGCAAACAAGCACTTCAGAACCTGTAAGAAAGAAACAGGATGGAGGGAACAAGGGGAGAGAGGGAAAGTGACAAATGTGGAAGCCCCGCTCTGCGGTGCCAGCTGCTATCTGTGGTGGAACGCCTCGTGCACCGCTGATGCTCAGCTATTCGCAGGATGCCACTCATGGGGCGGGCGTCACTGGGAGACGATGAACAGCTCGTCTCTTGCTGCTGGGCTGGGATAGGCCATGCAGAACACAGGCCTCCCAGCCTTCATCCTTGCTATCCCCAATGCCTGGAGAATCCTGTCTAGACCTCCCCTTGTCTCCCCCCACCCCCCACCCAGAGAAATACCTACTACTTCTCCAGGTCAGTTCCAGACAGCGCTTCATGGGCCTGTGCCTCCCTCCTCTGCACATCCCTGTCCAGTGCCTCCCAGGCCAGCACCTTTGAGCCCTCACCACCGTTTCCTTTCCCCTCATCCTTCTGTTTTTGTTTTTTTTTTTGTTTGTTTGTTTTGGTTTTTTGAGGTAGGGTCTCACTCTAGCCCAGGCTGACGTGGAACTCACTATGTAGTCTCAGGGAGGCCTCGAACTCATGGTGGTCCTCCTACCTCTGCCTCCCAAGTGCTGGGATTAAAGGCGTGCGCCATCACGCCTGGCTCATCCTTCTGTTTTTATTCACTCTACCATATTTGAACCTCCACCCTCTGCTGGCCACTGTCCAAGCACCAAGGACCCTCAAGTGGCAGGACACATGCACCCCTGGTTTTGTACACTTTACAGGAAAGCACTTGGAAAGGCCACCTAAAAGCCTCATGATGGACAGCGACCAAGAGTTTCTGCTTGGTCTGAAAGGAGTAGCTGAGAACCCTTCACAAGACAAATATCCCAGGAGTCTGATGTAGGGACCTGGAATGCCAACACTTTCCAAGAGGAATGAAGATGATGGGATGGTGGAGCCATAGGAGAAGGGAAGACAGTGTGTTCCAGGCAGGGAAGAGATGTGTGTAAAGGCTCTGGGGTGAGTCTAAGGTAGCCCTGAGGTCAGCCATGGGGAGAGCTATCTGCAGAGGACATGGCTCCTTCAGGATCTCATAGGGTGAGGAGCTGATTTTTGTTTTTGAGACAACATGGAAACCCTACAGGAGCTTTGGGAAGATGATAGGAGAGATCTTGGACTGATATTCTCAAAGTTTTTGAAAACGTAAACACACAGGGTGCAGAATCCTAAAGATTCAGGGACATGCACCTGCCTCTGCCCTCAAAACATAACCACTGCCCCATGCCACCAGGTCCAGTGTTCTGAGTCACCTGTTTCCTGGCCCTGTGAAGCGATGGCCACTTAGCGGAGCCTGTGTGAATAACACTGCACTGTGCGCCACCGGCTCATGCTCTGCGCCTGCTTTTCTGATCCCATGTGTGCGTCCCTCCTCAGCCACGGTCTTACTGTTTGCATTTTCAGTCACCCACTGTCCCTGTCATCTGAAAGTACTAAATAGAAAGTTCTAGAAATAGACTGCTGTAAGTTTTTGTAATATTTTATTTATTTATTTGAAAGGGAGAGGGAAAGAGAGTGCGAAAGAGGTAGAGAGAACAAACTCCAGACACACGTGCCACCTGGCTTACATGGGTCCTAGGGAATTGAGCCTGTGTCCTTAGGTTTTACAGGCAAGCACCTTAATCTCTAAGCCATCTCTCCAGCCCTGTAAGTTTTTTTCTAAGTTGCCCAGCATTCTGAGTTGCATGACAACTCTCAGGCCATTCTACTCCATCCCTGGAGGACATGAAACTTTCAGAAAATCCCTGTTGTACATGCTGACGGGCTTCCAGCACCTGGGTGCCTGTCGCAGTGTGCTCAGGTAGGCCCTGTTTTAATCGGCAGTGACTCCACGTGCAAGCACAGCGATGCCGAGTCAGCTTTGCGGCATACACCCGAAATCGCAGCAGGAATATCGCCAAGAGTTTGAGGCCAACCATGACTATGGTGTGGGAGCCTGTCTTGAACCACTAGAACACAAAATGGGCAGGGGTAATAAGATGGCTCAGCCAATACAGGAACGTGTTTGCAAAGCCTGCTGGCCTGAGTTCAATTCCTCAGCCCCTGTAAAGCCAGACACACATTCATTTGCAACACATGCAAAAAGTAACAATTTTTATGTTTTTAATGTTTTATTTATTTGAAAGAGAGATAGGATGGGCACTCCAGGATCTCCAGACATATGCACCACCTTGTGCATCTGGCTTATGTGAGTACTGGGGAATCGAGCTTGGGTCCTTAGGCTTTGCAGGCAAGTGCCTTAACTGCTAAGCCATCTCTCCAGGCTGATAACATTTTTTTAAGTAGTAAGCATTTGCGTGCTTGAGCTAGAGGACACTGGGAGATGAAGCTGGCACTAAGCTGGAAGCCTCTTCCCTGTGGGCCAGCTGTCATGACTATGAAAAGAACCGCGGAGCCTGATGGAGGAGAGCAGCTAGCCAGCAGCGGATCCTGCAGACCCTATGGCTGCCCAGCCAGGCCAAGTGTGGGGCCTGGTGCAAAGATGGCATGTTTGTTATGGGGGAAGTCAACTGCCCTCTGATTGGATTTAAGGCCTGATCCACAGGAGGGAATCGATGTCTAGTACGGAACACCTTCTCAAAAGCCTATGTATGGCTAGGGAAGTCATAAGTCCTAGATGGGAAACTACTATTTTTTGCTCACCAAACTGCCCTCTAAATACTTATGCTTATGCTGATCTATTAATGCTACTCTCGCTTTTGGTTAGAGAAGCTTCTCTTTTCAGATGATGGGGAACACTGAGGAGAATCAAAGCTCATCAACGTGCTGGGAAGAAGAGATAGTGGAGTGTTCAGCACTAAGTGAGACAGCTCTATCACCCCCTACAAAGCTCAGATTCCATTTCAGAAGTGGTGGCAGAAAGAATGTAAGAGCCAAAGGAAGGGGAGGCATGCTTTGCAATACTGTCTTCAAGACACAAATATTCATGAGCTCATAGTGGCTGACACTACGTTGCAGTTAGCTCTACATCGCTGGGATGAACATCCAAGCCAGACACAGTTTATGGGAAGAAGGGGTTTATTTCAAGCTTACAGATCCAAGGAAGTTCAATAATGGTGGGAAAAGCTGCTTCCATACATCCAAGCAGTGAGAAAAACTGTAATAAGTTAAAAGCCAGCACCAGCACACACATCAAAAAGCAACAAGCATCAGGGACCCAGGCAGAGCTCAAACTTCTCTGCATTCCTTAGGATGGAACTCAGACGTGCCCCCAAACACAGCTTTGGGCTGGACTCCAGGACCCCACCCCAGTGCCACTTCCTCCAGCCAGGCAGCTGGAGAGCCAAGTTACACCTTTTAATAAAACACCTGGGTCCACCTGAGTTTATGGGGGACCTACATTCAAACTACCACACACTACCTGCACAAAACCTACATACTAGGAGGGGAAAACATGACATCAAAATAGAAGAAGGACTAGTTGGACAGAAGAGATTAAGTGGGGTGGGTAGAGGACAGTAAAAAGGGAGGATGGTGGGAGGGGATTATTATGATAATGGTATATTGTCTATATGTATGGAAGTTATGGCTGAGAGCATTTGGATGTGTGTGAGAGAGAGAAAGAGAGAGGGAGGGAGGTGCTCCTTAAGCTCAAAGAAGAAGTACAATGAGGAATTAGAACAGCTTTTTTTGTTCAGTGTTGTCCAGGAGCAGAGAAGCTTAATGCCCACTCACCCATGAATGAGTTAAGAGGTGTGGTCACAGGAAAGGAAGGTGTCATGTGGCCACTTGAAGAAAGGATGTGCTGGCAACTGCTATGCCCCAGAAGGACCACGAGGACACGATGGTGAGTGGGCAAAGCCTGGCTATGACTCTATCCTATGAAACATCTGGACAGGGACATCGACAGACAGGAAGAAGCGCTGTGGTTGTGTGAGGCAAGGGCTGACAGCTGGAAGGTAGAAGTGCTCTGACCACGACCGCAGTGATGGCCACAGGCGTCTGCGCCTGCCTGGGAGTGTCACTTCACAGCTGGCAGTGGCTTTGTTCTGCACATGAGGAAGCAGAGGCTGGAGAGGAGATGGTGGCACAGTGAGGGAAGGGCAGACATGTGTCTGGGCGTGAAGCCAGAGTCTGACCAGGTGGCATGTGAAGCTGGAGGACTGGTGGACCTGGCACACATGCTGGTCTGGGTGGCCTCCAGTACCTAGACAAAGCTGACATCCCTTACCCAAGCCTTCCGAAGACTACAGCCTTGTGGGTCTCCACAGCCCAAGTCCCAAGGAAGCCCAGAATCGTAGCTGATTAAGTTGGCCATTGATTTTTCTAACTGGATTTTTAAAAATTAAATGGTTTAGGGGAAAAGTGTTCTGCCTTCCTCAGAAAGTGTTGACAGCAAAGGCTATGTGGAGACTCAGGGCTGCCCCGGGCGGGGCTGGTCACAGACACTGAAGAAAGGGGATTCCTGTATGTGTGCACACATGTGTGACCATGCACATGTGTGCTTTGTAGACATGTGTACCTTCATGTGCATGTACATGTGTGTGCAATAGTGTGTATGGTGTGTACACAGGTACACGTGCCTGTGTGACCATCTATGTGTGTGTGGACATTGAGATGCTGCACACATGTGTGTGGGTGTGAGTATTCATGCCTGTACACTGTGCTTATGTGATGTGCATGTGTCAGTGTATGGAGGGTATGTATGCATAGGTGACCATGTGCTATATGTGCACACATGTACATGGAGGGCACATGTGCCCATATGTGTGCATGTGTGTGTGTGTGTCTCTGTGCCTGTGGGGATACAGCTCTGGAACTCATGGCCACTCCTCCCTGGGCACTGCCCCCCTTCCTGCCACACAGAGGTGTGAGCATACACAGCCCTCCAGAGGTGAAGCTTCATATAGGCCCTCCCAGAACCTTCCACCTTGCCCCCAGCAGGTTCTGCACCCATTGCTTCCCCTCACCAGCTCCATGAAGAAAAAAACTAGGGCCCGAGGAGGGTAGGTCAACCTTGTGGTCTTTAGCACAGGTGAAAGGTGGCTGGAGCCACCAGGTCGCAGGTGCTGGGCTGAGCTCCACCCTGTCAGTGTGCCCTTGGCCTTGGCTTCCCAGCCACAATCCGGGGTCAGACCAGCATCTCATGGGAGGGGCTCTTTCACAGTCCCATCTGCCCTGCGCATTCCTGGTCTGGTCCTCAGAGCCTGCCAGACCCCTTTGAAGTTGGCCCTTGAAATCTGAAGCAGCTTGGCCCACCTTTCCTTCCCAGCCTGGCGGCTGCCTGAAGGGAAAGGCCCACAGCAGTGCCGGCAGAATCCCAGAATCCCAGCATCACCAGCATTCCAGTAGGCTGGGGCCATCCAGACACCCAGCTCTGGGGGAGGCTGTGACACCTGCTCCTTTTCCTACTCCAGGGCCACCTCCACCACCACTGGCTGCCCTTCCAAATGCCACCTATGCCATCATCTTAGAGAAAGTTGCTCCTGGTCAGTGCCTCATGCCTTGGGGGCTCACCCTGACACAGCCCTCTGGGGCACTTCAGGTGGGGTCCTTCTCTTCTCCAGAAGCATCACTGGGTCCTCTCTCCCCTCCTCACTCTTCTTCCTCTGGCTTCCTGCTAAGTGGAGGCTCCATCCCAGCCTCTCTGCCCCTCACTCTGCGCCCCTCTGCTCCCTCGTGGGCATGTTGCCATCTCCAGGGTGGTGGACTGTTCTGCCTGAATGTTCCACTGGCTTCTCCCCCTCATCATGACTAAAGCAGAAAGTTGTGAAGGTCAAACTGGAGTCATCCGTGCCAAACTATAATAAAAAGTAAGCACATAGTTGAAAGGTTACGAAGGATAGAATCTCATGGAGAGGTCTAATGACCAGAACTCTCACAAAAGACCATCAGAGTCCCTAGCTGCCACACTGGGCCCCACAACACTACATATGACTTGCACCCCTCCCAAGGCTGACTACCAAGCAGACTCTGTCTGGCCTTGGCTTCACATTTCCTCTTGTTACTTGCCCTATGGCCAAAGATGCCCCCATCTGATCACCTGCCACACCCTTAAAACAGCAGGTCATGGCCGCTGCTCCATCATAGCTCTGGCTCCCTTCTCTTTCACCCTGGTGCCCCATGTGGTGCCCACTTTTTCCTCCATCTGCCCCTATCCTGAGCCACTTCAGAAGCTGACTAGCATGAGGACCTTGGAGCAGGGTGGCACTCCACCTGGGAACACTCCAAAGCTTGCCTTTAGAACAAGCTTGGGGGCATTCAGACTCTGGGGCACCCACCTCTCTGGGCACCTGCCTCTCCCAAAGTCTCCCTTCTCCAGAGTGTCTTCATGCCTGGAAGCATGCAGCGTGGCCACCATGAAGCCACAATGTGCTCACTGGTGTTTCCCAGAGCGTTCATCTGGCTCAGGGTCCTCACACTAACTGACTGCCCCTCTCTTCCTTGTCTAATGGCACTAATCCTCAGCCTGCGTTAAGGGTTGCTCATGTAGCTGGGAAGCCTCCCTGGCCTCCTCAGATTGTGGGGGTCTCCCACGCTCCCACAGTGCTTTGTACCACCCTAGGGCTGGCGAGTAGAGGTATGGCTGGATTTGTCTCCTCTGCATGTGTCTGTGAGCTGTGTGGGGACCTAGTAAGTCCCCTACCCCAGCACACAGTGAGTCCACAGCAAACAATGAACAATTCTTTTTTGTTTTGGTTTGTTTTTGGGGGGACAGGGTCTTAGGTAGCTCAGGATAGTCTTGAGCTCACTATATAGCAGAGGATTACCTTGAACTCCTGATGCTCTTGTCTCCGCCTCCCAAGTGCTAGGTTTATAGGTATGTGCCACCACACCTGGTTTGGCTGAACAATTAAATTTTCTTTAACTATTCAGGAACTAAACGACCCCAGCACCTGCTCTTCATCCACCCTCTGCACACAGGGGTACATTGACCATGGTGTGCAGTCATAAGTGTCCCCTTCTAATAAGTGCCAGCATTTCTTTGCCAGTGGGGTCAGTAGATTTGGGCTTATTATCTTTGGGGGCTGAGCTAGAGATCTGCTTCCCCAGTCTGAGACTGCTGCCAAGACTGGCCCAACCACTTGAGCCTCAGCAAGGACCTGTGCAAGCTTCACAGAAGAGTGTCCAGCCTCAGATCCACCTCTGGATCCACCAGACCAGGACAGGGTCCCCAGCAGTGTCTTGGTATAGACACTCCCTTGGCTGTAATAGCAAAGAAATGAAGGTAAGTATTGGAAATGCATCTTATCTCTCTGTCCAAAGTTATCGGTATATTTTTAATTGTTTTTTTTTAATTAGAAATCATGGAATGTTTTGTGGATAAAGCCAGGGAAGATGGAGCAAGACAGGACAAACCTTAACAACGTGGGTGTGAGGGGCAGGGAGCCAGGGCTCCAGGTCATCTGGGGGTAAGTGCGCCCCATGGTGGCTACAAGGAGAAGTGCAGTCCAGAAGTGCAGCCGGCTGGGGAAGCAAGGATCAGTCGCTCTAACCCTAACCCAGCAGGATTTTGAGAATGCAGAAATGTGTAAAGAAATTGTATGCACAGCTGGAGAAATGGGGCACTGGATAAAAGAGTTTGTTTCACAAGCACAAGGGCCTGAATTTGATCCTCAGCACCCACATAAAAAGCTAGGCATGGTCTGAAGAGATGGCTTAGAGGTTAAGGCTCTTTTAAATAAATTCAAAAATAAAAATAAGTAAACCGGGTGTGGTGGTGCACGTCTTTAATCCCAGCACTCAGGAGTCAGAGGTAGGAGGATCACTGTGAGTTCAAGGCCACCCTCAGACTCCATAGTGAATTCCAGGTCAGCCTGGGCTACAGTGAAACCCTACCTCAAAAAACCAAAAATAAAATAAAATAAAATAAAGCTAGGTATGGCCATGCATACCTGAACCACAGCCTGGGCATACTGGTCAGCCAGTCTGACTGAAAATGGCAGCTCAAGGTTCAGTGAGAAACTTGATCTCAAGAAAATAATATGGAAAATCAATGGATGAGGGCACCTGACACCCTTCTTTAGTCTCTGCATGCATGAATACACACATGTGCTTATACTTTACATACATGCACAGACACCACACATACTACACGCATGGTTCAAAAAAAAAAGAAAAATGGGACTGGAGAGATGGCTTAGCAGTTGAGGTACTTGCCTGCAAAGCCAAAGGACCCAGGTTTGATTCTCTAGGACCCATGTAAGCCAGATGCACAAGGTGGTACATGCATCTGGAGTTCATTTGCAGTGGCTAGAGGCCCTGACACACCCATTCTCTCTCTCTATCTTCTCTCTCTCCCTCTCAAATAAAAATAAAATATTTTTAAAAGAAAAATGAACTTGTCTCCACAGAATCCTCTATCTTCCATTCTTCCTCCATCCTGTGTTCCATATGTGTGAGTGCATCTTGGAAATGCATGCAGACTATTAGGTGATCAGAGGAGACAAAGAGAGTGGAGGAGGGGACAGCAACGGAGAACATCAGTGTGCTCTTTTCTCCTCTCCAGCCTGACAGGTGAATCACTTTGACCCCCAGTGTTCCTGGAAGCTGGCAAAGTGGGAAGAGAATAACCCAAAACTGCCATATCTATAGTCCCAAGTCATGTGAGTGACCCCCCCCAAGCTGTGGCTTCTGCCTCAGTAAGATGGACATGATTCTTTGGCTGCAAGATTTTCTTGAGGAGCAGGTGACAGTGAGTGTGGGCACTGAGGGATGAAATCAAGATGGTTGGTCCAGTGAGCACAGAGATGTGTAAGGTGATGGCACACCCAAACCTTCCAAGGCTACCCATCTGGCCAAACTGCCCAGTCCTGTGAAGAAAACAAGATGTGTCCTGTAATCACTGCCCACCATGGGGTGGTGGAGTGGGGAGTGTCGTGACTACATTGCTTAAGGCCCTTGGTTTGATGGGTGTGGGGATATGTACAGCCTTTTCCCCCACTGGTTGACCTCAACAGCCCTCCAAGAGAGGAATGGTTATAGCTACTTTTTGCTTTCCCCAATGGTTTTAGAGGATTTTAAAAACATTTTATTTGTTTGCAAGCAGAGAGAGAGGCATAATAGAGAAGGAGAGAAACAGAGAGAGAATGGGCTCACCAGGGCCTCCAGCCACTGCAAACAAACTCCAGATGCATGCTCCACTTTGTGTATCTGGCTTTACGTGGGTACTGGGGAATTGAGCCCAGGTCACTAGGCTTTGCAGGCAAGTGCGTTAACTGCTGAGCCATCTCTCCAGCCCCTATTTTTAGTTTGGAGTAGCATGGTTTGCTGGCTGCTATAGGGAGTTGTCAGTCAGCTGTCTTCCATAACAGAATGTCACAGGCTGTGGCCTGGTTAATGGACATTAATTTCTTACAGCTTTGAAGGCCAGGCTGGAAGCACAAGATCAAGGTGGTAGCCAGTTCACCTCTAGGTGAGGGCTGGCAGCTAGCTGTCTTCCTGCTGTATCCGCACATGGTGAGAGTTGCCCTGGTAAGAAGATCTACCAGGGCTGTATTAGCTTGAGGACAGCCCTGAAACCCAGCTCCTTATTACAGGCCCATCTCCAAAGATAGCCCATGGGGCTTAAGGACCTGCACATACATTTGGGGGACACAATTCAGACCACAGAAGTTATACAGAAGGTTCCAAGGAGACAAGACCCTTCACTCACAGAGTGAGCCTTGGCCAAGTTCACATAGCAGTTTTGCTAGATTCCACCTCAGCTTTTGATTTTTCTTGTGGCACCTCACTGTCATAACAACTGAGTCAATATCACAGGTCATTATCTTGTTTTACCCTGAAAGGAGAGATGGTCAAGCCTTATCATTATCCTGTGAAGATGACAATACCTCTGTTCTAGAGCCAAAGAAAGATAAATTTAATCCACCCACCCATCCATCCACCTACCCACTCTCCCATCCATCCATGCACCTACCTATCCATCCACCTACCCACTCACCCAGATGTCCATTCATCCATTCACCCACCCACCAATCCATCTACCAACCCACCCATCACCTGCCCATCAATTCATCCATCCATCTATCCATTAACCTATCCATTCACTCACCTCACGTGCCAATCCACTTATTAATCTACGCACCCATCACCCACCCACTGGCTCGTCCACTTACTCAACCAGTTATCCATCCATTCATTCATGGATTTGTTCAACACCTGAGCAACCACCAAGGTCAAGACCACTGTTCTCTTTCACCAAGTTGCTGCCCATCCTTGGAATCTCTACTACACTGCCTGAGGGGACACAAGGCCTCAGGTTTCTATACTGGGTTATGCTTCCAGGGACCAAATTCATGGTGCAGAGCCATGTTGGAAGTCCTCTTACCCTGGAATGCCACTGTCTCCATCCTACAGCAGATTCATCAGCTTCCCAGGATCCCCACTTGATGCAAAGAACTGGGGGCCACTACAGCGAGAAGGAAGCAGCCTTTCCTTCCTATTGCAGCTCTGTCTGCCAGGGCCTGAAAACTGATCTTCCATAAAGAAGAGCCCAGCAGAACTCAAAATGGAAAACAGACCCTTGGCGGCTAAAGAGCGGCCAGCCCAGACAGGCCGGATCAAAGGCAGGCTGGGCTGTCCACGGGCCCCAGCACGGTGTCTGGTTATCAAATTTGCACTTGGCAGTCTCTGCTGCTCACTGTCCTGGAGAAAGGAAAGCTCTAGCCAAATGCAGGGAGCATGGCCAGGACCTGACCCTCCACCCCCGCCGACATGACATCTGCTGTCCTTGCTTCCTGCCTGGCATTGCAAAGGATTCCACTCTTGCGGGGCCTGCTCCCTACTTCTTCTGCGGCCAGAGGAGCTTGGCAAGCAGCCTGACAGGTGTGGCTCTCAGCCACGCTCACGTCACGGGCAGGACTGGCGGGGGTAGAGCTGTAGCCCAGCCCTTTCGAACCGGCGCTCTTTCCCTGTGGGGGTCTGTGGCTTCTCCTTGTAGCTTCCTGTCTCTCCATGTTGGAGGCAGGTTGGATTCAAGAGCAGGTATTGCTGGGGGTGGAGGGTCCCTGAAGGGACTCAAGCTGCAGCCTCAGTCACAAGGAAGCAGAAAGGGACAGAAAGATGGACGGGCAGGCCACTGAAGCCCATGCCCACAGTCAGGCAGCTCTTGATGGATGGGCATCCATGCTGTATGACAGTAAGTGTTCACTGCTGGTGTAGTGGCCAATGATGGGATGTTCTGGCCTCCACAGGCCTTACCTTAGGCAGCTGGAGACAATGGGCTCTGTACCGCTGGCTCTAGCCCTCTGGCTGTCTCTGGCACATGCTGTCCGGGAAAGCAGTGAGCATGTGAGCATGTGCAAACCTGAGAGGCCCTAAAGGCTAAGACTTGGCAGAAGTAGCTCTGTATTACTTCTGTCTTATACTGCTGGAGGAACTGTTACAGGACTGGCAGGGTGACAGCAACCCCCCCCCCCCCCCGTAGACACTGGGGCAGAAGACTGGGCATCCACTAGAGCCATTCTGTCCCCCTAGGCAAATGCCACCCATCAGCCACTGCTAGCCCCCAGCCCTGCCACTGCTCCACCTACCATAGGCAGACACGCTCCAGCCCTGGCCCTCCCTACAGCCAGGTCATGTGACATCTTCTGTCCATTCACACAGGTGTCCCAACAGAGCCACTTGTTTGCCAGGGCCACCTCCTCTCCCCTCCTCGCTCTGCAGTGGAGGGTGGTCACTTTCCCCTCTGGCTCTGGTGGGTGACCTCACAGAGCTGAAGGCCCACCTCCCTGGCCCTGTATTCTCCACCCAGGGGTCGGTGGCTCTGCGGGCATCTGCCGGCTTAGTGACAGCTGCAGCAGCAAGACCGATGGCGAGGAGCCGGGCTTCGCTCCCCAGGGCCATCCTCGTCCATTATCGGCCGCGGGCGCTTGTCATCACACGCCAGGCGCAAATCGGAATCAAATGTGGCGCCTGAGCCAACGAACCCCTCCACTGTGCATTTGCACAAAAGCTGGGGGTAAGGGAGAAGCCCTGGCAGGTCAACTTGAAAGAGAAGGAGAGGCAGCAAGGGAGGAAAGGGGCCCGCGATGGTTCTGGAAACTTTGTTTTTCATTTTCTCTCCTGGCTCCTTGGGCTCCAAGAGCGGACGGGGCCGAATCCCACAAGAAAGCGGGCTCCGGTCAGGCCTAAGCGAAGCCACGTGTCTCCTTAGCTCTTTGGATGTTTTGAAATGGTTTCAAACTTCAGGGAGGGGGTCGCCCAACATTCTCGAATGTGTCAGTGGAGGGCTCCCCCCACTGGGTCAAGAGCGGTGTGGGTCCGCAGCCACGCAGCTTACCTCTGATGGAGCCCACTGAGTCACCTAGAGGCTGGGGCTGCCCTGCCTTTCTGCCTTGGTGGCCAGCGAGGTTCGATGCAGGGTTGTCTGTGGCTTGGGCCCCACACAGGACGGTCACAGCCATGACTTCAGTCAGTTCTCTCAGTCCCACTCCCCATGCAAAGGTAGGACAACCTGCTTATGGAAAGGCCTCAGCACTCCCTGGGTGAGAAGGGGACTCATGTCATATTCTCCAGGATAGCTTGTAACAGACCTATATCATCCAATTGCGTTTGGGCAGAGGGAGCCCCCAGTGGAGCTGTGTGTCTTGAGCTGAGCGCCCCCATCTCCCGGTGTCTGTCTCTGTCTCCCCGCCCTCTCCTCTCCACTTCCACCCTCACCAAGTCAGAAGCAGGCACATCACTGTGTGAGCCTGGCCCTGCCTGCTCTGCTGCCATGCCACCACGCCGCTCCACCTTCCTCGCCTCTAGTCACCCTGGCTTCAGTGAACTTCCCATCCTGTGGTAGCCTTGACAACACAATGTCCCTCAATGGGACCATCTTCCAGGCTTCACAGAGAACCCTGGGACATCAGTGAGGACCAAGGACTCCTCCTAGAGCCAGCCTCCACGGGCCTGGGTCTGAACAGGCTGGAAACCAAGGCAGCTGGTCCGTGCCTGTCACTGTGGTGATTTGGATGTAAAAATGGCTCCATAGCCTCAGTGTTTGAATACTTGGTATTCAAATCCTCACTTGGTAGCAACATTTGGAAAGGTTGTGGAACCTTTGGAAGGTTGAGCCTTCCAGGAGGAGGTATGTCATTGGCAATGGACCTTGGTGTTTTTACAGCCCACTACTGCTTCCTCTCTCCTGTGGATGTGAACATGTGACACAGGCTTCCTGCTCAGGCCTCCCAGGCCTTCCCTACCATGAACACTTCCCCTCACAATTGTAAGCTGAAAATAAACCCTTCTCTTCCTTAAGCTCCACCTGGTTAAGTATTTTGTCCCGGCAATGAAAATTAATTGAAGACCCTAAGAGTCAGTGTCCTTACATAACCAGTCAGGGCCCAGCAGGCTGAGAGAGGAAGGTTGACCAAGTTCAAAGTGAGAAAACCAAAGGAAGCAATGGAGCCTGCCCTTAGGTACATGGAAATCCTGCCTATGCCTCCACCAGTGAGCCAGTGTGTTAAAGGTGTAGTCCCCAGCTTAGCGCTCTGGTAGGTAGTAACTGTAAGAAGAGTGGGGGTCCTCCACCAAGTGATGATGCTGGATCTGAGAGGGAATCCTGTTCTCTCCAGGCTAGTCCTTAAAGTATTGGAAAGTGATATGAGAACAGCTGGAGAATAACAGTTGCCAAATGATGTATTAAGCAAGAGATCCTGCCAGTTACAAAATCAACCAGCAAAGTACACACTTGTGCAGTAGTGGCAGCCAGCTGATGTAGGTAACCAACTGCTCATGGATTGGACATGAGACCCACTCAGTGGGGGATGAACCCATGTCTGGCTCTGGGAACCAAGCCAGCCAGATTCCCTAGAGCAGGAAGCCAACAGACTCCAGAGAGAACCTCCACTGCTCTCTTATTAAGAAGAATGGACACACACATCAATATATCTTTCTAATGACTAGACTTATCCCCTTTTATTCAAACTGTTCTCACCTCATCTGCCTGGGCCCAGAAGTCATTACAGGGGAAGCAGTGACATGAATACTGCTGTCATGATCAGCCTGAAACACAGTTCCAGGGAGATGGTGACAGACACTATGGTTACTCAAGTCTCAAACAGAGATCCAGAGCAACAGAGAAAGCAACACTAAATCAGATCCCTAACTCACCCACCACGTCTCAGAGAGCATCAAGGAAGAGGCAGGTGGAAAGATTTTAAGAGCCTCAGGGTAGGTGGGAATAACCTGAGACACCATGTTTCCCCCTCCATGCGTAGTCTGACTGAGGCCTCTTGGTCCCCACAATGAATACCAATAACCCCAGTGAAGACCCTCAGCAGAAATGGGGTGGAGAGGAGTGTATGTGTGCAATCTTTTATTAAAAAACCAATTAGGCCAGGCATGATGGTGCATGCCTTTAATCCCAGCACTTGGGAGGCTGAGGTAGGAGTTCATTTTGAAGGCCATTTGTGCCATGAATTCAAGGCCACCCTGAGACTACATAGTGAATTACAGGTCAACCTGAACTAGAGTGAGACCCTTCCTCGAAAAATAAATCAATAAATTATAAAAAAAAAAAAGAGATGTGTCCTCATGGGAAATCTCTAGGCCATTGGGGTGTGCCCTTGGAGATAATGGAACCCTGGCCACATGCTCCCCCAGTCCTCTCCCTCTGCTTCCCAGACACCTCGGTGAGCAATCTCTGCCCTGTGTGCTACTGCTGTGCTGTGTCATCCATTCTCCCCTTCAAATAAGTAGAAAATAAAATATTGAAGAAAAAGAGTGAAGAAAACATTTGCAAACTCAGAGAGGCACAGTCTCAGCGGGTCACAGAAACAAAAGTATAGAGGGTGAAAGAAAAAGATAAAGGGAGCCAGTGAAAACAGACAGCCCAGGGCACCCCTCAGACCATTGCTAGTCACAGCCCAGGGCACCCCTAAGACCATTGCTAGTCACAGCCCAGGGCACCCCTCAGACCATTGCTAGTCACAGCCCAGGACACCCCTCAGACCATCGCTACTGAAGAGCTCACATCTCAGACTCCACAAATCAATAAAGTAACTGGATTCAAAGACTGGGCAGAGACAGATAACTAAAGAAGGTGTGGGGGTATCAGCAAGCTCATGGAAGGAGACCCAACCTTACTAGTCTTTGGGAAAGCACAAACTTTTCAGATGCTACTGCCAACCACAGACATGGCTGCCACTTGAAACACTGACGAGAAGACAAGAGCAAGGTGTGCAGCACTGGAACTCCTCATCCCCAAGGACGCAGGGTAGGAAACTGGCCTCTGTAGAGGTTGTTTCTTAGATGACTACTTCTGACCTAGAGGCCTGTGGGAAACAGGGTCACAATCCGCATGGAAGCCCTGTTCCAGCTCGTGGTGCTTCTGACTGAGGCTGTCAATCCCATCACTGCAGTGACAACACATATCTCCCCAAAGAGGCACAAATGGCCTGCAGCTACCCAGCCAGGACTCTCCATCATGTTGGCTTCTGGAGTGATTTTTGTCCTTCTCTCTCTCTCTCTCTCTCTCTCTCTCTCTCTCTCTCTCTCTCTCTCTGTGTGTGTGTGTGTGTGTGTGTGTGTATTAAAATATACCTACCATAAAGTTTAGCATTGTGCCTATTTTTGATGGTAGTGGTCACTGGCATTAATCACATTCACACTGTGTGAGCCATCAGTACTGTCCTAGAAGGGTGAGCAGAATCCTTACACCATAGCTTGTGTTTTCAGGGTTTTATGGAATCAGTGGTCATGAGATTTCACTTCTGGCCCAAAGTTGGTACTAACCCTGTGTAAGCCACAGGTATCCATTATCGTGTTTGTTTGCCTACATTCCCCCAAAGCCACCAGGCAACTTCCGTTTCTTTCTGCTGTGCAGACAGGGAAACTGAGGATCAGGGATGTTCACTATTAATCACAGTCAATGATAGAAACAGGCCTTTGACCTCAGAGTGGACACCTCAACATGGGCCATGTGTCTCCCAGGGTCTGCATCATGGTAAGAAGGTGACCGGCCTGGGTCATGCATTCTCCATCATCCTCTGGTTGTCACACTGTGTGTTCTTCCTAGAAAAACTTCTAAATTTAGTTAATACCTCTTCTTTCTGACAGGCCAGGGGATGCCAGTAAGAATGGCTCAGAGCTGGCAAGAAGGTGTGTGGGCAGGAGCTGGGCATGACTTCTGCAGTCCTCAAGGCCAACCACTGCAGATGGGTCCTGGGACCAGTGAACAAAGGGTTCTTTGAAGCACACTCCGTAGGACCTGCTTCTCCCTGGGCAGTATTTTAAACTCTTGCCAGTAGCTGAGCAGTGGCGACATCTGCAATCCCAGCACTCAGGAGGCTGAGTGACAGCCCTCAGGGCCCACCTCCCCTCCCGATGGCCCTGTGGATGGAGCTGCATGGTGCACAGCAGGAAAGTGGATGAAGGAGCCATCTCAGGTGACTCCTATGGACACGAACTCCTTGCTGATGGGGCAGACCACAATATGTGGGAGATCTGGCAGAGACCTGGGAAGGCCCTGGGGACTAGTAAGGACAGCCTGGGCCACGTCTTGCTGGCTCAATACTTAGGACAGCTCCCCTCAGCAGGAGGCCTGGGACCCTGCTAAACCTGCCTCTTCCCAAGAGTGTCCCCAGGTGGCAGCCCTGCCCGTTCCATTCCTGAGAAACTGGCGAGTCCACAGGTGAGTTCTTGGGGGTGAGTGGGAGGGAGATTGATTCACTGTGCAGAGGACAGGATGGACCATTGAAGTGATCAGGCCAGGGTCAACATGGCCAGAGGGCCCAGGGAGGGCTCCTCCTGCGTGGAGAAATGCCCTTTTCCACAAGATCATCTTGTGGCTGGGGAGCAGGCTGCAAGTGTAGAGTTGACCCTGCAAAGTCACACCACGTCTGACCCTGTGATGTCACACTAGCTGACCTGCAAGGTCACACCATGCCTGTCGTGGGTCTGTGACGGGTGGCTGGCCGCCTGTAGTAATGGTCTGGGAGTTCTGGTTAGTGCTCCTTCCCGTCCACCAGTCACTTCCAGAAACAGGAAGGACCCGAGGTGGGTTGTGGCCATGGACCCTCAGAAAGTCGGTAGGAGAAATGACCTCTCCCATTTGCATGGAGAAGGGCAAGAGCCTCACTAGAGCAAGGACCAGCAGGCACCCATCCAGTCCTCCTACTTTGTGACCTCAGCAGGTCCCCACTTCTCTGAGCTGCGATTATTCAGCTACAAAACAAGCACAGCCGTGCTCATGTTGCCTTGTCTTCACAGGGAGGCTGGAGGCTGGCCTTCTCTCACAGGGCCCTTTCCCTGCCCCTTCGCTTGGTTTGCAGCTGTTACCAGCATAGAGTCAGCACCTGCTATGGCCATCCCCACTCTCACGTTTGAGCCACCCAGCCCAACATGGGCCACAGCACGTGTCATGGAAAGGAGGGGTTAAGCCTGGGTCCTGTGTCCTCCATCATCCCCTGACTGTCACACTGCTCTCTTCTCAGAAAAGCTTCTAAATTTAGGTAATTCATCTTGTTTCTGGCAGGCCAGGGGATGCCATGAGAATGGCTCAGAGCGGGCAGATGATCGAGCAGGTGGGAGCCAAGAGTGGCTTCTCTAGCCTTTGTGGTTAATTGCTGTCAGGTCGTTCCTGGAACTGGTGGAGAAAGGTTCTTTGAACTCGTTTGCTATCTCCCCCAACTACTCTTCTCTCCCCACAGGAAGAACTCCTTTCCTTGTGGGAACACTGGGTCAGGCTGCCGACAGCTTTTAGGGAGATCAGTCCACCATCAGGCCAGAGTCACGTGGTAGCCCCGCTCTGCTTCTACTATGACCCAGCCTGGCTTCAAGACGCCCACCTCCCTGTGGGGTAGTTCAGAAAGAATGACTTGATTTCAAGGACGGCTGTCATTAATAGTGCTTACCTCACATTTGGGAGTGATTGGCAGTATTCCTATTCAAGATACCCTAACAATAGACAGTGCTTCTGCCTTTGAGATGAGCCACTAAGGTCCAGGGGAAGAGTAATGTCTCCTGACTACAGCTGGACTCTGCAGAGCCAGAACTTCCAGGCCTGCCGGGCCCAGCACCTGTTCTCTCCAGTGGTCCCTGCTCTGTCTTTTGCAAGCACCTGCCCAGTTAGAGGCCTGTGACAGGGTCAGGGATGCAGGAAGAAGTCAGGAAAGCTGACAGAGGGATGCCTTGACAAATTAATGACACTGTGTCTTAGGAGAAAGCTGGTACAAGGGATCAATAGTGACCCCAATTCTGTCCACCTAGAACCTCAAGATATGACCTTTCTTTACAATGCAATCTTCCAGACACAAAATGGCCTGAATACCCATGACCACACAATGCTTGGCACTACCTACACAAGATCTTCATAGTAGAAGGAAAAGATGATGACATCAAAATAAAGAGAGACTATCGGAGAGGGGGGTGGGATATGATGGAAAGTGAATTTGTGAAGGGGAAAGTGAGGGATGGAAGGGAAATATCATGGTTTATTGTCTATAATTATGGAAGATGTCAAGTCAGAACCGTACCCAAAAACTGAGCCCACTCTCCAATATCAAGCTCCCACCAATTGTGGTCTACAAGAGGGGCCTATACTATTAAATTCTCTCTAAAATAATAATGGTTATCCTATTTATCTGGTACTAACTTCACTCTCCTTTGGAGAATCTGCTTCTCTTTTCCAGATGGATGCAGAATCTGAGGAGAGAATCAGCCCATCGCACCTCACCAGGGCCCTAGCTAAAATCATACAGTAAATAGGGAAATGAGCAAGAGTGCTGTTTTCTTGGTGAACCTGGTACCAGCACAAGGGTGAAGGAGATAGACACACAGAGAACATTCAACTTTATCAAACCATATATCCAGAGACACAGAGGCTCCCAAGACCTCATCACTGAAGTAGACCTAAAATTAATCCAACATGGCTCAGGGAAATTTGCAGAAGAGGGGGCAGAAAGATTGTTAGAGCCACAAGTTGGGACATTATGCACAGAGACATTGCCTTTTCCCCATAAGTGATAGCTACCCCCACAATGCATGACCCTCCTAACTCACACCCCAGATCTGGTTTCCCTGCCCTCCCCTCTGGAGGTGGCTGTGGGTTTTCATTTTAGTAGCTGTCAGTGACCCTGAACTGCTTCAGCCACTCCTTTTCTTGGGAGGAGTGCCATTTCTCCAAGCCTCCCTTCCCTTTGCCAACAGTTGCTGGAATGTTAGCTGCTAATGCAAAAAATGCCCCTATGTCTTTGGACCACCACCCCTAGATAACCTGAACTGGCTGGCCTAGAGAAGCTGACACAAGGCCCACCTTTCCTCAGCAGGTGGTCTGAAGTCCGGGTCCCTGGTTTCCCCCAGGAACACAGGGGATATTGTGCCACCTTCAAGTTTCTCCAAAGGACATAGTCTGGTTAAGCTACTTGCATATAACCCCCGCCTCAGGCTTGGCTTTTAAAGGGAACTTGGCCACATATGAATCCATTTCTCCTATTCACACACTGAAGAGCAAGATGAAGGGGAGGAGGGCTTTGGGATGCTGTCTTCCAGACATGAAATGGCCTTTGCATTCACGACCTCACAGAGATTGTTGTTACCTGCACCAGACCTGCACAATATTGGGCCCATCAATAGTCCATCATGGATGAGAGAGGAGGGAAGAAAACAACAAGACATCAAAGAGTGGGGCTGGAGAGAGGGCTCAGTAGTTAAGGCACTTGCCTGTAAAACCTAAGGACCCAGGTTCAGTTCCCCAGAACCCACGTAAACCAAAACGACATCAAAGAGGAGAAATGGTTGGAAAAAAGGAGTTCAGTGGAAGGAGATGGGGAGGGGTAGTGGGAGGTGACTATGATCAAAATCCATTATATACATGTATGAGAATCATCAATAATAAGTTTAAAGTTTACATACCACATAAATAAATAAAGTGGGCTAGAGAGATGGATCAGTGATTAAGGCACTTGCCTGCAAAGCCTAGTGACCCAAGTTCAATTCCCCAGTATCCATGTAAAGCTAGATGCACAAAGTGGAACATGCATCTGGAGTTCATTTGCAGTGGCTGAAGGCCCTGGTGTGCTTATTCTCTCTGCCCTCCCCTGCTTTCTCCCTCCCTGTCTCTGCTTGAAAAGAAGTGAACACAAATTTTAAAAGTAAAGTGTGAAATGATCAGGTCAGATGTGACAAAAGACTTCAGCCACCAACAAGGAGGAAGACAGGAAGTGCTGACATTGGGAACTGGAAATAAGAGTAAGACCCTGCTGACAATGCTAATCACAGAGCTTGGGGAGTAGCTGTCAGGGGTCTGAAGGAGGAGCTGAGCAGGTGCAGTGGGAAAGGGTGACCCAGACTTTGAGAACAATATGTGCAAAGACCAGACAGCAACAGGGAGTGAGAGAAACCGGCATGCATAGGGGCTGGGCAGAGAGAGAGGCCCCAAGTCATGTGTGTAACTGTTTTTAGCCTCCAGAGCTCTGGGGTGTCCTGGGAGATGGAGCTACAGAATACATGTCCTTTGTAATGGCCAGTGTGGCTGCAAGGCCAATGAACTGTCCTGTATCCTGCAACAGGCAGTGGGGCTGCTCTGGGGAGAAGATGGAAATGTCTTCCACACACAGCCATTGGATATGGTATCCATGTAGTTAATGAAGAAATGAGTTCCCCAAGTGAGCCAGTGGGGCTGGTCCTGGGAAGAGGGTAAAGATCAGTTGGGGGCATGAGAAGAAATGTCCTCTGGATGTGACGCCAGGGCTTTTGCACAACCTGACCCCCACACTCAGAACTCTCTTCCCTAGGTTCCTCCAAGGCTTCCTTCTCCTCTCCCTCCAGACTGTGCTCAGAAAGCCCTCCCAAGTGAGATCTGCCCTGGCCATCCTCCTTCACACTGCCACCCCAGTCAGCTCCGTCACCCCACTGTGTCCCTCCCAGTAACACTGCTGTGTCCATCATCTCTCCCACTGACCTGGATGCCGAGGAGGGCAGAAGCAGCTCTGCCTGGGTTCCATCCATGTTTGGGCTGCCTTTGTGAGGCTGCAGGCACTGGGCTTTAGCCCTGAAGATCCCGTAGTGGGAGCAGCTGACAAAGGTGTCTGAGAAAGAGCAGCCAGGGAGGCGGAGGAGCGGGAGGGTGTGTGGCCAGCGAGGATCCCAGGGAGCACGTGTAGCTGATGGCCTCCTCTAGACATGAACTCATACCATGCATCAGAGTGACCTGCAGCCACAGTAAACAGACCGAGGGACCCCGGGCCTGGAGCCAATGGGATTGAGATAGAGCAGAAATGCTGTTGGTTGGTTCACATTCTACCAGCACTGTATTAGAAGTCACTTCCAATCTTGCAGAGATCTGATTCCTAGTGGTCTCTGTCACTGTCGTCCCTCCACACACTAACAGACAGCTGTTGTAACAGTGAGGTGACTCCCTTCTATGCTCACCTTCTTATGCATTCGTGTCTGGCTGAGTGTGACCTTTTGCTGTTCTGTTTAATTTGCAGAATTAGCTTGCCAAGTTTAATTAAGAAAAAATTCTGAGGCGCTAGAGAGATGGCTCAGTGGTTAAGGGTGGTTGCTGGTGAAACTTATGGCCTGGGTTTGATTCCCCAGTACCCACATAAAGTCAGATGCACAAAGTGGCACATGTGTCTAGAGTTTGAGTGGAAGGAGACCCTGTTGTGCTCTCTCTTTCTCTCTCTGTCTCTCTATCTCTCTCTCTCTCTCTCTCTACACACACACACACACACACACACACACACTTTCTCTCACTCTCTTCCTCCTCCTGTCTCAAATAAATAAATAAATCTGAACTAGGCATAGTGACGCACATCTGTAATCCAGAACTTTGGAGGCAGAAGCAAGAGGACCTCATGTTCAAGGCACTCTTAAGAGTGAACTCTGGTTAGGCATAATCTATGACCATTGTAGAATCTGATTTCCTTTATCTTTGTTGGACTTTGACTGGTGTTAGTGACCTGAGAAGATCAGCTGCACTGGCTGCTCTTTCTTCCTATTCTCTCCAAAAGCATTTATGAAATGTTCTTGGTTCCTTGATGGGTAGGCCTTATCCTCATCACACTGGCCTTCTCTCTCTAGGAGGATTATGAGTCATGATTCGATTGCTTTAATGCCTGTAAGATCATTTAAATTTCCTTTTCTTAATCAGGGTTGGTTGGCTGCACTTTCCTAGAACTCTGGGAAGCCCTTGGACACTGTGGAGTTTTGTGCTGAAGGCTGCTCGTCGCGCACTTCCATGACTTTCCCCGTCTTCATAGCTTACTTTCCTTGGGTCTGTTCAGATCACTCATGTGAGCTTTCTAGGTACTTTTGCAACTGCCTTTCCTGTTCTGATGTGGAATCTTTCCATATTATTCTTTTTCCAATCTTCTCTAATTTTAATACTTTGCTTGACATGAGCTAATTATACTTGTGTTGGAAAGCCTCCTTACGTCTGATGTTTTATTGATGTTAAGTTACTCACATTGTGGTCAGAGAGTGTGTGGTCTTTCTGATAGCCACTCTCTGGCATTTATTGAAGCTTACCTTATTTATGTCCTAGCATGATTTTTTAAGAAGGTTCTGTGGGCATTTGGAAACCGTGTGATTCTGCAGCTCTCTGTCAGGTGTAGTTTTTCTATGTATGATTGTTAGAACTTTCTATGAAGCTTGTTAATTATGTTGGAAACATTCTCTATACTGTCAGGATATTTTTGTCTCCTTCCTTCATCAGTCACTGCAAAGCATATTTTTAAATATTCCTGAAGAACAAAACTTGTCCACTTTCTTTTGCAGTTCTTGTAGCCTCACATGGTTTGCTTTATGTATTTTAAAGTTGTTATTGGGTGTGGGCAAGTTTAGAATCACAGACCACACCAGTTGATTCTAATTGTCCCTTCTCAGTAGCCAGGCTGTGCATGTCATGTTTTAATTCTTTTTTTTTTAATTAAATTTTTTTATTGTTTTAATTCTTAAGACTATTTGTCAGCCGGGCATGGTGGCGCACGCCTTTAATCCCAGCCCTTGGGAGGCAGAGGTAGGAGGATTGCTGTGAGTTCGAGGCCACTCTGAGACTCCATAGTGAATTCCAGGTCAGCCTGGGCTAGAGTGAGACCCTATCTCGAAAAACCAAAAACAAAACAAAAAAAAAGACTATTTGTCACTGGCTGTCCCATTATTGCCACTTTGGTGGCTCTAATTCTGCAGTTGGCTGAGTAGGCTTCTGTTTCTAGTTGTAGCCTAATGGTAATGGTGAGCTGCTATGTGAGATACTTTAAGGCCACAGTTTCCTATGTCCCCTCATAAATAGGTAAAGTTCCTCCTTGCCTGATATCTGAGCCACCAGCAACTTAGGGCCATGTTGAGCCCTCCTGAGGTGCCCATGGAGAGGGGAGAGGGAGACAGACAGAGCCACAGGCTGGCATGTGCCACTGGCGCTGCCGCCTGCCTTTCAACCTGAGACTACGGGAGCCAGTTACACTCTAGTCCTGTTTCAGGGACTGAGAGCCAGCACAGCTACAAGGGCGCTCCTTGCCTGGGTCTCCCTTGCTGGAGTAAGGCTCGGCCCAGTGGTTGGAGCTTATCTGATGTGCTGGTTTCTGGCCGTGTGGGAAGGCATCCATCCTCACTAGAGGTGGAGGAGGGGCACTGGTGCTGTAGTGCCTGGAAATCCAGCCATTCTCAAATTCCAGCCTTCTACTTACATTGATTTATGGGCCCTCATTAAGTGCAGCCATAATTGGATGGGCCAAAGTCATCACCTACAGTTAAGAAGTCACCACATATCCCACTGAGCAGCCAGTGGGCAGTTTAGGGCACTTGAGACAAGTCCTCGTGGGAGGCCATGGGCCCTTTCTGGAGATGTTTGGGTTCTCTCCATGGTCCCTCCAGACCGATGAAGCAAGGAAGGCTAGTCATTGTTGACTGGATATTGTTGGATATGGCATTGTAACAGGGGAGCAGAGCAGAGGGTCCAGAAAGGAACTTGGGCAGCAGTTTTAAGTCTTTCCTGGAGCCTGGGCTCCTGTCCTTGGGTGCAGAGATGAAATCCCTGCTAGGGGCTGGCTGGGAAGACCGCATGAGGTAATGCCTATACCTGGATGGCAGCGACCACTCATATATTGTGGTGATCCTTGTACTAACAGATAATGGGCTGCCCAGGAACTGTCACTGTGGCCGGCAGCCTGGTGGTTGCCTTGTGCTGTTAGTAAAACCCAGGCGGAAAGAGGCAGAACAGGGGCCTCCCTGCCTTCAACCAAGAGCAGCTGCTGGAGGGAGAGAGAGCAATGGCCCCCACAGGCCACTGGGGGCTAGGTTCCAGCTTAGTTAAACTGTTTTTATCTCCCATAAATCCTCATGAGCCGCACTGAGGCTCCTCAGACCCTGGGATTGCCAGTTAAGTGTTTTCTCCGCACTGACTGCCTCTTGTTAAATTGCCTGGCGTTTATGTGTCTAGACTTAGGCAGTTTGGATATTGATTGGCCGAGAACAATAACGGAGCAAGGAGAGCGTGGCAGCCACCCTGGTGCAGGCATGTCTGTGACATTGGCTGCTTTCTTACTTTCCCATGTTGCAATGTGAAGTGAAGCCCCATGGCTCATCTGAGGGGCAGGGATGCTTAAATCCGAGTGGCACTATTGCACAGGTGTGTATTTCTCGCCCAGCTAGTTGATTTTGTATCTTGTGGGCTCTCCTGCTTATTCACACTATTGGTAACCGTTTTTCCCCAATACATCATATCTCTTTCCAGCACGCCGAGGGCTAGTCAGTTCCAGCACGGTCTCTCAATGTCCTATAACTGTGGGCTGTGGTGTCTTCAGCAATAGGCTCTTATCTCTTAGCACTGGCAGGTAACCAAGTCCTTTGGCAATGACCTGTGCAGTAGTGGCAGGCAGCCTATGCAGGTAACCAACTGCTCACAGATTGGACATGAGACTGCTCAGTGAGGGAGAACTCATACCTGGTACTAGAAACCAAGACAGATTCCCATGGATAGGAAACAGTAGACTCCAGAGAGAAGCTCTTGAGCTAACAAGGGCCCTTCTGTGCTTCGACACTTTGTCTATGCTAAACTTTCATACTGGAGTGCTTGCAAACGCCTCTTCCACCTTTAAGACCCCAAGCCAAAGCTCACTTCTTATGCAATCTTCCTCCAATTTCCAATGCTGCTCACAAGATTAAGTAGAAATTGGTCTCAGAATTGTCTGAGAGTCAGCCAGACTCTTCCTGTCAGTACAAGGATAGGGTGAGAAAGGTCATGTGATCTGCCCAACATCACCAGCAAGTCTGAGTGAGCACTGGATTTGGGAGCAAACTCGGGAGTTTCTGGCCCAACCTCTCCCTTCCACACTCTCTCAGTACCCTGCCCAGCTTAGCTATCTGTGGAAACTCTCAAGATCCCAAGTGTTGCTGCAGAGACTGCCCCCCACCTCCACTCACCTGGGAGCTCGTGGCCAGAGAATGAAATCTCTAGTCAATACTAAGAACCATGTGGACCCATGGGCTGGCAGCTTGGTAGGCCTTGGCTCCAAAGGGGTGCCAGCAACGCCCCCTCTGTTACGACTTTTGTTCTCATCTCTGCTGCCTGTGCTTCTCTGAGAAAAAAAATTTAAAACATGAAAACAGAGAATAAAGGACACCCAGGATTCCCCACTGAGGGTTCCATGTGTGTTTATTTCTGAGTGGTTGTTTCTCTGCGATGTTTACAATGAAGGAAGTAACAACCACAGGTCCTGCCATTCCCACCTACCCCTGAAGTCACACTTTCCTCAATGTGATTTGGCAACTTTCCTGGGCCTCATGCACAGGCCTCTCTAGTCCTTACCATGCTTATGCAGAAGGAAATTCTATTTTATCTGTGCAGGAGGTTTCACTACGTAAGCACACCTCCAGGTAATTGTCAGTGTGAGGGTTCCCAATTTTCTGCCACACTTCTGTGCACAGCTGTCACAAGCTCCTCACGTGGGGTCATGGTCTCTCAGCATGACATTCTGCCTCGGCACCTTCCTAGGTGGCCAGGTGTCTTCAAGAGTGGCTGAGACCACATAATGGAGCCTGAGCACCTTTTGTGCGGTGCCCTTTGACCCTCGGCTTTCTTTTCTCTGCCGGCCCTTTCCCGGGGCCTTTGCCCTGACTTGCGGTAGTCATGTCTGTACTCATGGATTAATCTTCTATCGGCTGCACTTGCTACTTACAGATGCCTCTGTGGCTTGATGGTATCTGCATGGGCTGTCTTTGTCCTACAGATAATTGAAATTTTGATGTAATCAAAGCTCTGTAACTCCTTTAGGGATTGTTTTCCTTGTATCCTGACTCAGAGCGTTCCAGAGCTGGCCTCATATATTTTCTTCTAATAGTTTCGTTTTCCATGTGAAGCATTTTTCTCCATCCAGAGGGTTCCTGTGAGGCTGAAATGACTTCACATGCCTAAGGCAAATCTTGCTTTTCCACAGAGGGGACTTTTATTCACCTGTTGCATTTAATTCACCAACTCTTCATTTAAGATTTTGCATCAGGGCCTTGGGAGATGGCTAGAGTGCAGATCCTCAGAAGTCACATAAAACTGGATGCCAAGGTGAGCACCTATAATCCCATTAGGCCTACAGCAAGATACAAACAGGAGAGTCCCCTGGAAGTTCATGACAAATGCAGCTGTGAACAAGACATCCTTGCCTCAAAATGAGATAGAAGGCATAGGCTGACACCATAGGTTGCCCTCTGAACTCACACACATAAATACACACATACATTAAAAATAAAGAGATTTTATTTAGGTATGGTGGTGAGCACCTGTAATCCCAGCACTCCAAAGGCTGAGGCTGGAGGATTAGGCATTTGAGAGTAGCCTGGGCTACACAGTAAGATGAGTGAGGTAAGGTAGAGTAGGGAAAGGAAGGGAAGGGAGGGGAGGGGAGAGAAAGGAGGGGAGGGGAGGGAAGGGAGGGGAGGGGAGGGGAGGGAGGGGAGGGAAGAGGAAAGGAGAGAAGGAAAAGGAAGGGAAGGGAGGGGAGGGGAGGGAAAGGAAGGGAAGGGAAGGGAGGTTAGGGGAGGGAAGGGAAAGGAAGGGAAGGGAGGGGAGGGGAGGAAAGGGAAAGGAAGGGAAGGGAGGGGAGGGGAGGAAAGGGAAAGGAAGGGAAGGGAGGGGAGGGGAGGAAAGGGAAAGGAAGGGAAGGGAGGGGAGGGGAGGGAGGGGATGGGAGGGGATGGGAAGGAAGGTAAGGGGAGGGAAGAGGAACAGAGAGAAGGGAAAGGAAGGGAAGGGAGGGGAAGGGAAGGGAAGGGAAGGGAAGGGAAGGGAAGGGAAGGGAAGGGAAGGGAAGGGAAGGGAAGGGAAGGGAAGGGAAGGGAAGGGAGGGCAGGGGAGGAGAGGGGAGGGAAGGGAAAGGAAGGGAAGGGAAGGGAAGGGAAGGGAAGGGAAGGGAAGGGAAGGGAAGGGAAGGGAAGGGAAGGGAAGGGAGGGGAGGGGAGGGGAGGGGAGGGGAGGGGAGGGGAGGGGAGGGGAGGGCAGGGCAGGGCAGGGCAGGGCAGGGCAGGGCAGGGCAGGGCAGGGCAGGGCAGGGAAGGGAAGGGAAGGGAAGGGAAGGGAAGGGAAGGGAAGGGAAGGGAAGGGAAGGGAAGGGAAGGGAAGGGAAGGGAAGAAAGCTTTGTTGTCACAAAAGAGGAGCAACCCTCATTTCTGCACACAGAAATCCAGCAGGTTCCATATTGAGCATCTGCCTAGCAAGCAAAGCCCCAGATTCAATACCTAGCACTCAGTAAAACATAGCCCAGATACCCATGAAGGATGCCAAGGTCATGGATACTTCCCACCAATGCTGAAACCTTTTGGAAAGTTACAGAGCTGCATATTGTGCTCCCACCCCTGGTGTGGGCCCTCACATGTCCACAAAGAAGGGAGCACAGGCAATCACAGAAACCCTGTCCTCGGGAGCTTGATGCATGGAAAGGTGTGCCGTGCAATCCACGCAGCAGAGCAGTCTCCAGCCACAGAGGGGACGAAGCCCGGGCCACGGCCCAGCATGGAGACATCATGCTCAATGAGGACGCCAGACACATAGGCCACATCTCATGTGCTGATGGAAAGTGCCTGTATTGGTGATTCTGCACAGGCTGAAGGGGCCCATCCTGGACCCAGGGCCAGACAAAGTTTCAGAACATGTCCCACAGTACATGAAGTAGCATGGTGCCTCTAGGATCACAGGCTTCTCTTTTACTGACAGACCTTGGGCTCAGTTTCCACACATCAACTCACCTGGTCCCCACTCCTGCCTCAGACACCTAAATGTGGCCTTGCAGGTGAGCACACGGGGCATCCCCTGGCAGCATGGGTCAGGAGAGCCAACTGTGATCTTTGCAGGCCAGGGAGCACGTGTGGTGATAGAGGTGACTTTGAGTTTAGACCTGCTCACTGTTCACTGTGTAGTAATGTCTGCAGAGCTCCCAGCAGAACCCCAGCCCCATGCACTGCAAGGTATCTACCCCAACCTTGTGGAAGGGATGCTTCCTCACACCAGAGTCAACCTTCCAGAGACCTCAGGTTCCTCAGGCCTGATCTCCTCCCATGGAGACAGATGGCCTACAGACATATTAGCATCACCACAGCTGGCTGTAGGGGACGCCTCCTCTGGACCTGCTGACTCCCACTGCCCACCGGCTGCTGCCCTGGCCCTTGCGTTCTCCCTCCATGTCAGCTGTCAGCCCACATTGCCCAGCCTCCCATCTATATGGTAGACTCGAGTCCTGATGATTGGTGGCTTGCCCCATAAATGCTTAGTGTGAAGGCACATAGGTTCCTTGTACACTCAGTAAAAAGTGGGCCTGACCTGAGAAATGAGCAGGCTTGTTTTTTAAAAGGTATTTTATTTATTTATTTGCAAAGAGGAAAAGATAGAAAGAGAAAGAGAGAGAAGGGGCATGCCAAGGCCACCAGCTGCTGCAAACAAACAACTCCAGATGCGTGCAGTTACTAGGGAAAGCAGCCGTCATTCCCACAGAAAGCTGGTGCAGCCTGGCCAGAGGTGGCTGGTGAGGTTTTAAAGGACGCATAGGAGTTCATGAGGAAGCAACATAAAGAAAGGCACAGGGGGCTGGAGAGATGGCTTAGCGGTTAAGCGCTTGCCTGTGAAGCCTAAGGACCCCAGTTCAAGGTTCGATTCCCCAGGACACACGTTAGCCAGATGCACAGGGGGCACACGCATCTGGAATTCGTCTGCAGTGGCTGGAAGCCCTGGCACGCCCATTTTCTCTCTCTCTCTACCTCTTTGTTTGTCTGTCGCTTTCAAATAAATAAATAAAAATAAACCAAAAAAAATTTTTTAAAAAAAAAGAAAGGCACAAGAAGACTTCTGGTTAAGATGGCAGCGTAGGTACCACGCCAAAGCAGTCTAGAGGGGAAAAAGACCAAAAAAACTCAGCAAAATACACACTTTTACGAAAAAGTGAGGTGTATAGAAATTGAAGCAGCAGCGGAGAAGTAGGAGAGATCCAGAGCATCCAGAGCCCGCACAGGCCGGCAAAAGCGGCCCCGGCAGCTCCGCCAACCACGGCGGCGACTTTGCAGCAGAAAGCCGCCAGGCTCGGCTCCAGCCACAGGAAAAGCCAGGTGCAGGAGCTTTCCCTCACACCGCGCTCTCCACAACTCAGGAAACGTGAAGGGAGAGCGGCAGTGAGCAAAGGAGGAGCAGACCATGAGGCAGAAGAACACATGGAGCAGTGAGAGAACCTGAGCAGCTGGGGCTCCCTCCCCTCCCCCACCACCTGAGCCCAGCTCCAGGGAACAGAGCAGGGGTCCCGGGACCGGCCACACCAACTTGAGCCGACAGCAGGACCCAAGCAGGAGCAGAGTCCGACAGCAACATAAGTGGCTCCGGCCCCAGCAGCAGCAGACCCAGTAGCAGCAGCAGTGGCAGACCCAGCAGCAGCAGCTTCAGCAGCAGCAGTGGCTCCAGCAGTGGCAGCTACAGCAGCAGCAGCAGAGGCAGCAGCAGCGGTGGACCCAGCAGCAGCAGCTTCAGCAGCAGCAGCAACAGACCCAGCAGAGGCAGCTTTAGCAGCAGCAGTTCCAGCAGCAGGAGTGCTGATCTGCAGGGCCACAGTTGCCAGGCTCGGTTTGCCCCGCAGGAAAACCCAGTGCCCAGCTCCAGAAATCAGAAGAGCAGCCCGACGACCCAGGCAGCAACTTGACTGAGACCAAACTCATCCAAGGTAACTGGGGTTGCACCAGGGAAGGGTCTCACTTGGTCACAAGCTGACTTGGATCCCTCAACAGACCAGAAATCTTAACTTCTTTGTTAATAGAGGATCTGGTTGTTATAATAACTACTCTTGCATACATACTTGGGGCTGTTTTTGATTGAATGTGTACAGTGTTTAGTTAACTTTTAGAATCTGTCTGTATTTTATTCCACTCAGCCTACTTGAATACTCCCATAGCAGGGAAACTCAACCCCTAGGAATACCTTTGTAGATACTCTGAGAGTCTTAAGAGCCACATCTAACACCTTAAGCTCCTACCCTGAAAATATATAACATCAAATCAATTGATACAGCTAAGAATACCCAGCTAGCTAGAAAATCCAAGCAATAACTTAATCCAAGATGCAAAAATATATACATTATAATACAAGAAACACTAAAAAGCAAGACGATATAAATCCACCTAAAAGTATTAATGCATCAGAAATGACCTCCAGTGAGAACGAGTTAAAGGAAATGCCTGAGAAAGATTTCAAAAGAATGATTGTAAATATGTTCAAAGAAGTCAGAGAACAAATCAAAGGAGTCAAAGAGGAACTCAAAGAGGAAATCAAAGGAATCAAAGAAGACGCAGGACACCAATTTCATGAACTAAAGAAGGCAATACAAGACATAAATAAGGAAATAGAAATAATAAAGAAAAACCAGTCAGAATTACTAGCAATGAAGAACACAGTTAATGAAATAACAAACTCTGTAGAAAGAAAGGCACGAGAAGATCTGGCTTCATCTATGAGTTTGCTACAGTCACTGTCACAAATGAACTCAACACAAATGCATTTGTGTGTGTTTCTGCAGATCAGAGAGATCTGAAATGATACTTATAAGGCTGAAAAGAGGGAATCAGCCTAGCTGGTTCCTTCAGCAGCTGCAGGAAGCTCCTCCAGGGTGCTGGCTTCCATGGCCTTGTGACAACCGCCTTCAGCTCCTGCCTTGCCTCTCCTACATCTGCAGCCGGACTTCCTTCTGCTTCTTCTTGTAAGGATGCTGTGATCACATTGTCCTCAGCACTGGGACACAGTCCCGGGACCCACAAAGTGCAAATCCTCAGGTGTCCAGGCCCCTATATAGCATGGTGCAGGTCTGGCAGTAAGCTACATCCCTTCTCTCTCACTGCGGGTGGCCTCTAAGGGTCTTGCAACTCCTAACATAAATCCGCACCTATGACAAAGGTGACCCTGGGCACTACTGCACAACATGGAGTTCAGATACCAGGTAAAGTTCACGCAAATATAGACATCTGATTGAATCACAGTGCACAATCAAGGCAGCTAGGCTTGCTCTAGGCAGTGACAGGAGCCGGTTACTCCCTTACGAAAAGCATTTTGGGCTGGAGGGATGGCTTAGCAGTTAAGGCATTTGCCTACAAAGCCAAAGGACCCCGGTTCTATTCCCCAGGACCCATGTCAGCCAGATGCACAAGGGGACCCATGCATCTGGAGTTTGTTTGACTTCTTGTTGTCAAGACTTCATCTGTGGTCTCCACATTGACACCCATGACTGCCACTCAAGTGTGTGAATAAAGGTTGGGGCTCTGAGCAGATTATCCTTGAGTCTCAGAACGGGCGGGGGCCAGCTGGGTAAGCTGGTCAGCTGGGGCTACAACTCCAAGGGTGTGAACAAGGGTCCAGTGTCTTATCTGAGAACACCAGGCCAGGGGCTTGAGCTGTACCAGACATTAAAGGACAAACGATCCCATGGTCTTCCAGCCCAACACCTCTCTCCTCTGACTGCCCTTTGGGCCTCAGTGTAATTTCAAGAGCACCTTCCTTGCCCTACCCACGCAGGGTCTCCATGCTGGAGAGTGGAGCAGCTCATTCCCTCATTTCCAGGGCCTGGGCCCCACTCAGACCTGGGCTACAGAAGACTACCCGTACCCTTTATCAATGAAGGTATGTTGACCCCACTTCTGTGCCTAGAAATCATGCACCAGACCCCTGGGGCTGGTAGCTGCCTTTCTGTCCTGCACAGGGATCTTGTCTAATGTGCTCCTTGGTTAAGACCCAGCTGGGCCAGATGATTCCAGAAGAGCTCTGCTGTGCTCAGGCAAAGTCTGGCTCTCATGACTAAGTCTAGAACTTCTCTGACTCTGAGAGGCACCTGGCCATGGATAGGCCTTGTGGTCCCAAGCACAGATCTTGCCTCTTTCCTGAACTGTGACTGGCATAAATGAAGCTCATCTCCCTGAGGGCCTCAGTTTCCCCATCTGTAAATGGCAAGGATACATCTGGCCACTGTCTGGCCCCCAGGGAAGATCAAAGTAATCTTATCCACGGCCAAAATCTTGGGAGTATCTGCAAAGCTATGGGCCCACATCATCTGCTGAGTGGGCCTCCCTTTCTGGGCCCCTCTTGGCCCTTCCTCCTGTTCCCCCCTGGAAGTAACAAGTCACCCCTGCACCCTCATTTTCTGGGGTAGGTTCTTTTCATGGGTGTTGCCCTCTTGGGTTGGTCTGGGAGTGAGGAGGAATCTGTGTCCTGTTTTGGCCACAGTGGAGCAGGATCAGAGGCAGAGGGCTGTTCTGGTCAGTGGGCAGGAGGTATTTGCTCAGACAGCAGGCAGATAGATGGCTTTGATATGTCCTGGCAGGCATGAGGGCAGGCTGCAGCAGAGCGAGGACCCCAGGCCAGGAATCCCAGCATGGCCAGCAGAGTGGATGTTGTGGCCATGAAGCATCTCTTCTGTACTCATCATCCTCCCTGGCCAAGACTCCACACTTCCACACAGACAGGGCCTAGCCTAGTTCCTGGGTCCATTCCCTCAGGTCTTGGCATGCTCTGGCCAAACTCTCAGCTCAGCACATCCTTCCTTCCCTTGGCAATCAGCTGGGAAAAGCTGGGAGAGGCCAATGCCTGAGGGAGTCTTGCTGGGCAGGACACACTCATTTCTGCTTCCACGTGGAGCCTCGCTGTGGGGAGGAGCAGCAGGGAGCACTACGTGTGACTCCCTGTGCCAACTGTGCCACTGAGGCTAATGACAAGCAAGCAGGTGAACTCCTGGTATTTTCCTGGACAAAGAGCCTTGGGTTAGGAACCACTTTCCTCACTGCAGGACTTCTCAGTGCCTTTCACATGGTAATGAGCCCCAGAAATGCATGAGATGATCCCCAACTTCCTTGACCAAGGGGCTCCAGTCACAGGCTGCTCTCCTGTCCTCTCCCCCTGCCAGCCCTACCAAAGCACCCTGCCCCCACAACCCCGCAGGAGCTCCTGCTCTGCCTGGGCCCAGCCCTGTGCTGCCTCCTCTGGGAAGGCGTCCCAGAAAGCCTGCCAGTTCGAGAGCAGACTCTCCCTTTGTCCAGTAGCCTCCTCCATAGCTCTGGACTGGGTTCTCCCTGTTCCCAGCTTAGAGGTCAGTATGTTCAGACAGCTGTAGTTCAGAGCCTTTGCTGGGTATAAGACATGGATGAATGTCTCGGTATAAACGTGTCAACTTAGGAGGTAAACCTTTGTTCACTTCTAGGGTGTCCAACCGATGTCCCACAGGCCCATGTAACCAAGGATAACTATGAATACAATCCAAAACAAATTATAAAATTACTTAAAACATGTGATTGTGTGTATGTGAGTGTGGTGGTTTGATTCAGGTGTCCCCCATAAACTTAGGTGTTCTGAATGCTAGGTTCCCAGCTGATGGATATTTGGGAATTAACGCCTCCTGGGGGGAGTGTATTGTTGGGGGTGGGCTTAAGGGCTTTATAGCCAGTTTCCCCATGCCAGTGTTTGGCACACCCTCCTGTTGCTGTGGTCCATCTTATGTTGGCCAGAGGGTGATGTCCACCCTCTGCTCATGCCATCGTTTTCCCCTGCCATCGTGAAGCTTCCCCTCGAGCCTGTAAGCCAAAATAAACCTCTTTTTCCCAGAAGCTACTCTTGGTTGGGTGATTTCTACCAGCAATGCGAACCAGACTGCAACAGTGAGGGTATGCTGTGTGTATAGGCTCACACATGCTACCATGCTCATGTGGCAGCCCGAGGACAACCTTGGGAGGTTGGTCCTTACCTTCCACCTTGTTTAGACGGGGTCTCTCTTGTTTTGCACTGTAAATGCCCCAGTAACTGGCCTGCAAGCCGCAGGCGTCTCCTGACTCTGCCTCCCATTGCTGTAGGCACATTGGGATTATAAGCATGAGTGCTTTCTGCATCTGGCTTTATATCAGGCTGTGTAGCAAGCACTTTCAACTCCTGAGCCAGATCCTCAAGCTCCAACAGATTTTTTAAAAATATTAATTTATTTATTTACTTGTAAGAAGAGAAAGAGAGAGAAAGGGTGTACCAGGGCCTCTTGTTGCTGCAGACAAACTCCAAATAAACGCACCACTTTGGACATCTGGCTTTATGTGGGTACTGGGATCTCAAACCTAGAAAATAGACTTTGCAAGCAAGTGCCTTTACCTATTGAGCCATCTCTCCAACCCCAGATATTTGTTGTTGTTCTTTTCAAGGTAAGGTCTCACTCTAGGCCGGGCTGATCTGGAACTCACAGCAATCCTCCTACTTTGCCTCCCAAATACTGGGATAGAAAGATTTTTGTTTTCTTGGTTTCTCAAGGTAGGGTCTCACTCTAGCCCAAGCTGACCTGGAATTCACTCTGTATTTTCAGGGTGGCCTTCAACTCACAGTGATCCTCCTACCTCTGCCTCCCAAATTCTGGGATTAAAAGTGTGAGCCACCATGCTCGGCCCGAGATTTTTTTTTAATTTAAAGTATTTTTATTTGTGAGACAGACATAAAGAAAGAAAGAGAGCGAGAGAGAATATGCATGTGTCAGGGCCTCTTGCCTGACTGCAGACTGTAGGATGCATGTGCCACTTTATGTGTCTGGCTTTACATGGGTACTAGAAATCAAACCCAGGCCAGCAGGCTTTGCAACCAACCATCTTTAACTGCTGAGTCATCTCTCCAACTTCCCCCCATAAACCCAGATTTTTTTTTACAGCTCAATTGTACAATCCTCAAGTGCAAAGTTTGCACGATGCAACGTGAGGTGGCATATCACAGGTTGGGCACACCTGCAAACAGCCACCATCTGATGGGAGCGCAAACCTGTGCAGAGATGCCTGACTCTTCTTTCAGTGACAAGACTCTGCACCTCCAAAGGGTGTCTTGAGCAGAGCAGCCCCAGCTCAGTCTCAGCTGTCACTATACTAAGGCTGAGTCAGGAAGGTAGGGGGCCAATGTCTCAGATTTTTCATCACGGAGGCTGGGGATTCCAGTTGCAGCCTGGACCTAGTGACATAGCCAGGCCTTCCCTCCACCATAGTCTGCCTCATCCTTCCTCGATGAGAAACGGGACCCCAAGGCTGAGTATCTTAGGCATAAAACTCGGGCAGAGAGCCCACCTAGTCCTGCTCCTGTCCTGATGCTAGACCACCCTGTAATAACAGCAAAAGCCTGTCAAACCCTGTAGCTCCCACAGGGTCAAGGGGTCTCCAAAGTGCCCTGGGATGTGAAGAACTATAGAGTGTGGGGGGCACATGTCTGGAATGTGGCACTATAGACTCCAGCCCTCCTGCCCCATCGACCCCTGCATCCAGCAACGGCCCCCACCCCCTCTCCTGGGTCACGGCAGGTGGGGGGCTGGCGCTACAGGCCAACGCAGGGGACTGGCCAGGCCTGGAGGGGAGGTGTGCTGACATTGATGAGCTCAGGCAGCCGAGAGCTGCACATTTCTGGGCCTTTCTAAGTAATGAGTCCACCATGGCCACTCCCCTCCCCCACATAGCCAGGGAGCCAGCCAGCCAGGAGAGGCCAGTCTGGGCTACAGACATCTGACCTCATCCTCTCTGAACCTTTTCTCACACCTCAAGACCAGACCTCTGACCTGTTTGGGCGACTGTGATGCACGCCTACGGGGCTGTTTGTCTTGTATATTAATTCCGCAACATGGGCTGGCCCGAGACTGTGACCTCTAACTGGGGCATCTGGCTGGCTTCCTGCGCACAGAGGGTAGGATCATGGATTTCCAGCCAGCCTCCCCTCTGTCTATACTGTCTTCCTAGACTGTGCCTCACCAGACGCTCAGGCCTCTCACCTGCAAGTGAGGCCCGGCTTCCACCCCAGAGGACCAGCATCAGGAGTAGGACAGCAGACATGATGGACACGTGGCCCCACCCAGCGCTCTTCATGCCTGGCCTGCTCAGTGTGAAGCCCCAGTGCATGTTGGATAGTAGGTCCTCGCTCAGTATCTGCCTAAAGCAAGGGGTAGTTGCCCCTTGCTCACACCAGCTCCTTTTGCCCAGGACAAGGACTCTATCCTCCGCTCCTGCAGGCATCAACTCATGCCACCCCTAGTGCCCCCCTGCTTTGAAGCCTAGCAAACTTGCGAGCCTGGATGGGACTCTGACTTGAACTTTGTGTTCTGACTTCTGACTCTATTTTTTTTTTCTGATTATATTTTCACTTTGCTTAAATTCCCAAATCTAAGCCAGGTGTGGTGGCACATACCTTTAATCCCAGCACTCAGGAGGTAAAGGTAGGAGGATTGTCATGAGTTCATGGTCACCCTGAGACTACATAGTAAATTCCAGGTCAGCCTGGATCAGAGTGAAACCCTACCTCAAAAAAATTTTAAAAATCCCAAATCTATTGTCATGGTATACCTAAAAGATGGCTCAGAAAATTTGGGATATGAGGTCAGACATTTCTTAAAAAGCCCAGGAGTAACTAGCTGTCATTGGCAAACTTGAATTACATGAAAGAAGAAATGTAAGCAAGGACTGTGACATATGGTCATCCCATCTCAGCTCCACCTTGCCCCTTACTGTATGATGGCGATGCTATAGCTGTCCTGGCATTGCCCAGGACTCTTGTGGGATCTAGTACGTTAGTAGCCAACAGCTGTTGCTAGGTTTGGTGGATGTGCAATATACAAGACCCTCAAACAACCTCATCTATTCACTGGGTCCAAGTCCCATCTGGTGGAGAATGGAAATCAGGAGTCAGGCTGTCTCCGGGGGTGTGAGAAAGCCAGGTCTGAACCCAGCTGCCCGAGCCGGACTCTGCTCTATGTCATGCTGCTCCTGGAGAAGCCTGGAGACGGGGCTGAGGAGGCGTGTCCTCCAGGGGCGGAACCCTCTGCAGACAGGCAGACTGGAGGACATCGGGCCAGTTCTATGCTTTCCTTTTGGAACATTGAGACATCAGAAGGAAACAAGTCCCTCAGAATCCCCCAGCTGGGTCCCCACTCAGAAGCACGCCGTTAATCAACCATTTTTTTTCCTAATCATCATAGAAAATTTAAATACCAAAACTATCAAAAAGAAACAAAGTGAATATTGCCATGCTAGAGGAACACAAACACCACAGTTGGTGTGAGTTTCTCTCTGGCTCCCCTCAGCCTATGTGTGAGTGAAGGGAAGGAGCCTAGCCAACTCACTGCTTCACTGCAGCAGAACCTATGAAAACCGTTCCTACTGTGCCCAACTCTTACTCCCTGTACCCCTCTCTTCCTTCTTTTTAGTCCAGGATCTTATGAGTCTTGAGCTGCAGATCCCCTGCCTCAGCCTCCCTAGAGCTGATGTCACAGGTATACACCATCATGCACACTGTTCAACTTCTTTTGTGCATGTGCAGGTGTGCGTAGTACGTGGTATGCATGTGTCTGTGCAGTTAGGCACACCCTGTTTACACACATGCTGAGGCCAGAGGAGAGCGCTGGGTGTCCTCCTCTATCATTCTCCCATGTTCTTTCCTGGAGACAGAATTTCCACTGGATCTGGGGCTGCCATTGTTTTCTAGTTAGACTGGCTTGTCAGCAAGCCCCAGTGATCTTCCTCCTGTCTACACCCCACTCAGGCTGGGGTTACATGGGATGGAACTCAGCTCCTGAAACTTGCACTGTAAGCATTCTTAGTCACTGAGCCATCTCCCCAGCTCCTCGACTTCATTTTAATGGACACACCCTGTGTATCATCTGACTCACTTGCTAGGACTTCCTGAGACTGCAGCCTAAGCCGGGCGAGCAGATGGCGCCTACTCAGAGAAGAGGAGGCTCATGTCACCAGTGTGAGTTACTGTTCTTAGCATCGTTGCTGTCATGATCCCCTCTGCTTGAATTCTGAGTTGGTTTTAGGCCTTTCCTGCTGATAGATGGTCATGCATATGGTCCTTGCGCCACTGCCTCTGGCTTTCTTCTGTGGAATCTTAGTGTGGGAGTGCACAGACAGCCACTGCCCTTGGCCACACCCTGTCTTTCTTCTTGCCAAAGAAGCATCACCTGGTCCCTCGTGAGGAGATGCTCAGGGACCCTGTACCTAGAAATCCCCCAAGAGTGCTGCCCCTTGCCTGCAAGGGTCTTTGGGGTAGATTTCAACAGCCTGGCTACAGCCACTGCTGCCCACCTGAGCCCCATTGTAAACCCTGCAAGGCTTGGCCCTAAAGAGCCAGCCGCCTCCCAGCAGCCATTCATTTCCACAGATAAGTCAATTTGTCTCCACTGAACAGAGAGAATTGCAAAGCAAACAAATTATCCCCCGCCCCATTGAGCCGCCGGCACTCAGCCCCAGAGGCCAAAGGGACACTCTGCCCTCCACCTGTCCCTGAAAACGACTGATGGAGTGGGGGAGGTGATGTCTCTGGCTCCTGAAGGAGACTCTGTAGTCATTCTCCCTTCAAGCGCTCATGTGCTAGAGCTGTGGAAGCTGGGTCCTCAGATCGTGCCTCAAAGCAACAGAAATGCCCACTCTTTTGGAGGTAGAAACCAGAGTTGGAAGCAGGGTATGGGCAGGTATGGGTCACCCTCATTGTTCTGGGGTGTCTCCTAAGCTTCCCCAGCTTCTACAACTGTCCACAGTTGTGGGCAGTTCTTGGTTTAAGGCTGCCTCACTCCAGTCTCTGCCTCCGATGTCACCTCACTGTGTGTACCTCTGTCCCTTCTCTTCTTATGAAACCACTAGTTGTTTGGTTGGGACCCATGCTAAACCCAGGACAATCTCATTTTTAACAGATGGAGTTTGCAAAGACTCTATTTCTAAATAAAGTCACATTCCTGAGTACCTGGGGTCCAAGAGATCAACCTACCTTTCCGAGGACAGATTCCACCCCAGCAAGGTCCCATGCTGGAAAACATAGAGCCCTTCCCAGCTGGGTGTGGGGTCCTAGGAACCTCTCCTCCTCCTCAGGGCTGAGCTGGCTGACAAGACCCATAGCTTGTGCAGAAGGGAGGCACGTCACTCGGTGTTCCAGCCTCGGATTTACTCCTCGGTCAAGGCCCCGCAGACTCAAAGTGAGAGGCACCAGTCAAGGTCCTGTTTCAGAGCCTGGCATGGTGGGAGCAGAGCTCGGGAGGGAGGCAAGGTTTTCCTTTGGCTTACACCAACAGCAGGATTTGGAATGCTGAAAAACAGAAGTGTCCACCCCACAAAATTCCCAAGGGTCTTTCACCTGTCCCTCAGAGGTTTGCTGGGTTCTGCACAAAGAGTCAAAGCAGAGGCCCCAGGTGAGGGGCAAAGCAGGGAGGGCACAGCCCAAGGTGTGAGGAACAAGGAGCCATGTACTTTTGCTACCATCTAGTCACAGCCATGGCATCCTGTAGGGCTAAAATCTTGTCTTAGGAAGCTGCAGGGAGGCAGCCTGAATGGAGGCCCCATCTGTGGAGGCTGCCATGAGTTACGAGGTCTGCACTTGGTCAAGCTGGGATTTACCATGGCAGCCACTCAGGGCTTCTGGGGACACCTGAAAGTCCACTTTAGAGGCCCCATCTGGTCTACCCCTCACAGGGTAACTGCAACATAGACTTGCTACTATGGCATGGTCAGAGGGCTCAGCCACCCTTATCAACCTGGGGCTCCACATGCCTCAGTCCAGCTGAGATCACTGTCACTAAGGGCCACAAATGGTACCTTAGCCTCACAGAGCAGACTGAAAGGCCAAGGCCACAGTGTGAGCAGGTTCCATTCCTGGTCAGACTCCCTTCCTCCAGTGGCTGAAACATAGGTACAAATGTCTCTTCTTATGAGACTCCAGTCCCCTCATCAAGACTCCCATGATCTCATCAGATCCAATTCACACCCAGTGGCTCCGTCTCCAAGTTTCATTGTAGGTTAGGGCTTCAGTAGATGGCATGGGGTACAACTTCAGCCCATAGCACCAGAAAAGCCAAGAGTGTGCTGGAGAGTCTGCTGCAGCCCACTCTAAGGTCACCCAGGTCCTATGCCAAGAGGCACAAGCCTTCTTCTCTCCTCCCTGCACCTATCCCCACTTCTGTCAACTGAGACATTTTATGTCCATCGCCTACTTGGTCATCTGTACTTGGGACTACCACCTCCTCTGACTTTGGTGAGGATCTTTGCTGCAATGGATGCGGTGCTCAGCAAGAAATGGGATTTCTACCCTCTGCCTCCAGGTAGGCTCTGAAGCCACCTTTCTGAAAGGTTGGACTTCACAGAAGGGTCACCTAGAGAAAAGCCCACTCCCACACCTGATGCTCCAAATGTGCAATGACCCCTCAGAGACCTTGGAATTCATGTGTGTGCATACATAGGTGTTGTGGTAGTTTGAATAGATGCCCCCCAATAGATTCAGGAGTTTATTAAAGCTTCTTAGATTTCCAACTACCCGGCTGGAGGAAGTGTCACTGGGCGGATGCTGGGGTTCAGGCCTAAGGTGTGGTGATGGATTTGGAATTCCAGTCTAAAGATATACAAAGTGTCTTAGTTCTGCCTGGAGTTCCTGAAGTGTGCTTGTGTGTCCTGTTGCTTTTGGGTTTTTTGTCTTGGAGCTTCTCTCTACTTGGTCTTTTAAAAGGGGGCCAACTTCTCCTGCCATTATGGAACTTCCCCTGGTTCTGTAAGCTTCAATAAATATCCCTTCCTTGGACGGGAGAGATGGCTTAGCAGTTAAACGCTTGCCTGTAAGCCTGAGGACCCCGGTTCGAGGCTCAATTCCTCAGGACCCACATTAGCCAGATGCACAAGGGGTCGCACGCGTCTGGAGTTCGTTTGCAGTGGCTGGAGGCCCTGGCACGCCCATTCTCTCTCTCTCTCTCTCTCTCTGACTCTTTCTCCCTCTGTCTGTCGCTCTCAAATAAATAAATAAAAATAAAAAAAAATTTAAAAAGAAAATATCCCTTCCTCCATAGCTGTGCCTGGTCTGGAAGTTCATCCCAGCGACCTGAAGCTGTCTGCCACAGGCATGTATATACGTTTGTGTGCACGCGTGTATGTACAGATGTACATGCAGGGGTGTGTGTGTGCAGTAGCCTGGTTCACATTTCTGGGATGAACAAACCAATCTAGACACAGCTTTGGGAGGAAAGGGTTTATTTCAAGATTACAGATTCAGAGGGAAGTTCCATCAATGGTGGAAAAAGCAGCTTCTATACATCCAAGCACAGAGAAACAGCCCATGAAAATCAAAAGCAGCAAGCAGGAACCCCAGGACTGGAATTCAGATCCACTCCAGCGACACCTCCTCAGAGACCAAAGTTACAAGCTTTAATAAAACACCTGAGTCTATGAGGGACATACATTCAAACTACCACAGGATGCATATATATATATGTGCATGTGTACATGTGTAGGTATGAACATGTGGGCACATGCACAGCTACACACATCTGTGTGCACACAGGTGTGAGCTGACAAGTGTATGTGCATCGGTGTATGGGCATGAGTGAGTGTGCATTTACTGGGTGTGTGCAGAAGTGTGCATGCTTGCCTGTGCACATGATCCATGCATTCTATGTGGTGTTACCCTCTTTATGCAGCAAAGGATTGCCCATGGCTCCCAGCACTGTGGGATGGCAGACAAGGAGATATGCACTGCTCTACGCATGGTCAGTAAGTGCAGAGGCCTCTCACCAGAATGACAGCCTTGGGGGATAACAGCACTGTTGGAGGAGCAAGGCCAAGGGAGTCTTCCACTGATGGCGTTCTCAGCACAGCATTTGCAGCTGTGGAAGTAAATGAAGACCAGCAGGAGAGAGTGAGTCTGCGTAAGGGAATTGCCAAGTTCTTAGGCTTCAGCACCTAAAACTCAATCACTCCAGGAAGGGAGATGATGGGGGTTGCAAAAATAAAAAAGCTGAGCATAGGGAGGGGTGTCTGGAGAGCAGCAGTACTGAACAGTGGCCAGTGCAGCTGTCTGCCAGGAGCAGCCAGCCTCTACCAGCTGACTCAGTGAAGAGCCAGAGTGTGGGTGGGGAATCCCAGTGGTAGGGCTTAGGAGTACATAGCTGGGGAGGTAGTTGCCATGGGTTCCTGTCATCTTGAACATTCCTGCTGGCTGATCTGGGCACGTGAGACCCAGTGCTCTGTAGCCACGTTGTGCATCAGGGTCCTGATCACAGTAAACTGTCTCAAGGGAGGAAGTGATGGATGGCTCCCAGCAACGTAGAGCAGGCCAGTTGTGAAGGAGCCCCCAGCCTGGTGTCCCCAGAAGCTGTGGACTCACCATGTGCTATGTGAACCTGAGTCACCTCACAAGCTTTGCAACACAGGACCCATGCCAGCAAAAAGTGTGTATGTTTGCTGTGCCTCAAGGCATGAGGTATCACCTCTGCTCTGCCAGCTTCCATGAAGCCAATGCTAGCTGGCTTGTCAGCTGACGTGTAACATCCCAGGCACTGCCACCCATAGGAGGTGAGGAAGCAGAGTAGTTGGTAGGAATTTTCTGAAGTTAGCCTGTGTCTGTGATGAGAACAGGGAAGGGACGATCACTGAGAGGTGGCACCTCCCAGCTTCCTCGAAGATGAGACTCCAACATGGTGGGTAAGCAGCGGTTGCTACTTGCCCCTCTCGTGTCTCTTGGATTTTCTTTTTTTAAGCTTTTTTTGTGTATTTATTTATCTATTTATGAGAGACAGAGAGGAAGAAAGAGAGAGAAAAATGGGTGTGCCATGGCCTCCAATCACTGCAAATGAACTCCAGACACATGTGCCACCTTGTGCATCTGGCTTACATGGGTCCTAGGGAATCAAAACTGAGTCCTTTGGCTTTGCAGGAAAGTGCCTTAATCACTAAGCCATCTCTCCAGCCCATCTCAGAAGATTTTTTCTGTTCTTTTTTCCTTTCTTTCTTTTTTTTTTTTTTTCTTCTTTGAGACAGAGTCTTGCTCTGTATCTCAGAGTGGCCTTGAACTCATGGTCCTTCTGCCTCAGCCTCCTGGGTGCTGAGATTATAGGCATGCACCACCACCAGCAGCTCTCACAGGGTTTGAGGAAAGATATTAGCCAAATACCTGGGATCTGCAAGAAGAGACACTGATTTTGACTCTGGTGATGGTGGTGGGTCTGTGTAGAATAAACTCTGCACCTGAAGTGTAGTCTGGCTATAGTTCCAAAAATCCATGTTTCTACCTCTTGTTCTCTGAGAGTTCTGGTCTGGTGGCCAACCAGAGAAGCCACCACCAGCCCTAGTTCTGGCCTGTCCTCCACTTACGCAGTGCTATTACTGGACCAAGAACCTCCCTGAACAGGACTGTGGAGCTCAGAACCACCATCCCAGCCACCTGCTCTCAGCTTGGAATCATAGACGAACACAGCCCAGAAGCTGGTAGCCTGGCTGCGTCTTGTGCCTACAGAGGCCACCCCTGGGCCAGGACCCACCATTCCCAACCCTGCTGTACTGGAAACCATCTAGACATCACCTACCATCTTGGTGAAACATCCTTGTTTTGTTTCAGCCCAGAGAGACCAGACTGGGTAGAGCAGACTCGGATGCTCTTTATTAAATTGGAAGATATTAGATTTATGAAACTCAACTTTCTGATGACAAAAAATTATCTGTGACCAAATAAAGATGAACGAAGCTCAGAGGCAACTCAAGAGGCAATTTTGGCCACTAATCCCTCTTCACAGGCAGCTTATCGCCCCCTGGGATAGTGTCACCAGTAAGGCTGAGATATAAAGTGCCCTTTTGGACTTTTCTTAGGTGAACATTAACAAATTCTGTATAAATTCAATCCCAGCTAAAAGGCCAAGATATTCTACAGTCAAGGACAAGGCCAGCTTTTCAGGGCAACTGCTGTGCTTTATGTCCAATCAGACACAAACTAAGAGGGGTAATGTGGTTCTCCTGACTAACCAATTACATTTGAGTAATTGATCGTATATTATTATTGATGAAAGCCCATAATATGTGAGTTAGAAGGGAGTGGATTCTCCAAAGATTAGATTTGTATATGAAAATGGAAGGAAAAAAATGACTCTCATAAAGACATTGGAGAGAGGCTTATGATCTCTTGCCTGAGTGGACATGAGACCCACATGACTCTATCATGCACATGACTGCCTGGGAACAGGGCACTTGGACATTTGCAGAAAGGAACACTATGAGGCAGGATAGTGAAAGGGCTAGAGGGAAAGGAGAGGATCAGCTGTTTTGCCTTGGAGGGCAACACTCGATGGGTAGTTTGAAGGAGCAAAGCAACCCATTCAAGGATGCACATCTCTCATGGAGAAGCACCTGAAAATCTGAAGAAGGCATGCATTGAATATCACAAAAACATCAAGAAACATGAAAAGCCCATAAATATTTCAAGAGATATTTGTCATTTCTTGCTATAGTTGTAAGTATGATGTTGGCCTTGGATGTCATTGGGAGAATGTTCACATCATTTAGAAGGATTCATGTCAAATTGGGATAATCTGCTTCCTCATAGGCCAGGAAAACATCCTATAAAACCAACAAGAAAAGGGAATCAAGAACCCAGAAAGTTATAGCTTCCCTGAGGCCATAAGCAAAGACAAGGGACCAGCCATTAACAGGTCTGAGAGGAGACACCAGGCAGCGGAAGTATCTCAAGGTGACTGTTGTAGTCAGCTCCACGCTGCTGGGATGAACATCCAAACCAGATACCATTGGTGGGAACAAGGGGTTTATTTCAGAGGGACCGTGCCTATTGCCATGGTAGTGACTATTACCCCAAGCCCCTTGTTACTGAGTTATTGAACTGCTCAGTCCCCACCCACTTCCAGAGGAACATCGCAGGTCCTCACCCTCTCTCCCAGGCCAGCAGACAGCTCTCCCTACTCCACAAGCTAACTTTACTCCCCCCCGCCAAACTGCCTCTGGGGCTCTGCAGCACCTTCATGCCCCCATCCATATGTCCTCCCCTCCTCCAGCTCATTAGGTCCATCTTCCCTTCCCTCCCAGCAGAACTTCCACATTCTCCCTTCCCCAGTGTGCACTTGACTTTGAATCACATCAGGCCACCTTCCCAACCTGTGCCACATCCAGCCAGGGCCAGCACCCAGCTCCTACAAGTCTGTTTGAAAGCAGGCCAGTCTCCCTGACCACCTTTAGCCCACACTGTGCCCAAGTCAAGATGTCCTTGACCAGCTTTGATGATGTCCATATCTAGAACATCCAGGCCTGCTTCACCTTTCAATCCATTGCGCATCCATCCATCCGTGCACCTATCCAGTGAGTGCCAGTGGCCGACCATCTCTCTATGAGCACCTGGGATATGCTCAGACATACGCTCATGAGTCAATGGGGACCACAAACAACAGAAGCCTGCAGGGCAAAGTGAGGCCTGAGGACCACCCCACAAACAAAATGGATGGGCTGCACCAGTGTGCACCAAATCCCTCAGGACCTTCATAAGGCCCTCAGGCTGGGTGGACCATACATATATCATATGACCTTACTTCTGTCTCTAGAAATCCCCTTGTCTCTTTCTAGGAACCGTCTATGTGAATCATTTCTCTTGTTAAAAAGTCACTGAACATAGATGCCAGCACCAAACCATTTTCAGGTGTGTAATTCATCAGGTTTCAGTATATTCACAAAGTTGTATGAGCACCACCACTAACATTCAACTGCTCCCACCTAAGAGAAGCCACAACCCCTTCTAGCCACCCTCTCCCGTGGTAGAAGACTGCCCATTCTCCCACTCCTCCTAAGATTAATTTTGCCCAGGGATATTCATATCTTAATATACTTTATATATTTCATTTACATTTTCCTAAGGAGTTATCTCTATTGCTCTAATTCTTCTATTTTACTGTCAAGATTTATAAGATAAAACAGATTAAGTTTTCTCTAAAATTATTTAAAATCTAGTCTAATTCCTTCATGACATTCTGCTTGTTTTGTTTGTTTGCTTTCTGTTTAGCTTGTGTCTGCTATTTTTTTATGTTGTTTGAAGACAGGGTCTCATGTAGCCCAGGCTGAACTCAGACTTGCTTTGTAGCTGAGGATGACCTTGATCTCCTAATCCTCCTGCCTCTGTCTTCTAAATGCTGGCACGGATGAGTGCTAGGATAACTGGTATGACCCCTCTTTGCCCAGTTTGGACTGTTCTTTTAAAGGGTCATGCTTCCACAGTGTGATCACTGAATCCCTTGATCTTTGGTCTTTCTTCCATAGCAAGTGGATTAAAGACTTCTATGTGTCCCCTTGAGGAACTTTCGATCTCAGACTAATCTCTGATTTCAGTTTTCCTTTAAACTCCGACAGGGTCAGATTGTCTTTCTGAATCTCCTCCCCTTTATAGTCACAGTGCCCTAGGAAAACTGCATGTCCCAGCATTCCTTGAACTAGACATGGTCATATGACTAGGCTTTGGTAAATGGAAAGTGATCAGAAATCATGGGAGCAGCCTGGGGCCCCGTACTCATCCCATCTTTGGTGTGGTGGTGATCAGTGAAACCTGAAAAGGGGACAATTGGTAGCTTGAACGCCAGGGAACAACTACCACTAACTGCCCGCAGCAGTTTCCTGTTAGGAGCATTCATTACATCCACCCTTCTGCAGGCCGTAGCTGGGCAGGACCTTAGCCTTACCAACAGGGAGGGGACTTGGAGTGGAGCAATGCAGTATCATTCTAGTTTTCCAGAATATGACCAGAAAGCTAAATTTTAAGGTTTCCTTGTTACTAAGCACATTGCCCTATTTTTTTTTTTTTCTGGTGCCAAGAGCTTGGTTTTGGATTTTAATCACTAGGAGAAGAATTGAAATGTGTGAGGGGGCATGAGTTTTTGGCACTTTTTTACTGACAACTTCCATATTTACAGACAATAAACCATGATAATTCCCCCCACACACACACACTTTCCCCTTCACAGATACACTCTCCATCATATCCCCCCTCCATTAGTCTGTCTTTTATTTTGGTGCCATCATCATGAGGGTCTTGTGAGCATAGCAGTAGGCACTACAAGGTCATGGATATCAAGGCCAGTTTCTGCCTGGACAATTGCATTGTAAGGACACCTACCCTTCCCTTGGCTCTTACATTCTTCCCGCCACCTCTTCTACAATGGACCCTGAGCCTTGGAGGGTGTGATAGAGATGCTTCAGTGCTGAGCACTCCTCCATCACTTCTTTTCAACACTATGCTGCCTTTTAAGTCATTCCAGAGGTCACTACCATCTGAAAAAAGAAGCTTTTCTAACCAAACATAAGGGTAGCATTAATATATGGGTATGAACATTAGGTAAAGTGCTTACAGGGCAGTTTGGTGAGCATAATATGTGAATTTAGCCAGACAGCAGCAGGCATTACACTGCTAAAACTTATGGCCTCCCACACCATAGGATTTTGATTAGGTTTTCAGTACCAGGCATGTATTCCCTCCCATAGAGCAGGCCTTCAGTCCAATTAGAGAGCAGTTGGTTTCCCCCATAACAGACATGTCACTATTGCACCTGTTCAGTCTTTTGGCCTAGTTGGCCAATTTTGAGGTTTTCAGTGTCCACTGTTTTCACCACTGATGACTTATGTCTCCCATAAGGCTGCATACAGTGCAGGTTTTTCCAGCATCCTGTCAGCTGGTTTACTGGGAAGAGGTTTTTAGCTCAGCCCCATCTTGATTTCTCAGTGACCTTGTAGCCCAGGCAGATGGAATCTTCAGCAATAGGGGCATTACCCATTTTTTTAAGGTAAAATGGATTTTGCAAACAAATGTAAGATAAGCATGGAGTAGGAAGTGCATATAAGGTGCTGAGTGGAGCTGGTTGTGACTCACTTTCTCTAAAATCTCATTTATTCAATAGGCAGCATTGCAATGGGTTGTCTCCAAAAATGGCCCATGCCATCATCCACCCAGTACTATTCCTGTAAGGTGCTTCTTGTGTTTGTTTTAGTATTTGTGTGCATATGATGTGTCTACGCACATATGATATGTATGTATGTGTGCATATGTGTGTGTGTGTATATGATATATGTGTATGAACACACACATGCCACAGCACACTTGTGGAGGTCAAAGGACAACCTTGGGGCGTTGGCCTTCTCTTTCCACCTTCCTTGAGGCAGGTCTCTCATTCGTTTACAGCAAGTTTAGCTGGCCTGTGAGTTTCAGGATTAATCCTTGTGACTCTGTCACCCATCTCTCACTGGGATCACTTTAACTGTTGAGACATCATCCCCCACCCCTCCTTGTGGTTTTAGTAACCCGGCTTCCTAGTCAGCCGCTCAGCCTGTTAGTGGACAATGCCAGCTTGTGATTCTAATTCCCAGTGTCGTGCTTCCCTGTTGGCTGTGACAGAGCTCCAGGCCCTCCTCCCTGTACCTGATGAAGCCCTGCCCTCCTGCTGCCAGCCTTGCCTCGTGCGGCTCTGGCCCTTCCTTTGAATCTTTGTTTTCAAGTCTTGAATTTGCCCTCACGCCTCTCTGAATCTCACAGCTACAGTTCTTCTTCTTGTTGTTGCTTGTTTCTTAATCCAGTCTGGAGATCAATTCCAGGGAATTCAACTCACATCTTTGGTTGTGTGTGCTCATGAGTGTTCATTCTTATCATTTTCATTGTTGCTGCTGTTGCTGTTAGTCTTGGATGCAGGGGTGCCAGGATAGAGCCCTGTCCTCTTTGCACTTTGTGGAATCATAATTAATTTAGCTTTCAGTGCCAAATCGCGTATCCAATGTCATTCTGATGCTTTTTGTCCTTTTTGAAAGCAACTATAGTTTGGTCCACGCCCCTCTGCTCCCTGGTATAAGATACAAATGCTCACTATAGCATGCGCTTGCATGGCCTGCATCTGCTCTCCCAGAGGCCAAAGCAGTGCAGCCACCCATGTTGGACCTTGAACCTCCAAAATTGTGAGTTAAATCAATTTTTTCTCTTTTCAGAACCAGTTGCCTTGGTGGTTTGCTGTAGTTAGTACAGACACATATATGATTTTGGCTTTTCCTGGCCAGTTCTGTCTGGAGCGCTGTACCTTTGATCTACAACCTGGATGCCCCAGTGGCTCCCAGCAGTCTCTGTTACCTGTCCGTTTTAAAAAAATATTTCTATATGTATATTTTTTATTTATTTGCAAGGAGAGAGAGACAGAATAAAGACAAACAGAATGGGCATGCCAGGGCCTCCAGCCACTGCAAACAAACTCCAGATGCACATGCCACTTTGTGCACCAGGCTTTACATGAGTACTTGGGAATCAAACCAGGGTCATTAGGCATTGCAGGCAAGTGCCTTAACCAATGAGCCATCTCTCCAGCGCCCTCCTCCCCACTGTCCTTTTTTTTTTTTTTTTTTTTTTTTTTGGAGACAAGCCCAACAGACTGGCCTTTTTTTAATGTGTGTGTGTGAGAGAGAGAAAGAATTGGCATGCCAGGGCCTCCAGCCACGCGGTTGAACTCCAGACACATGTGCCACCTTGTGCACATGTGCAACCTTGTGCACTTGCATTGCATCCCCTTGTATGTCTGGTTTACATGGGACCTGGAGAGTAGAACATGAGTCCTTAGGCTTGGCAGGCAAACTGCTAAGCCATCTTTCCAGTCCCTCCTTGTCTTTTGTAATCTCCTGCATCCACACATGGGCTTCAGGACCTGTCCTCATGGTCTGTGCCTGCGAGGCTTCTCTTGATGGTGCTTGTCCCCTGCCCTTTGAGTTTCTCTTCTACCTGGCCTGCAAACTCTGATGCTGTGTCTCCTGGGGCTCTGCCATAAATGCCTTTACGTTACAAAACAGGGGTTTTAGTTCCATTACCCCCACCCCAGGGGCCACTGAGCCGGTCTGTGCTACCTATTCTCCTTCCTGGTGCCCAGCCTGCTCCTGGAGGGCATGGCCGCCTCCTGCTCACAGTGAGGACCTCTCAGCTGTGAGGACTGGTGAAGACAAGCTGAAGTGCTCACCTTGTGTCCCAGGACGTTAGATCTGAGGACGAAGCAATCTGCAAAGGAATATGACCAATTTGCATGATATTCATATAGTAAAGTTCTCAATCAAATAAAAGTAATAATAAATAAAAACCAAACATGAGATTGTCTTTCATTAGTCATCTTGTGGACAGCTTGGCTGTTGGTGTGATTTGGAGAGCATGTGTGTTGTGTGGAGGAATTACCTGGGTGAACCAGTGACATTCCACCTCAGCACCCTCCCCCACATGGAAAGCTGGGAGAAAGAGGAAATTGGAATTAGAGTATCAAAATCCCCATTTAGCTCTGTGTGTGTGTGTGTGTGTGTGTGTGTGTGTGTGTGTGTGCGTGCATGCACATGAGCACATGCCCATACATGTGGGGGGCACATGTATGTTGGGGGGGTGTTTATGCACATATAAGTGGAGTGTGAGTATGTTTGGAAGCCAGATGTTGACTTTGGGTGTCTTTCTCTATCACTTCTTCACCTGATTTTTATGAGACAGGGTCTCTCTTGAACCAGAACTCACCCATTCTGCTAGACAAGCTACACGACAAGCCCAGGAGATCCTCCGATCTGCCCCACCCAGCACTGGGGTCACAGGTCTGCACCTCCACGCTCAGCGTTTCATGTGCGTGCTGGGGCCCTGAATTCAGGTCCTCATGTGTGTGGTAAGCACTTTGCCTACTGAGCCACTCCCCCAGCACCCCGTCCTCTAGTTCACTATATGTAATATATATATTTGCAAGGAGAAATATAATGGGCACAGCAGGGTCTCTTGCTGCTGCAAATGAACTTCAGGTGCATGCACCACTTTGTGCATCTGGCTTTATGTGGGTACTGGCTCTCAAATCCAGGCTGGCAGGCTGTGCCAGCAAGTGCCATCTCTCCAGCCCTTATTTTTCTTTTAAAGGGAACATATTCCCAGCTTGGCCTGCCAATGGAGACCAGAGCAAGGAACACTCTTGAACCAAGAAGCCTGTCACACAAGGGTGGCATTTGCCAAAAATCCTCATGAGGAGCCATGAGAAAATGAGGGAGGTGGTCGTTTGATTCAGGTGTCCTCATAAACTCATGTGTTCTGAATACAATGTCCCCAGCTGGTGGCAATTTGGAAATTGAATCCTCCAAGAGGCAGTGTATTGTTGGGGGGGGGGGGGACTTATGGTGTTATAGCCAGCTTCCCTTGCCAGTGTTTGGCACACTCCACTGTTGCTGTTGTTGTCCACCTGATATTGGCCAGGGAGTGATGTCCACCGAGGCTCATGCCATCATTTCCTGCCACCATGAAGCATCGCCCTCGAGACTGTAAGCCAAAATAAACCTCTATTATCCCCACAAGCTGCTCTTGGTCAGGTGTTTTCTACCAGAAAGGTGAAGCTGACTGCAACAAGGAGAACAAGGGAGCCTGGGTCAGGGCTCCTGGCAAACAAGGATGTCAGCAAGGTTGGCCGAGTTGCCATGTTAAGAATCAGGAGACACTGAAGGGCTCAGACACGGTAGAACCACGTCAGCATGAATAAAGCAGGCTGAGGGGGAAAGGTCACATCCTCGTCATCCCCCACTGCCCACCCTGCCCAGCCTTCTCCGTAGCTCTCTGGTCATTTCCTGCCCTATCTGCTCTGGACCCAGCCGTAGGGCACTCTATGACCCAACTGTTGGCCAAGTTGTCTCAGCCTCACACTCCACCTCAAATGGGATCTTCTCCTGCAGGCAGTGTGACAGGCAGGCTGTGGGGTCATCATATTCTGTGCCCTGCCAGTGGGATTCAGATGCTATTACCATGTGCCAAGGTCCCAGAAAGCTAGGCTAGCTCTCTCTCCACTAGCACTCACATCTCCCATTGGGGTCCTTGCTCCAGGGTCTCCAGGAGGTCCCAGAGGACTTGCCCTGTAAGCAGTAGAGCCAAATAAATGCTGACCTGGGATCCCCCAGGTCCCTGGGGAAATGCACAAGACTCTGTCCAACAAACGCTGCAGATCATGTCAGAGGCTCACGTGCTGTGCTTGACAAGCTGCAAGTGCTATGCTGATGTGAGGTTTGGGGCCTCGGGCTGCCCCAGGCTCTAGGCCTCCCTGCACCAAACATCAGTAGCCAGCATAGGAAATGTGGGAACAGTGGCCCTGAAGCCCTGTGCCAGGGCCCAGCCTGCCAGGAGGCCATGGAACAATGTGGGTGGGTGCTGATGGAGTTTTTTGCTCTACAGTGGACACTCTGTTGACATGAACCCCACATAACACATGAAGATAGCCATAAAGCCAAGGATAGAGAAACCAGCCTTGCCATACCTAAACTTGGACTCCTGGCATCCACTTGTCCAATTGATGGGAGATGATAAACCTTGGGTCATTAAAGCCCTGGGTCTGACTTTGTTATACCATGCTAACTGTCTCATATATCTTCTTTGCTAGCATTCTCTGATGAGGCTATAGATTTCCCTGTAGACCCTGGGACTGACAGAGCCCTGATAGTGTGAGAAATGGGCCCAGAGAGGATGTCTGTGGGGAGCATGGGGCCATGAAAAACCCCTGGATCTGAGCTTATGGCATTATAGAATAGGGAGGGACCAAGTTAAAACCAGACACTGAAGTCAAGGTCCATGGAGCCTGTGAACCTCAGTGGCTTCTCTCTTGGCCAGGCTGCAGGAACTGCTATGGCCACCTCTTTTGCCCTTGAGGCCTTGACCCTGCCTTAGGATCATCTTTGTCCACCCCCACTCCTTCTAATCAGGCCTACCTTTCTTCAAACACCTGACTACCAGCCTGCAGTGGCAGGAACCAGAGCTCAGCTCCTACCTCAGCCTTCAAGGCCTTGTGGTCTGAAAAAAACTCAGCCGTCCAGTGGGCCCTGACTACATGGCTCCAGTTTTGTTGTTGGTCATCCATGAGGCAAGGAGAACCCTCTCAACCAGGATCAGTCTGAGCTGCCCTCAGTAGACAAAGTCCCAAGTCCTCCCCTCCTAACAGGTGCCCTCTGGGCACAGCCTCTTGTCACAGCAGGTGGACAAAAACATTTTATTAAGCTGTATTAGGTTTGTGCGGTATCTGGTGTCCATGAACAAGAATCAACAGCCAAGATCCCAGGACGTGAGGATGGCCTGGGGCATGACACTAGTACTTGAGCAGCCAGCGTGGCTTATAGGGGCTCAGTGATGTGAAGTAGGACCACCACCACGGCTTGCTTCCGTCAGCTGCTGGCTGCCTGCGTGTCCTCGGGGGCTCGAGATCTGGCTCCGTGGGCTCTCTCAGTGGATCCTGAGAGCCAGATACAGCTTTCTGATGTCCAGGAAGGAACTTTTTGGGGCCCATCACCAGAGGCTGGAGGATGAAGTCCACGCGGCCAGCCCTCTTCATCCGCAAGGGGATGGTGACTCTCTTCATGACCTTGGAGTAGCCAGGGGCTTGGGCGATTACGATGTGGGAGCCTGGGGGCAGCAGCCTCCAGTAGTCACCATCTGGGGCTTCAGAAGAATACAAATGACTCTCAGTGGGGCTTCGGCCCCAGTCTGAGGCAGATAGGTGATAAGTTCAGAAAGAGGGGGGCTTAACACAGACCCTACTCTTGTACCTACTTCTGCATCCACCTGGAATGTCCCTCCTTCTTTGTGGTAGTTTGAATGTAAAAATGCCCCATAGCCTCATGTGTTTGCGATTAAGCCTGAAACTCAGTCCCCAGTGGAGCCTTTGGGAGGTGGCGTCTTGCTGGAGGAGTTCCGTAACTGGAGGTGGACTTTGAGGTTTTTTAGCCCAGTACTTAGACTACTTTCACCAGATACGTGACTAGATGTGAACCTGCCTCTGCTTTACCATCACACTGAAACTTCCCCTCAAGACTGTAAGCTGAAATAAACCCATCCTCCCATACACTGCTTCTGGTCGGGTGTTTTGTCCCAGCAATGAGAATGTAACTGCTACACACCTCTTTTCTCTGACAGATTCCTATTCATCCTCCAAGTTCCACTTTGGCTTCATTGATCCCAACCACATAACAAACAAGCCCTGCTCTCCACTGGACAGTCGTACTCTATCAGGTACACATCACAGTGGACTATGACTTTTAACCAGCTAAATGCCTGAGGACAGACAGCCGTTGCTAGACTGAACCAGCTTCTCACTGGGATATCAACCAAGGGGACCACATGCATGGGCTCCTGGAGGGAGAAGCTTCCTCCGCCACCTCTGGGAAGGTGGAGTATTTCTGGAATATAGAGCAAGAATGTGGGAGGAGTCATTCAGTAGCCCACTCACCTGTGGTGACATCATGGCGGATGCCCTTCACTGAGACCCGCGCATTTTTGACTGGCTTGCCATATTTGTCCATCACCACACCCTTGATGCCCCGGTGTACCTGAAAGGACCAGAAGCAATGCATACTTTCCCAGCAGCTACTTCTGCCAGTTCCCCATCCTCAGTGCTGGGCATGTGCTCCCCTTGCTGAAGAAATCATCCCTTCTCTTGGCCCCAGCTGTGAAAGGGCTGGGTGGGGACACACATGTGGGTCCCTCTTTGGGGTGTCTTTGGCATTCCTCTCTAGTAAGTTCCGGGTTCCAGTGATCTTCAGCTTGGCCCAGGAGCCCTGCTCACCCCATCTCCTGGCCACAACGAGGAGATGACCTCCCCATCCACCTTCTACCACATCTAGCCCCCTGCCTTCCTGGCCACTGCAGGCATTCATGGTCCCCTCTGAGCAGAGACTCTGGGAGGATATCCATGAGGATACAGACAAGGGCCTCAGACCCTGACATGCCCCCGCTCTGCTCCTGACTCTGGGTGAGCCACCTGAGGGGTGGCAGCCTCCATCAGGTGACACTGCACAGGAAGAAGCAGACCATGGAGGACAGTCACAGCGCGGGACACGCTCTTCAGGCCCCAGTCGGGACCCTGGGGGGCTCTCACAGTGTTCCACAGTCCCTGCCCTCCACTGGACACCTGTCCCATTGGCTGCTGACCTTGGCAATCCATTTGTATCTTCATACCTCAGCTTCCTCGACTGAAAAATGCGTCTAAGTGAGGCAAAATCTGTCCAGGAGATGCATGACTGGCTGTGCACAGTGCTATTCCGAGCAAGCACGTGCACGAGCACTGACCCCTGGAATTTCCACACCCCCCCCCCTTTGAGTGATGAAACTGAAGCTGAATGCGAGCTGGCAGCCTGAGAGTGGGTTTATATCTAGCCACACCCGATCCTCAGCTGGCAGACTTAACAGGCAAGCAGTACCCTGTAAGGACTCTGCCAACCCTGTGCCATCACTTCTATACCTCAACCAAGTCACAGTGTTGGAAAGTATATAGGAAAGGAGGGGGCATGTAGATCTGGGGTGAGAACACGGCAGGGCCTCAGCCCTTCTTATGTGGTGTACAGGCAGTGGCCAGGGCCCATCCTAGGCTGATGACTTCCACCTGATCATTTTTCAGGAAGACTTCACTATTTTGAGCCAAATCTGGAAACAATGTGGTTCAGATGTCATTTCTCAGGCTCACCTTCCCCAGCAGGAGGCCATCATGCTGCCCAGCTCTTCCCTGATGGCTGCCCATCCACAAGGTGACTTCTGAGCCCCTCTTGCCTATGTGGCACCAAGGCTTAGCTGACCTGGATAAAGCTGCCCTCCTATCTGTGGCCATGCCCATCTCCACCCTGCCCCCGTCACACACACACTGGGCCACCAGGTCTCTTCCCTTCAACTTTGCCCTTCCCCTGCTCAAAGCACCTAGGCCAGTTTCCACACGAGATGGGCAGCCATTCGGGCATGCTCCCTCTGCTCCACAACACCCGCCCTGCTCATTGCCCACCCTTGGATTCCACAGCCCTGGATTCCTGTCTCCCAGCCAGGGCCTCCTATCTCCACCAGACAGCAGGGCAGGGCCATAGGAGCTCCTCCCAGGTTGGCTTCCCCTGGGCCTGTGCTCCAACTGGGATCCTCGCCTGCCACCCCGAGGCCTGGAGCTATGTGGCAGAAAGGAGAGTTATCTTTGCCACCCCCACTCCAAGTGATATAGAACCCCCACCCCACCCCAGGCCTGCTCAGGATCACGGTGAAAGTGGCCTCAATTGGACGCGACAGTCACGATCTTATCAGGAAGTAGGCCCACTTTCCTGGGGTCATCCGTCTCGGGAGCTGGCCAAGTGCTGCCCGGCTGGCCGCCTCACTGTTCGCCAGTAAATCTTTATATGCTGAGACTTCATGTACAATATCCACAGAGCAATCCCAGCTCTGCTGAAGGCTCCTTAAAACCCATTTTCACCAGACAGCCATAAAATGACCTGAGTGTGGAGCTGTGCCCAGAGTCTCTCGGACAAGCTATGCCCCGCCTGGCCGCCTCACCAGCCTCCATAGAAGTCACCGGACCACACGCCCATGTTCTATGCTATCTGGGGAGTTGGGTCTTCCTATTGCCACTGCTTCTGGGAGACTCAGGCCCCTCTTACCTAGAGGAAGGCTCTCGGTCTTTCTAGAGAGGAGGACTGGGGTTTAGGGACACACGTGTCTAGGCCTGAGCTCTGGGAAGTTTCTGGGCCACAGTGGACAGGCCATGTCACTCCCTTGCCTCTGTCTTCCCCTTGCTGTCACAGTCCTTTGTCGCTGCAACCTGAGGTCACCACATAATCCTTGCCACATGGGTAGAGATGGGTTCAAGTGTGCAACACCATACATTTGCCACCACCACCCTCACCCCACCCCCAGGTCAACCAACACCCCAGCCAGGATGCAACCTGACTCTGGAAAGCACTTGACTTCCTCGGATGACTGTCATGAAGTCCCTGAGAAGCCCATAGCATGTGTGTGAGCTACACCAGGAAAGGTGGCATGCTCTGGCACCTAGTGCCCTCTGTGACCTAGTCCAATGACGCTACGATTCAAGGAGAGTTGGCTCTTTGGAGCCAGCAGGGTCATCTGCACTCACTGCCCATCAGCTTGTGTCCAACTGACCTCAACCCAGATATGATTGCTCTGCTCAGGCAGGAAGACTGCCCTCAGACCCTGGCTTTCACTCAGAAATGTTCCCTCTGAAACCTCCTCACACTTTAATGGCCTCCCCCATTCCTGCAGCTACACCTCTCGCTGGAGTCTCAAATGCCCCCAGAGCCCCTGAGGGCACCACCTCCTCAAGATTCAGTTCATCAGCTGCTGCCTCCACGAAGCCCCCAGGGCTTCAGGCTGAGTCAGGAGCCTCTCCTGGGTTGTCAGCTCTGCGTTTTCATGGCCCCTCAGTTACGAGATTCTTGCTCCTGGGACATCTGCCTGGTGTCCCCAGAACATGTGTGAAGAGAGGTAGCTGGGGAGCCCCGGGCATAAATGGAAGGATAGTGAAGCCATAAAAGCATGCCCCACACAGAACCCCAGACAGAGTCCAAAGGGGTGACAACAGAGAGGGCAGAGCCTAGTAGTCTACCCTGTCCCCACTGGGCGGAGCTTCAGGACTTACCATCTCCAAGAAGTTCAACAGTGGCTCCTTGTTGTGCTGCCACAGTCCATAGAGCGCCTCTTCGGGCGGGAACTTCACGCAGCCCAGCTCCACGGTGATCTCAAAGCAGTTGGTGTGCAGGTAGTTGAAGTCAGACATGCCTATGGGACCAGCAGCCGCATGTCAGGGGCAGAGCCCGCAGCAAAGGCATAAGGCCCCGGGCCTGTCCCTGCTTTGCACATGGAGGTGACAACACTGCCCTCCTACACACAGACAAGACGGATGCAGAAGGGTCTTGTCTAACACCACAGAGCTTAACTCTGAGCCCAGATGCCTTGGTGGCAAAGTCTACAGGTTTCACCACCTCCCTACACTGTCTCAGAATCAAGTAATCGAATAAGCCAGCCATGGTGCCATACAGGACCCTGCGTTCCAGCCACTGGGCCTGTGCTGGCTGGAGCCCTGAGGAGTGTGACAATGACAATACTGTCCCAACATCAGCAGGTCTTACCACTTCCGTTGGGTTGACAGCAGCCAGCCATGGAGCAGAGTGAGCGAGGACAGCCACGGGGCCTCTCCACCCTCTGCTCTTGTGGACTTCGAGCTGCTGAGCCTTGGGGTAGCAGCTGCTACTGTCACTGTCCAAGCAAGACTGCCACTGTCCATTCATGGGTCCATCTGCCCCGTGGCCCTGCCAACTGCTGAAGGAAAGCCCACTGGCCTGTCTAGCTCAGCCCCACTGTCCAGACCTCAGCAGTGAGCCTCACCTGTGGGTTAGAGAGCCTGTGGACTTATACCCTGGGAAGAAGAGAAGCTACTGTGACCCAGGACAAGACAGCATGTGCCAATCATGGGCAGCACGGAAAGTTCCGTGGGGAGGGGGAGGCTGGAGCATAGCTTTGGAACACATGAGAAGGCACCCTCTTATCCACCTGCACAGGACTGGTGGGAGACAGGGCTGCAAGGTGAGATCAGCCTTGCTGCCCAAGGCCATATACCTGCCAAGTCTGTCTCTTGCCCTCATCTACAGAACCTCTCAGACCATGAATGTACCGGTTTGCAGCAGGAATGGATAAAGGGCGACTATGTCAATGCATGTGGGCCACCCAAAAGGTGCCCCAGGGCATATGTGGCATGTACTTCCCCCAGTGCCCTGTGATGCCTTCATCCAGAGCACAGTGGTCAGTGAAGACCCAGAGGCCTAGGGAAGGCTGAATTATGGAAAAACAGGCAGTCTCACTGTATATGCCCATGGTCTTACAGGATAAAGGTTTCCCACATACCGGGGCACAGAGAAACAAAAATATCCTCCACTGTCTCTGAAATGCCAATCTAACTGGGGTTCTTCCATTCACCTGGAAGCCCTGCAGAACCCCTACAGACAGAAGGGCTCCATCACCAGGTGAATCGTGACATGAGCATGCATAAACCAGAGAGAAGGCAGCTATGGAAGCTGCCTGCTCTTCCCATTCACGGGGTGCCCATGAGGACAGTGACTAAAACTCAAGCCCGCCTCCATTCAGGTGCTTCCCCCTAGCAAAGGTTCTCTGCCTCTGAGCCCCGCCCACCAAGCAGGCCGCACCTCCTGTGAAGCTGTACCAGTCTGCCCCGTTGATGATGCTCCCCCTCTTCAGGAAGTTGCCCCCACACCTGTTCTCCGACCTGTCCATCATCATGGGGTGCACGTCTGCATAGGATCTAGCCAGTAGCTTGAACATCTAGAAAAGGAGTGGAGACCGAGGCTTAGGCTTCCTTTCAGGCCAAGCTCAGAAGGTAGAGCTCTGTGGCCTTCCACCATCGGTCCCCCAAACAGGCCTGGCTCTTGGATGGGCCGAGCACCAGTTCTCTTGCGCTTCTCATTCCTCCCCATCCTTGCCCAGCTGACACTGTGCCATGCTCCTGACAACACTGTGAGTTGGGCATCATCTCCAAAACCCTAGCTTGGTTGAGCAGCAGGCTGGCTCGGAGACTATGTGGGCTGGCTGGATGAAGACAAAACAAGAGCAGCCTGCTGCCCCTGGGGCAGGGCTAGGTGGGCAAGCATCCAAACACAAGCCGCCAATCACAGCAACCCACCTGCCCAGCCCTGGTAAATTGTCACGCTGACTCCTAGGACGAGAGCAGGCAGGAAGGGTCTGAAGGAGGTGTGAGAGGCTCAATGACCAGCCCAGTGTGGAGGTCCTTGAACATGGCTCCCAGGGACAGCTCTCCATGGCAGCCGTGGGAGGTTGGTGATGGCAAGCCCTGGGACACTCAGCCAGCAACTCTCCTTATACCCTCCCCCAGCTTCTCCTGAGACTCTGGTTTCCACAGAGCCAGGCTGCCAGATGCAAGGCTCAGAGTTATTGATTGATGATTGATGGCTGGGAGAAGACTCATTTCTTTTGACTCTTTGGGGACCCATTGAGGTGAACCTCCTCCCTAAGGACATCCCCCATGTGCTGAGGCTGACAGGCTGGGCAAACAAACAGAGAAAGGCTCCTGCTGACTAGAGGATATCTGCCCACCCATGGGATGCCCCTACTCTGGGCTGAAGCAGGCCTCACAGTAAAGTATTTGTATGACTGAGTGAACAAATGAGTCCATGAGTGCATGACTGAATGAATGAGCCAGTGAGTGAATGAGTTAGTAAGTGGGAAAGTAAATGAATTAGTAAGGAATTGAATGCACAAATGAATGGGTATGAATGGATGGATGGACGAGTGACTGAGAGAATGACTAACGCCATGAGTTATCATTAAGTCAACAAGCAATTAGGTAGACAAATGCAGAACGCATGATCCAAAGGACATAGGTATCGCTGTCACAGATCCCTCCAACACACAGGCAGGATGGCACCGAGCCTGGTCTTGCTACAGGATGGCTCCTGACACCTTACACCTGAAGACCGCACACAGCATATCACCTGTGCCAATAGCACCCTTATCTATTTGTAAACTTTCACCTTGCCCTTGGGTTCCACTGGCAAAGCCTCCAACCCAAGAGAAGCCCTCCCAAAACTTCAGCCAGGCTGGAATTTTTCCCGCGCACACACACACATAAGTAAACACACATGAGAACAAAAGTGCTTCCGATGACATGCAAACACAACACGAACACACACGCAGCCATGCTCCCGCATGTGCACACACACACTGCATGCCACGAAGGCCAGGCTATCCGGGCCTTGCTCATGTCTGGATTTGTATCTCTCCAAAGACAGAGGTTGCTGAAAGTAGGGACTAGTCTTCTTTGCTATGATGGCCCCAGAACAGGGGACAGGTTGATATCTGAGTGTCCTAGGGTTGGGGCGGCTGTGCACGTGGCCAGCTGGCTCAAAGAGCACAGGCACTTGTGGGTGTCACCAGCAGAGGGCGCCTGGTGCCTAACACTTAACTACTCGCAGGCCGTTCCCCTGAGGAGCTTGGGAAAACCCATGGAGGGCAGGTCTGGCTTCCCCTCCCCATCTGATCCCCAGGAGGACTGTGGAGAAGCCAAGCCCAGCTCAGACCTGCAAGACGCTGTGGGAGCAAGAGCTCCAGCCTCCAGCAGTGCAGGTGGCCAGGGGATAAGAGAACTGGCCCTGAGCATGTCTGCTGTGTGCACTGGGCTGTGAGCCGCAACCCACTTCAGCTCTCAAACCTCCCTCTCTCTGCCTATTTTCTCATCCACACAGGGTGAAGATCAGAGCAAAGGTGGAAGAGGGGCTCAGAGGGTCCCACTGTTATCCTTTCTCATCACTTGTTGCTGTGTCTTAGCGAGGGAAACAAGCCTAGGAAATGAAGGCCCTTGCCCAAGGATCCCAGCAAACAAGGGCCAGAGCCTTGCCCCCTCCCACTGCACTGAAGAACCCAAGAGGAGCTGGGGGCGCTGAGGAAAGGGACCTAGCCCAGAGCTCACTGGGCGCCATGCATGCAGCAGCACTGCCCCCTGCTGGTATCTCCCAGGAAGCTCATGCCACAGCTGGAGCCCACAGTCCTAAGGTAAGGACAACTGAGGAAAACTGAGGGTTGCTCCTAGCTGGACCAAAGACTTCCTGTAAGAGAAGGTGACCAGCACAAAGGCCCCAGAGGGGTCGCAATGCCTGTTGTATCTCTGAGCTCTGCATAGGACATGCTGGCTGAGACCCACCTGCTCAGCCCAGGCAGGGCACCCACCCTCTCACCTTCTCGTCAGGCGTGGGAGAAAACATCTTCTTTTCATGAGGGTTCTTGGAGAAGTCAAAGGGATAGGACACCACGAGGTCACCCCCATGCAGGCTAGCAGAGAGCACAAAGGGGGTGGTCTGAATCCATTTCATGATTGCCTTCGTCTCAGGGGCCACCTGTCCAGAGCAGAGAGACCGCTCTCAGGACCTGAGTGCCTCACTGGCCATCTGGCCACGTACAGCCACCCTTGCCTCTCAGGCCTCCATTTCCACCTGCCCCTGATCTGGCCAAACTGCTGCCCAGCCTTCATGGTTCCCTCAGGTCTCACTGAGTTCACACTGGTCCTTCAGTCTAGAGATCTCTGTTCACCTCCTGGGCATGTCACCCCCTAGATAGCCTCCCAGGGGCCCCAGAAGCTCTTAGATATCCCATACTCCATCAAACAGGTGACCCTGGCTACACATTCATCTTCTCACAGGATGACCAGCCCCACACAGGAGAGGGACCTTGTGGTTCTCACTGTGCAGGCCTGCATACAGTAGGTGCTCAGCACAAGCTTAAGGAGTAACAAGGAGGTTTTGGTAAAGGTCCCAACAATCAAGCATCTGGGCCAGGACTATGGCAAATGCCTCAGCAGGATGCAGACCCATCACTAGCTCTGCCAGGGATAGGCGATTCCAGTGCATGGCTCCCTGAGACCACCGATAGCCCAGCAAGAAGCTAGCCCAGCTCACAGGCCAGACATTGAGGCTCAGTGATTCGGGGCTCTTGCACCTGGGAGAGACACCCAGCGACCCTGGCTTGGAGGGCGGGCTTTGTCCCTAAGGCGCCTACCTTACCCCACCAGTAGTACTCTGAGATAGGGATGTGGTCGGTGCGCACGCCACGGGTGGAGGCCAGCCGGTAGTACTCGGATGTCAGATCCGGGAAGTTGCGGTTCAGATCCAGGTTCTGTGCGTTCTGCCTGCCGCTTGTCCAGCCATTGTAGCCAGCACCCTGGAGACACAAGCCCACTTGGGCTTAGTACGCCCCACCCACACCTCCCAGCCACAGCTGGGCTGCAGGACAAGCAACTGAGGGTTCTGTGGCTTCCTTGCTTGCCTCAAGAGTGTGTCCATCCATCACAGCTGACCTCTCCTCCCACCTCCTGTCTCATCCCCCAGCCTCCTTGCTGCTCCCCAACCTCAGGGTCTTACACACTGCTCCCCTGCCTGAGCCCCCAACAGTGGCCCAGGCCACTCACCCCCTACTGCCCTGGGGTCTCACCCACATCCCTGCTTGCTGACCCCCACCAGCACACTCTTGCTGTGCCTGTCCTTCTCCATAATCCTAAATTTCTGCGTGGTCACTGCCAGTGCCTGTCCTCCCCAGCCCCCAAGCAGGACAGCCAGTACCAATGCCTGCTGAGTCCTGATCACCTAGAACAGGGCTGTGAAGGGAACTCAATAGTGGCAAGCAGTGTTGGAGAGATGTTCTTGCTGTGCAGACATGAGCACCTGAGTTTCGATCCCCAAAGGCTACATAAAATGCTGAGCACTGTGGCGTGCACTGGGGAGGTGGAGACAGGAAGTCCTTAGGCCTCTCTGGCTAACTTGTCTAGCCAGATCAGTGAGCCCTAGGTTCAGCAAGAGACCCTGTCTCAAAGAACAAAGTAGAGAGTGACTGAAAAAGACCCCCAATGTCAACCTCTGGCCTCAACCCATGTATATGTAAAGTCCACTCACACATAGGTGCACACACACCTATAAACGCACATACATGCACGAAGACCACACACGACAAACAAATAAAGTCATCAGTGGGCATGAGAGGTAACAGCATGCCATCTGGGCAGTGGGAATGCCCACCTCTGCTGCCGCCACCTCATAGCCATCAGGGTTCATGGAGGGCAGCAGGTGGATGCGGGTGGTGTTTATGAGGCGCTGGATGCGGGGGTTGCCCAGCAGGTACTCGGAGCACAGGTACTGGGCCAGGTAGATGAGCATTTCCCGTCCTGCCACCTCGTTGCCATGGATGTTCCCGATGAGCTTCACCTCGGGCTCCACTGTGGGGAGACACAGTGACTTGGGGTATAGGCTCATAGCCTGAGCTCCCCAGAGCCCTGAGGCCTCCATTCAACAGGTGGCCAGGTGTGCTTGGACCAATTCCTACCTGTTTTGACTCAAGAGTGTCTGGGCATCATGAGGGCTCAAGATGCTCACTCCTTGAGCTCAATTCTTTTTTAAAAAAATATTTTCTTTGTTTGAGAGAGACAAAGAGAAAGAGTTATATGGAGAGAGAGAAAAGGAGGGAGTATAGGCACATCAGGGCTTCCTGCCACTCCAGATGAACTCCAGATGAATGCACTACTTTGTGCATATGGCCTTACATGGGAATAGGGGAACTGAACCCAGGCAATTAGGCTTTTCAAGCAAGCACTTTAACTACTGAACCATCTCTCCAACCCTTGAACTCAATTCTTACATTATTACCACAAAAAGTCAAGGATGTCAATAACCAGATATGATGCTGTTGATTCATGTGATTTTCACTGATAGCCAATTGTCCATGTTTATGCAACAAGTCAAGCACATTGGCGCTTACCTGGTTTGCCGGCTGACCCTGGGATATTTGGATGAATTGGGTGTTGAATGAGTGGATGGATAGATGGATGATTGGATATCCATCCAACAATGTGACTCTGGGCAAGTCATCTTTCCTTACTCAGTCTTACATTGCTCATGTGGTAAACAGCACCTCTTATTGCAGTTAACAGAGCCCAGAAACCTTTAGCTGTAAGTGTGAACACCCTTGTCCTGCAGACTCCGCATCCAAGGGTGTAAATGGCCAAGAGTCCTCCATGCTTCTGCAGAGGTTGGAGGTATGTCTTGTGACCTCCAGCCCTCTGTGAGAGGCGGTTCCTTTGAGCTCATGATGTCCATGCTGCTGAGGCAAGACGCATGAGAGCTGAGCTATGGTGGACAGTCCAGTGGCAATTGTGGGTCAATATGCTCAGTAACTCATGAAGCCCAAGGTTCAAGAGGGCTGCTTTCAGGTTATCCCTGCTGGTCCCCATTGGCACAGGTACAACTGGGTTGGGATTGGGGGAGTGAGACCAAGGAAGCACTTAGACTCAATGACCCCTAGAGGTCTGTCCCTCAAATGCTTTCAGTGCCTGGGACTGGAGATTTGCTTGATCATCTTGGTCTTATCACACAGGATTAAAACCTCAGCTAGAACAAGCCTCTGCTAGGACATTCTAGATTCTCAGATGAGGCCACTCTAGTGGCTCTTTGCCAGCTCACAGCCAGAAGAAATTATACTTTAATAAAGCTGGGTGTCCCAATTCATCCTTCAGAAAGGCATCACAAAAGGACCAATACATGTAGCATTTTCTACAGCACAAAACAGGCCGCCAAGCCTGCTGGGAGTGGATCTGATTTTCCTGATGAAAAGTCATGATATTCATGCCACTATATCCATACCACCTTGTTGGAGGCATGCTCTAAGAAGTTTAGCAGAGCAGAAAGGAAGCAGTCAGGACCTAGGGCTGCACAGAACCCTTCCCTAGGCTCAAGAGCAAGTCTGCACCTCAGCAGGATATTGGTGACACCCTCCTCAGAGAGGCCCAAGGGCCTGAGCTCCCTGGCAGCCACTGCACACCGCCTCTCCCTCACCCCTCCCAGGCCCAGGGTCCTCCTCCAGGGCCTGTCCTCGCCCCTCCTGCCTTGTACTCTCCGTGCATACCAAGACCCCCACTGTTCCCCGTTTAGGTGCCTCGTTATTTTTTGCTTCTACTCAGTCCCCCTCAGACCAGTGTCTCTGTCAGAATGAAACCATATTGTTTCTCCTAAACACTTGAAGGACAGAAGTTTTCTGGGGTAATCTAATTTTGGAATGTGTATACATGTGTGTGTGTTGCTTCCATGTATATGGTTGCACATACATGTGTGAGTTTGCATGCACATTTGTGTGATATGTGTGGAAGCCAGAGGTTGACAACTGATGTCTCCAATTGCTCTCCACCTTATTTACAGAGACAAGGTCTCTCATCTGAATCCAGAGTTCACCAATTCAACTAATCTTGTTGACCAATTTGTCCGCAGGTAGTCCCTGTCTCTGCCTCTCTAATGCTGGGATTACAGGCAGCTCACCATACCATCATCCAACACTGACATGGATCCTGAGGGTACAAACTCAGGTCTTGATGCTTTCATGACAAACTCTTTATCCACTGATCCATCTCTCTAGTCAGGAAATCCTGTCATACTGACCTTGTTGGACAAGGCCACCTACCAAGCCTCATGACTTCTGGTGCTTTGGTAGGTAGGTGGGTGGATAGAGACCCCAACCACACCCTCCCAGGCCTCGCTTGTGCACCCCGAGGCCAGTGGTTCTGTATCCCATTCAGAACCAAACCCAGGCCTCACGAGGTCACTTACTCAGCTCATGCTGGCCTGGGCGGCCAGAAAACTCGATGACCAGCAGGTCCTTGCCGTCGAAGCTGCGCCCAATGCTGTAGGTCTTAGCCACCTGGGGGCAGCGAGCCGCTGTCCGCTTCAGCACCCTCACCATCTGGGCGTAGGGGTGGTGGGCAAAGCGAATGAAGGTGGATGGCAGGCCCGAAGGTAGCACCTCCTCAACATCCAGGTCTCCTGGGGGAAGAGGAGAACTGGAGTGGGCACTGCCCACTCATCCGTGGCTCAGCCTTCCAGTGTCTCCCAGAACCCTCATTTCCACCTCACCCCATTGAATCCCAGGAGGACCCATGTGGGCTACGTGGATATGGATACTGCCATATGAGAGTCAATTACAGTGCCAGAGATACACATGGCACAATGTCTCCACTTCCAGCCTGTAAGGAAAGCCAGATGTGGGGACCTGGGCCTTTCTAACACTCAGAGCTATAGAGCTCAAGAGAAGGTGCAGTAAGTTACCTTGACCCACAGACGGCACGGCACCGTGCTCTGCCGTCTCCCTGAGCCTTCATCGTCTACCACGACCTGCTGTCATGAGAGCGTGGACGCAGTCCCGTGGCCTGCACTGCATCAGCTCCGACATGACCAGGCAGGCACAGCTCTAAGGGGCTGCCTGCAGTCTGCGCCCACGCTGGGATTACTCCCAACTGTTGCTGCAACAGCAAATCCACGGGGAAGAAGAGGACAGGTCCAAGCTGGACTCTACCCCAACTGGCACTTGGACAAGCAGGCTGGGGGACCCTCCTCAGACCCAGTGGCAACAGAAGCTGCCAGCCGCCCTGACCCAACAAAGAGTTAATGCCTTCCTTGAGTGTCTCACTGGCCTGTGGTTTTGTTTCTGCTCAAAACGGTTATTGTAGAGAAGCAAAGCAGATGGACCTGGCAATTTGATGGCAGGGATTCCCAAAATAACGCTCTCCAGCAGACGACCCCAGGCTTAGCCATGAAGCCAGCTGGCTTCCATTCCACATGCCAGCCTTCCTAGCTGCCTCCATACCTGGGAGCCCAGTGTCCACACAGCTGCTGCCTGCCAGCACAGCGCCTCCCACCACCTGGGCACAGGCACCGAGCCCAGCGCGCCCTCCCCGGGGAGCAGCAGAAAGCACTCTGAGCACTAGGAACTGCTCTGAGCACCCCTGCTGGCCGACAAGCTCCCTGTGGTACTGATTCAGGTGTCCCCCAAAACTTACGTGTTCTGAATGCTAGGTCCCCAGCTGGTGGCAGTTTGGGAATTGGATCCTCCTGGAGGTGATGTATTGTTGGGGGCAGGCTTGTGGGTGTGATAGTCAGCTTTCCCTTTCCAGTGTTTGGCACACTCTCCTGCTGCTGTTGTCCATCTGATGTTGGCCAGGGGGTGATGTCCACCCTCTGCTCATGCCATCTTTTCTCCCTAACATCATGGAGCTTCCCCTCAAGTATGTAAGCCAAAATGAAGTCTTTCCTCCCACAAGCTTCTTTTGGTCAGGTGCTTTGTGCCAGCAACACAAACCTGACTGCAACATCCCACATTTGCCCATCTGGATCCTCTTCCCACATCCTCCATGTCCCAGTGCACAGCAGATGCTCAGTAGTTAAGGGGTGGGCAAGTGGGGTCCACTGATGGCTGGCCTGAGTCACCCCAATGCAAGATCTGTACTATCTAGTGTCTTGGGCCTGCTTACCACCAACCACAAGAGTGCCCTGCCCTGCACTGCCCAGAAGGCACTGCTGGCCACGTGGACTGTTCATATTCATTGCAATGAAGTAAGTTGCACATGCCCATCCTCTAGCCACATGCCACAATCCACACATGGCTGGTGGCTCCTGTCTTAGACAGCATGGAAGGACATACGTCTGCCAACAGGGATGCTCAGCCGCCTGCTGCTCTCTGGTGAACCCTCTTTCCCACACAGCAGACTCAGGGTGAAAGGGTACCGACAGGCCCTGTGCTCCCCAAACAGCACTCTGGGACTACCTAGTGTGCCTCCCTAAATGAGCAGCTCACTGTCTCTCACTCAGGGCTGCCCACTCCACAGCCATAGGTTGCCCCACCGGGAACGCTGGAGCCCTTCTCTCTGCAGCTTCTCGTGTGCCTCCTCCAGTCCCACTGAGTCCCCAATCCCCCGTATGATCCTCAAGGTCTACTGAGTAGATGCCCTGCCCACCCCAGCCCAGGTTTATGGGCAGTGCATTGCAACTTTCTGGAGAGATTTGTGGCCAGACATTCTACCCTCTGAGCCACCATCTCCATGTCCTACCTATTCGCTGGGCACAGACTCCTTTATGGGCACGGCTGGTGCATTTTCCCTTTGACTAGCTGCTTCCACTCTCAGCCCTGCATCCACCTGGGCAGGTACCATTCCTTGAGTTGGGGGGGTGATCCTTGGCAATGAGATCATCCCCCACATGACCCCTACTAGTGCCCTTCTATGGGGAGCAAGGACACCAGGGTACGGTGTCTCTTCACACTTCTTCCTTGCCTGTGCCATCCTAGAATAAAGCCCCGACTGTTCTTTCTGTTTGGCTCATGATCCTACTGGACCTCCAACACCAGACTGCCCACACAGTGACCACCCAGAGCTTACATGCAGCCTGGAGCACCCCGCTGCCTTGGCTTACCCCGGAGCTGCTCCAGAGGGTCATAGCAGCCTTCCTCCTCCTGGGCAAAGTAGTGGGCACAGTCCAGGAAGTAGGGCCAAGCCATGTCAATGGCATCAAAGGCTGGCTTGCAGGCCTCCCTCAGGTTCTCACAGACATGCCGGCAGGGCCTGCGCACGTGGCCCCCCTGACAGCGGGGGGCCAGCACAGCACAGCCCAGCAGCCGCAGGTCAGGGTTGCACTGGCCCTCCAGGAGAAAGTGCAGCACGCCCAGCAGCATGTACTCAGGGCTGGACTCCACCGCCTCCCACGACCGGTGCTCCAGCGGTGTAGGGAAGGCTGTGTGGTTGTACATGGCATCAGCACAGGTTCTGAGGTGCAGGTCCACGCAGGTGGCTGAAGGAGCAGGGTCAGTAAGTCATACAATGCCCACACCCTGGCAGACCCCACCCAGGACCAGGGCCTGAAGGGACAGGCACCTATAATCTACGGGAAAATGTGAGAGTGGGGCTTCTGCGGAGGAAACAGGAACTATGGGAGATGGAGGGAGGGCTCCTATGCTGAATGCACCCCGCCACCGGCCAGCAAGTGTGCCAGGGGAGCACAGGCAGTAACAGCGGCAGAAGGGAAGCAGGAATCCAGCCCTGCCCAGGGAGGCATGACGAGACCCGCAGATGCAGATGCAGTGCCAGCACGTGATGACAGTCGCAAATAAAGACATCCACAAACATGCACCCTGAGTGGTGGTCCCACCTCTCTGGGGATGAGTCTAGGTCCTCACTGGTGAGTGTTCTCATGGCTGCGCCTGGCAAGGCCTGACTCAGCTCCACCTCTCACAAGAACATTTTAGGCACAAGCAAAAGGAGGCCAGGTCACCTATCTCTGGACACTGCATTTGATCATCATGGCTGTTTTTCTTATCCTGTGTGGGTAGCCCTCACTCCCCCACCTCTTGAGGTCCCCTGCTGCCAGGCAGGGCTCTCCAGACTCCTCTGATGCAAAACAGAGCTCCTGCAGCTGCTGGCTACACCCTGCCCCCCCTCCCCGCACCATTACCTGATCGTCCCACCCCCATCAGGTCTAGGCTTTGGTCACTTTTCCCTGTCCAGCTTGGCAAGGACACAGCTATCATGCAGAGTTTCTCTCTGCTCAAAACATATACTCAGGCTGGAGAGATGGTTCAGTGGATAAAGAGCCCACCACCCAAGCTAGAGTACCTAAGTTTGATCCCCACACTCCATGTAAAAAGCCAAAAGCCATGGTGGGTTTTTATAATCACAGCATGCTGGTGCTGACAGAGAGACAGCAGGCAGACTAGAGTTTCCCAGAGGCTTGGGGCAAGCCCAGCAAAGAACATCAGAGCAAGAACTCAGATCAAGAAACCTTGCCTAAAATGAGGTGAGCAGGCCAGGACCAAACCAAAAGTTGTCCCTGGATCTCCACATGCACACAGTGGCACGTGTTTCCCACACTCACACTATGAGCACACACACACAAATAAATATTTTTTTAAAAAAAACATTATCTATGGCCTTGATTTGACTTTGTTTTCCTGAGAAAGTCTTACCCTGAAGCCCAGGCTGGCCTAGAACTCATGGCAATTCTCTGCCTCAGCCTCCTAAGTGCTGGAATGATAGGCATAAGCCTCCATGCCTGGTTTTGCTGTTGATTTTTGTTTCTTGATTTTGTATTTAGATACATTTTAGATACTCATATCTGACAGAAGAGATGTTTGCTTCTTCCAGAAAACCATCTGCATGCTCAGCACTGTGCCCAACAATTTCAAAATAACCCAGTGAGACACTCTCCCTCCTTATCTCAGGGAGGCCCAGCCCAGCACACAGAACTGGAAGCCAAGGACAGCTCTGCAGGGCAGGGGTGTGGCTCAGAAATACAGCCTGCGCTTAACATGCAAGAGGCTGGACTCCATCCCCAGCACCGCCCCCACCAGGAAAAAAAAAAGGGAAACAAATATTATCACAAGAGACAATGCAATGCTGCCCCTCCAAGGCCCAGCCCTCAAGCTTGCCCCAGGGAGTGGGAGAGAGGGCAGAGCTGGGTGGCAGCCACGAAGCAGTCCATCGGCTGCATGGCATGTCTGTTCTGCATTTTGGTCTGCCTTCCCTGGGGCTGTGCAGGCAGGGCTTGGGCCAGACAGACAGGCCCTGCTATTTGTTACCCATTCCAGAACCCAAGGCCTCTGCTCTACAGTGCCTTTGTGACGTGGAGGGGCTGAGGTGTTCCCAATCAAAGCAAGGAAGTTCAGGACCTACCACGATCTGCAGTGTCCAGCCTGTGGCATTCACCTGAGAAGAGAGAGGGCCCAGAGTTATCCAAAGTCTTTACTGAGAGCTCACTGGGGGTCCAGTCCTGCCCCTCCCTCTGCCAGCTTCACCCCACTCAGTCTGCACTGCCACCCTCTGAGCATGAGGCAGTAGGGAGCCATCTCTCAGTGCAGGAGCCCGAGCCAACAGGTCACAGGACTCGACTAAGGAGGGGAACCAAGATGGCACTGTGAGCTCAATGACATTGCTCTGGCTTAGCCTGGGACTGACCTGTGGTGCCCAGTGGCCCTGTGCCCTGTGGCTAACTACATTCGCCAATTCTCACAGCATCCTGATTATTGAGCCTTCAGCCCCAGATTGTGCCAAGGGCTCCTTCATACAGGGCTCAGGCCACATGCTGCTCAAAGTCCTGACAAGGGCCATCCAAGTAGGCTCTCCCCGCCCGAAACCCTGTACATGTGAAGTACCACACCTGTGTGAGTTGGGGATTCTTCAGAAAGAAAAACCATCAGCACACAAAACAATCCCTCCAGGAGCTGGGAAAATGGCTCAGCAGGTAAAGGGACTTGCTTGCAAAGCCTGGGGGCGCCTATCTATAGCCAGATACACAAAGTGGCTCAAGCAACTGGAGTTTGTTTATAGTGGCAAGAGATCTTGGCATGCCCATGCCCTCTTTCTCTTCCTCTCTCCCGCTCGAGATTTCTCCCTCTCTCCTGACAAATATATACATATTCCAAAATCTGTCCTTCTACCCTCCTCAAAGCCTGGCTTTGTGGATCCCATAGTAAGGCCCCAGGAATAGCAATATCCTCTCCACCAATAAGCCAAGAGCCAAGTTCTTGTGGGAAGATGGCTGGGTGCTCTGTGCACACTAGGAGGAGGAGAGGCTCTCAGGAGGGAACTTTGCCTGTGGTATGAGTGGGCCGGCACCGGGTGAGCACTGATGGTCTAGGAGGGAAGGGAAAGGGGATGGTGGAAATGGCCAGGGCCATGAAGAGACTACACGCTTGACCAAGTGTGCATGCGTCTGGGTAGTGGGGAGACCACAAGAGGAGAACCTGAGAGACTGGGCTCTCTTGGCCCTAGACAGGACCCAGCCTAACCAGGAGACTGGCATGGATTTAGCACCTTTAGGTATTTTTGTAGATAGGCACTGGAGAATGGAATATGGGCCCCCAGGCTTTGCAAGCAAGACATGGGTCTTGAAAACAAATGAATACCAGCCCCCCAATGAGGAACACCAGGTGGTTCAGGCCAGAACCCCCAGTGCTTTCATGGGATGGCTGCACACCGGTGCCAGACGTTCACAGGGAGCCTTCAGTTTCCACCTTCTTTTTGCTCATTTAAAACAAAAATGTTTTTGGCTGGGTGTAGTGGTGCTCATGTTTAATCCGAGCATTCAGGAGGCAGAGGTAGGAGGATCACCATGAGTTCACCCTGAGCCTCCATAGTGAATTCCAGGTCAGCCTGGGCTAGAGTGAGACCCTACCTCAAAAAAATATATATGTATGGTATTTATTTGCGAAAAGAGACAGAATCCAACTTGGGTTGTTAGCCCTGCTCTTGTTTTTGTATGTGTAAGTGGTGATGTGGTGCTGTGGTGGTTTGATTCAGGTGTCCCCCATAAACTTAAGTGTTTTGAATGCTAGGTTCCCAGCTGATGGAGATTTGGGAATTAATGCCTCCTGGAGGGAGTGAATTATTGGGGGCGGGCTTATGGGTATTAAAGCCAGTTTCCCTTGCCAGTGTTTGGCACACCCTCCTGTTGCTGTGGTCCACCTTATGTTGGCCAGGGGGTGATGTCAACCCTCTGCTCATGCCATCATTTTCCCCTGCCATCATGGAGCTTCCCCTCGAGCCTGTAAACCAAAATAAACCTCTTTTTCCCAGAAGCTGCTCTTGGTTGGGTGATTTCTACCAGCAACGTGAACAAGACTACAACAGGTGCCCTGTGTCTACTCTTGCAGAGGCCAGAGGAGAATTTTGGGTATCCCCTCCATTGTTCATCGCCTGTTTTTTTCCTTGAGATGGAATCTCTTACTGACTCTGGAACTTGCCATTTTTCCCAAACTCCAGGGACCCACCACTCTCTACTCCCCACAGGACTGGGGTTAGGGGTATGCATGGCCACCTGCTTGCATGGGTGCTGTGGAACTTAACTTGGGTAGTCTCAGGCCCTCTCAGGCATGCCCAGGCCCACGTACTTGCACAGAAAGCACATTTAACCACTGAATAACCACTGAACAATCTCTCCAGCTCCACCCCTGATTTTTAGGGGTTTTTTTTCAAGATAAGGTTTCATGTAGACCAGGCTGGCCTCAAATTCCCTATGTAGCTGAGGATGATCTTGAGCTCTTGATTCTCCTGCCTCCACCACTAAGTTCTAAGATAAGATGAATGGTGTGAGAGATGCATACAGGCCCTTGTACAAGGTGGATGTGGTGTGTGTCCAGCCCCTGAGGGAAATGTCTGCCACCTAGAGATGCTCTCCCTCTTTGTCTGAATCACATAGTAGAGAACACTGACCATGAGGGTTGGAAAGGAGGCCAGCTCCAGATGTGGTCATCTCTCTGCGCTCACCCAGCCACCACAGTAAAAGCCTGGACAAGTTGCTCTATTTGATAAAGGACTTGTTACCATCCCTCTTCGCTCATATTGTGAAGATGATGTACACTGAGTGCCCAGCAAGGGTTTAGTCCAGGAACAATGTCTCATGACTGATTAGGTCATGATACCTGTCTTTGCTGTCCTTGCTTTAGCATGAAAGCTGTCAGGTGTGGTGTTCTGGCTGGGAACACTACTGGGCAGGCCATGTCTAGAACATGATCTTCCTATACTGTTTGATGGAGAGGGCTACAGATGCCCATTCCAAACCCCACCACCCACAGCACACAAGATCAAGCACAAACAGGCAACAAGGGACTGGAGGCTATCTCGGTAGCTGCCCGAGAGGCTCAAGGCCCTGCTAACCTCCTGCAAGTGTGAAGGGCTCAGGGGACCTGACTGGCACCTCTGGGGAATGGTGAGCTTTGGGATCCTGAGGCTTCTAGGTGTCTGCCATAGCTGCCCACCACAGGATGAGGAAGGCTCAGTACAGCAACGCTTTAGGGAACAGAGATGTCCAGAAGCCTCCTCAGAATATGGCATCATCACCTGCTGTCAGCGCAGCAGAGACATCCAGCAATGCCAGGTCACATGGCCGGATCCCATGAATTCCATCTCACTCAGGTCTCTGAGCTACAATTCCCAGGGCTGGTGCCACCCAGGGATGCACAGCCATGTGCCACTTATTCTGCACCATCTTGGACCAGAGCAGATGCTGGGGGGAGGGCCGTCTGCTCAGGAATGAGGCCTCAGAGGAGGATCCCAAGCCCCTGCCTTCGTACAGTGCCATGCACACTGAGCTGGCTGTAAGAACTTGGAGATCAGTGACGCTCAGCAGATGGAGAGCGAATGGAAGAACCGAGGGGACCTTGGCCCTGGACTGGGGAGATGGCTCTGTTCTTAAAGGCACTTCCTGCACAAGTATAAGGGCCTGAGGGTGCCTGAGACCACCTGAATTTAAATCTCCAGACCCATATAAGCATCTGGGTATGACCACACGTCTGTAAGCCCAGTTTTGTGAGGAGAAGAAACTGAAGAATCACTGTAGTTCATGAATGGAATAAGGAAGAAACTCTGTCCCAAGGAAAAAAGTGAATGAGTGTTGGGGGGCAATGTCACAGGCCAACATCAGCACACATACCACACACGCCACACCATACATACTGTGCACATGCAAAAATCAGTCAATTAATTTTTTAAAAAAAGCCGGGCATGGGGGCACATGCCTTTAATCCCAGCACTTGGGAGGCAGAGGTAGAAGGATCACTGTGAGTTCAAGGTCAGCCTGGGCTAGAGTAAGACCCTACCTCAAAAATAAATAAATAAATAAAACAAAAATGAAAAGAGGAGCCTGCTATTTTCATGTGGCTTCCAGTCTCCCTGGCTCACAGATGAGGAAATTGAGGTTTGAGGATTAATGTCCCTTGCCTGTTAGTTCACTGTACTAAGATAGTAATACAATTATATATTATGCAATATAATTACATGTAATAATATAATTACATATAATAATATAACTATAGGGCTACCTGGGTGGACTGCTGAGGGGGAGTGAAGTGGCTCACAGTGGTGGCTAGAACCCCAAGAGGGCGCAGCACAGCACAGCTGGGCACGCCGTGGGCAGGAGGAGGGGCTGACACAGGTGAACCCAGGCTTTGGTGTTTTAGATCACACGTGATCTTGGTCAAGGCCTAGCTGTGATGCCTTGGTGTTTCATCAGGGCCAAGAGGATGCCCTGGGGCCAGAAGGTGCCCAGCCACTTCCAGGCATCCATCACACCAAAGACATGGCAGATCCATCTGCTGGCAGGCCGGGTGGACTGAATTCATCCTGCCACAGCTGGGGGACCAGAGTCAGAAGGCACGGTGTGACAGGCATGCTCTCTCAGACACTACACAGAACTCCTAGAGCTCCTGGAGCCTCCTGATGTCCTTGGCTCATGGCTTCTTTAGGTCTTCTATGCCAGGCAGGACTTTTCTGCATGTGTGTATTGATGTCTAACTTCCTGTCTTCTACTAAGGATACTAGTTATTGGATTTAGATCATCTGCCAAGACCCTATTTCCAAGAAAGGTCCAATTAAACGCTCCTGGGGGTGGCTGGAGAGATGGCTCAGTGGTTAAAGGAACTTGCTTGTAAAGCTTGAAGGCCTGGGTTCAATTACCCAGCACCCACATAAAGCCATGGCGCATGTGTCTGGAGTTTGCTTGCAGTGGCACTAGGCCTGTTGCACCCACACTCACTCTCTCTCCTTGCAAAATAAATAAATACAATTATTTTTTAAAAATTAAGTTCCTAAGGGGCTGGAGAGATGGTTCAGCAGTTAAGGTGCTTGCTTTCAAAGCTTGATGACTGTGGTTCGATTCCCCAGTACCTATGTAAAGCCAGATGCACAGTGGTGCTTGTATCTGGAGTTCGTTTGCAGGGGCTGGGGGCCCCTGGTACACCTATTCATATTCTCTCCTCCTCTCCCTCTCCCTCTCCCTCTCCCTCTCCCTCTCTCTCTCTCTTTCTGTCTCTCCTCTATCTCTCTGTTTGAAAATAAATAAAACCATTCCTAGGGGTTGGGGCTTGAGATCTCTGGATAGGGTGCATTTGGTATGGGACAAAGGAGGGAACCAGAATGGGACCAATTGCCTGGAAAATGAACAATTGGCTGCAGGGTAAAGCAGGGTCTCACCCACTTCATGCACCTCTGTGGGCCCCTAATTGTCATGTCCAAAGCAAAGGATGGACCAACTGACCTAGAGCCACATTGTTCAACCCAGCAACTGCCCGCCATTGTAGCCACAGATGCCGGGGACACCACAATGGTCTATCACTGCTGCCCACCCACCTCTCACGACCCATGAGGCATGCCCCTGGACAGGCTTCAAATCAGCAAGTCAAAACTGGTAAGGGTAACACCAAACTTCAAACTCAGTTGTTGTTTTTTTTTTAAGTGGGCAATTTCATTCATAATTGTGTATCAGTGACATAACACTGGAATGGTATTTTGGATATATTGGATTAAACGTTGTTATTAAAGTCAATCTTTCCTGGTATTTGTTGTTGTTGTCTCATTCAAGTTGAGGCTGACCTGGAATTCACCATGTACTCTCAGAGTAGCCTTGATCTCACAGTGATCTTCCTACTGCTGCTTCCTGAGTGCTGGGATTAAAGACTTGGGCCACTACACCCCTCTTCCTGTTTATCTCTTCTGGTTCTAAATGGATTTAGGATCAGTTCATATGTCTGATGTATCTTGACCTCAAGGGGGCAGCATTTCTTCAACTCAGGACCAGAAACTGGCCTCAGAAACTGGTCCCTCTTCAACAGAAGTCGGGTTTTTCCTGTGACCAGGGACCCTCCAGTAGTGGAGAAACCTGAATGCACTCAGAGAAGTCAGTACATCTCTTCCAGGCCACACAAGAGAATATAGGAGTCAGGGTTTAAACCCAGAACCTAGGCTCCATCAGTAAAAGGAGGCCAGCCTTGCTCCAAGCCCAAGCAAGGGACATGGAGGAGCAGGGTTGTGGCCACCCTTGAATGTGAAGCCTGGACTCATGCAGGGATCCGCCCACATTCCTCCACAGTCTACACACATACTGGACATTGATGCTCACATAAGGGGACACCAGACCCCAGGAAACACTCCTCCCAGAACAACTTCCAGAAGCACCATGGTGTTCAGCCACGCTCAGCCAAAAAGAGACCTTTCCGGCCTGTCCTATGAGAAAGGGCAGCCAACAACAGAGCTGAGCGGGGTCGAGTGCGGGAGGGTGCTGCAGCTGCCGGGCCCAGGGCAGCTTCTCAAGGAGGAGCTCCACAAGCTTGTGGTTCTAAACATTTTCTGGGATCTCGATTCATGACACTGTGCAAGTTCCAGTAGTGCCAACAGGTACACACAGGCTTCTCTGAGGTTCACATTCACACACTTGTACACACACACACACACACACACACACAACTGGCCTTCCCTGTCCATTCTGCAGCAGGGCCGACCAAGGACTGAGCTCTGGAGGGACTGGGAGTAGAGGAAAGCCCTGAATGAGGGTGAAGGAAAAGGACATTCATTCCCACAGTCCACCTGGCCAGAGTTCTTGGGTGACACCATGAGCCCTGAGGTCCCTGGGAAACCCAAACAGCACGGAATGCCCAGGGCAGCTGCTGACAAGGAGCCCAAGGATATGGACTGGATACACCCCCAAATATAACTCAGATAGGTGGGGAAACCAAGGCCCAGTGTCTGCAGGAGGAGGGGCGGCAGCTATAGAGCCAGGAATGGACCCAGGAGTCCAGGTTCCAGCGGAGGACACTCTCGTCGGCATTCACACACAGACCCAGCCCTCCCAGGGTGTCCCTGATCCCTCCCTTCTCCAAAGCTCCAAAAGCACCCCACACCCTCTGACAGGCTGCTCTCAAAGACAAATTAGCCACATTGCAGTTGGGAGAGAGGGCTCAGGAGTAGGCTGTGGCCAGCACCTCCCCAATTCCTAGAAGGACAAGTGACTCAGCGGGCCTCTCACTTGCAAGGTCTTGGCACCTGTTTGCTCTGACCCCCACCCTGAGTCCCTGCTCTGCCCAAGACCTCATCTGCCTCTGGCTGGCACAGTGTCACTCCACTGGCCCCAAAGTTGCCTGGTGCCTGGAGACCCAACCTCCATGTGCTTGGAAAGCCCAGTGAGTCCTGTACTAGTTTAGGGTCACACAGCGCCCACCTGGAGTTCCCTGGGCAATAGTTCTGTGACCCAATGAAAGAAAGTTCTCCCGTGAGTTAGGGGCTGCACTCTATGGGCTTGGGGGACAGCTTACCAGCGGTGCCCTGGCCAGACATGCAGCCAGGGTGCACAGCAGCAGCCAACGAGGCCAGCAAAGCTAGAAGCAGCGGTGCCAGAGGCATGGTAGGCTCAGGCACTGCAGGAGGGCGCAGTGATGTGGCACTTGGGCCGGCGTGGATGGCGCAGTGCTGCTGATGGGGAGGGGGGGCGCCCAGAGCCTGGAGGGAGGCAGGAGTCGGGTTACAGTGGGCAGCGCCAGAAACTGGAGAAAGGATGCTGGGGAAGAGAAGGAGGAGGAAAGGCAGATAAACTGCAAACTGCCCCCAACCCTACAGGGAATCTTGCCCCTTCCAGAGGGAGACCTGCGCTCCCAGACCAGCTTCCCTACCTGCAGCCCAAGGATCTGGGGCACTGCTCTACAGGTCCTGCTGGTTCTGCCTGACAGTATTGATGCTTGCAAAGGACAGGACAGGACTTCTGGGACGGAGGAAGGTCCTGGTTCCAGGGCGACCCCAGTTCACAGACAGCCAGCCTTAGTCAGAGGCAGAAAGTGAAGGCAAGTTCTGCCTCCCAGACCCCCCGCCCCGTCCTGTGTGGATCCTCCCACAGAGAGCTGTTTGTGGAGGAAACATTTCAGTACCATAGCTCCCCTCTGGGCCTCTGTCTGAAATAGCATCCAGGGAGAACTTCCCTCAGGCCCAGAGAATAGAGTTTGGGGCCTCCTGGAACCAGATTCTCCCCCACATTTGTGGAGGCCCAACCATCTAATCCCATTTTGGCTCCTCCACCAACTCAGCACAAGTCCCCACTAACTGGTTCCTCAGGGGTAAGTCAAAGGCAGGGTCACAGCTTCCCAAAGGGAAGAGGTGTCTGCATCTTCCTCATCCATCAAAGCTCTGGGCCTGTACAGACAACCACTGGACAGAGGCCCTAAGGCAGGAGCTGGTCCTGCACCTTCAGAATGGAGCCAAAGCTCTGAGTGAAACAGCAGAGCAGAGTGCACAAGACCCAAAGTCTGAGGCAGGACCCCAAATCCTCCAGGGCCCCTCAGAGAGCCCAGCCCTATCCTCTCACACTGGTCACTTCTTCAGGCAAGCATCTAACTCTCAGTGGGTGATCTTGCTCACCAGCCTGGGTTCTTTCCGCTGGCATATGACACTGATGGCTCTCTTGGGGCTGGGTTGATGGGGGCCTGGGTATAACAGCCTATAGAAGCCCACGGGCAGTGGGGGCATCACTTCACAAGTCCTAAGACAATTCTGATGTGGACATGATTCTCCAGCATTCACCACAGGGTGGGCATCAAACAGGGACCTGTGGTGGAAATACATAATTGGGACAGCATCCTACCCAGCAGCAAAAGGGGGTATTGGGGCACGGGGGCCCAGTGATTAAGTGCTAGCTATCAAGCCTGGGGACTCAGTGGGACTCGCTGGAAGGGGTCTTGGCTACGCACAGGAAGAAGGGACACCTCCAGACAAGGATACAGCTTGAACTCTGAGAAAAGGCTAATTAGGCTGGCTATCAAAAAGCCAGATTTAGCCGGCCGTTAATCCCAGCACTGGGGAGGCAGAGGTAGGAGGATCACCGTGAGTTCAAGGCCACCCTGAGACTACATAGTGGGCTAGAGTGAGACCATACATCAAAAAAAAAAAAAAAAAGCCATATTTTAGCCAACTCCATGGGGCTGCAAGGGATGGCAGAACTCACAGGAAGCAGGCAGCACCTCTCACCACAGCCCATCTCACCATGGCACTTGCAGCAGAACAGGGCACACATGTTAACATATGAGAGAATTAATAGCAGCAGCTGTTTCTGATATACATCAGCATACAAGCAGCTCCCAGGAAGGAAAGGGAGTGTCCCCTACATGCTACCAGGCTGGGCTCAAAGAAGCAACGGGCTCTCCCCTGGAACTGCTCCCCTTTGCAAGTTCAGGGTACCTGAGCATATGGGGTGCTCCAAGCCCACATGTCTTTAGTGACCAGGGGAACAAAGTCCCTAGACCTTAGACCATGTCTTATACTAGGAGCCCCAGCTGGAGTGGTATGAAGACTGCACTGTCTGGGGTCTCATAAATCATACTTCTCAGTCTTGTTTTATCCAATTCTTTGGTTAGAAGCAGACACAAACTTGGGGTTTGGAGTTCAAGGACTATGCCTGAACTCTGGGTACCCCATTACATCATGTTCATTTCAGGAAGAGGGGAGGAAGCTGCAACTTAGAGAGGAAAAGTCATTGATTAGGACCAGTGAGGCACAGAGCAAGAGCCATCGACAGCCTGCACTCAGTGGCACGGGGGGCTGCAGAGTTTCTGACACGTACCTATCCACCCAACATTCTGGGCTGGACTCAGCTCTTCCTTCAAAACTGGCTCAGGCCAGGCATGTTGCACACACATTTAATCCCAGCACTTGGGAGGCAGAGATAGGATCACTGTGAGTTTGCGGCCAGCCTAAGACTACATAGTGAATTCCAGATCAGTCTGGGCTAGTATGAGACCCTACCTTGAAAACCTACCACCACTAAGAACAACAAAAGCTGCTCAGGCTGGGAAGGAAAGTGCTGTGTCTCAGTGAGCGGACAGCAGCTGGGTTAGGGTGGATCAGACTCCATATCTTTGACAGAGCCTTGTGTTCTTATCTTCTCAGTAGATCTACTTGCACAGCCTAGGCTGGAAGCCCACCAGGTCACTAGACTTCTAAGATCTGGCCCAAGTGCACATTCTGAGTCAATGCCTCCAGAGGCCATAGATCTCCCTGCCAGCCTGATGCCAAGGGCAGCAACTCTGCCACCAGTTTCCCTGTCCTCACTGGGAAGGCTCGCTCCCTATAACTCAATGTGCTGCACCCCTGAGTGGTCTAAAGACTCCAAGGGGTGCTGAATCCCAGCTCAGGGATTTAATCCACACTGAGGCTGGGTGGGAAGACAGGAGAAATTGTGGAGACATGAGAAGGGAGAGGAGCTCCTCGGCCACATGTCTGGTTGAAACCCCTCTTCATCAGAAAACCAAACACTCCAGCGCGGAGGCTGGGGAGAATGGATTAACGGGTAAAGCATTTGGTGTGCAAGTGGGACGAGTGGGGCTCAGTTCTCCAGAACCCAAGCGAGCCAGGCGCTGGCCAGTGTCTATAATCGGGCATTCTGCAGCAAGATGGGGGTGGAGACAGGAACCCTGGAAGCTCACAGACCAGCTAGCTTGGCATCCAAGTGATGAACCAGAGACCCTGCCTCAAATAAGGCAGAAGTCAAGGGCTTCTGATCTTCCTATGCGCACTGTGGCATGAGCCTGCTCGTACTCACACCCACGAACACACAGACACCAACAACTTAGAAAAGGATTCCAAGCCGCGTGTGGTGGCGCACACCTTTAATCCCAGCACTCAGGAGGCAGAAGTAGGAGGATCACTGTGAGTTCAAGACCAGCCTGAGATCACACAATGAATTCCAGATCAGCCTGGGCTAGAATGAGACCCTACCTCAAAAAATAAAAATCAAAACAAAAACTTCCAGCACAGAGCACAGTCAACTACACATGTTTAAGAGCTTTCTCCTTCCCAGCTGTAAACTTGCACTTTCTAAGACTGTGACCAAAATCCCCTTTATAGTAAAAAAAAAAAAAAAAGAAAAAGAAAAAAAAATACAACCCCCTTCCTTGGGCAACCTTAGTAGTTCCTGTTTTTGTGTTTTCAGATTGTAACCCATCCAAGGCACCTCCTGAGAGAAGAAAGAGAGAAAGGAAGCTGGAGAGATGACTCAGCAGTTAAAGGGGCTTGTTTGCAAAGTTTTAGCCTGGGTTTGCTTCCCCAGTACCCATGCAAAGCCAGATGCACAAAATGACACGTTTCTGATGTCTGTTTGCAGCGGTGGAAGGCCTTGGCATGCCCATTCTCTCTCTCTCTCATAAATAAATACTTTTTTTGGTAGGGTCTCACTGTGGCTCAGGCTGACCTGGAATTCACTATGGAGTCTCAGGGTAGCCTCCAACTCAGGGCAATCTTCCTACTGCTGCCTCCTGAGTGCTGGGATTAAAGGCGTGCACCACCATGCCCAGCTAATACATAATTTTTCTTAAAAGAGAGAAAGGAAAGAAACATTTCTTAGCAACCTTTTGAGATGTAACTTGAGAATCACCAAAATGGTATACATGACTAATGTGAAGACACTCAGTGTCACTCCCTTCAGAAGCCCATGCCCCACACTTGAGTATATTTGACTTTCTGCAACTTCCTCTTAAAGAAGTCCTCACCCATGCTCTGGGGTTTTACTTTCTGTCTGAACAACTCTCTTTCTCTTAACCTTCATGCTAAAATCCATATTAAAATATATTTAATAAACTCCAATTCTGTTTCAGGCTAATCAGGAAATTCTTTTTTGCATTGAAGCCATGAATCCTGGCTTTGCCTGAGTCAAGATCCCAAAATACTAAGTGAACCCCTCATGCTGCTGAGGGTGACAGTGTGTCTCTGTCTCCTTGCCATTAACATCACTACTCACGAATCGAATCCTGAGAGTAACAATCAGAACACTGTCCATGGCTCCTTCCTCTGCTTTATTTTTTTAATTTTTTTGTTTGTTTATTTTTATTTATTTGAGAGCAACAGACACAGAGAGGAAGAGGCAGATAGAGAGAGAGAGAATGGGCACGCCAGGGCCTCCAGCCACTGCAAACAAACTCCAGACACATGCGCCCCCTTGTGCATCTGGCTAATGTGGGTCCTGGGGAATCGAGCCTCGAACCAGGGCCCTTAGGCTTCTCAGGCAAGCGCTTAACCACTAAGCCATCTCTCCTGCTCCTTCCCCTGCTTTATGTACACGAGTGAGCAGGCCCAAGGTTACTTTGAGCTACATCTAACTGAATTAAGTTCACCTTCATGGTGTCCACAGATCATTCTCACAATACATCCCACCTCTGAAAATTCCCAGATTTCTGACATGTTTTAAGCAATTGCACCATGATTAGAATATCCTCAACATATCACTTCTCATGGGTGACAGCACTGCCCACGAGGTTCTGATGCAGTCATGTGGATGATGTGAAGGGCACCTGCCCCCACCCAGCTGGGCTGCCCTTCCTCACTGGAAACACCTGCCAGCCATTATTGTTCACCTTCATCGTTCACCCTCAGAACCAAAGCACTAAGGCCACATGCAGGAGACTGTCAAATGCCAGCAATAATGCTGCAAGCACACGTGCGCATGAGCACACGTCCAGGCAGCACACTTGCTCACATAGCTGCACGTAGGGAAGCATAATACTCAAATAAATGAGTGCTCCACAGGCGGGTGCTGGGGTCCACATCCATGCTTATGCCCATGAGGTTTCCTGAGGACCAGAGGCGTCGTCCGGTTCCATGCGAGGAACAAGCATGACCGTGATCCATAAGAAGCTCGGTTCCATGTCCTAAGCCTAGTGGGATCAGTAGCTAGTAGACAAGAGCAGTGACCTCATATATGAGCTCTGATTCCAAAGAAAGAAATCGTATGAGGAGGAGAGAGCCCTCAGCTCTCAGTATGAGCTCTAGAGACCTCCATATGTCCCTTCCCAGCTACATGTCCTCAGACACTGATGTGCTGAGGAGACAGAATCATCCTGAGCCAGCAGGCCAACAGTCTCAGGAGAACTCCATGTGAAGAAGCTAGGAGCCTAGTGCCATGCCCTGAGCCACCCTCCTCTTTAGCCATATCAAAAAGCAGCTTACTAGCCAGGCGTGGTGGCGCACGCCTTTAATCCCAGCACTCGGGAGGTAGAGGTAGGAGGATCACCAAGAGTTCGAAGCCACCCTGAGAATACATAGTGAATTCCAGGTCAGCCTGAGCTAGAGTGAGACCCTACCTTAGAAAAAAAAAAAAAAAAAGCAGCTTACTGCTAAGGGCCATGAGCCCTACCCAGAGCCACTTCTGCCAGTCCTCCTGCAGCCAAACATGAGGCAGGGGGAACCGCTAGGGTGCATGGCCACTGCACTAGCCTAGCCATGAATGAGAACCCCAAGAACCCTAGGTGCAGAATGCAGAGTCACTCTACCACCATCATAAGATGGGGACAATGGAACCAGTGAGTTCTTCACATGGGATCATTGACAATATCCTGTGACTCGGGCAGGCCTGTCCCAGCAGGTGCGTGGGCCACGGGCTCTAGGGAAAGGAAGATGGGCAGCCTCCTCAGCGTGGTTTGTCCCTGCCCTCCAGTCTCCCCCAGTGCTTGCCAGGCCACATGGATTCCACTGGTCCCAGGTTACCTATATGATTCTGTAAGCTTCCTGGCTTGACAAGGGCCAGGTGTTTGTCCCACACAGGCCACACTGGTTTGTTCCCAGTTCCTCTTCCAACCTCTTACTTCTCACCCCTCCCTCTCCTCTGTCCAGTGCTGGGCTGGGATGCCACCCTCCAAGAGGAAGAGGCCACCTAGATCTGGTCACTGGGAAAGAATAGCTGCTGAGGGGCTCACGCCCTGGGAGATAACTGGAAGCAATGACATCTGCTACACTGAGTGAGCCAAGGAATGCCAAGTGGAGCACCCCAGCACCTGAAGCCCCATGCCAGGTAAGGGTGCCAGGTCAGTGGGTAGCAGCAGTAGGTAGGGGTGTTCAGATCCACACCTATGTGCATCAGGAGGGGGGTGTCCGACTTCCCCCTAGCAGGACCTTCTGAGGACTTCTGGTGACCCAGGCCTCACAGATCCTTGCAAAACCCCCTGGGTATGTGACCACATACTCCAGGAGGCATATACAGATATTGAGAAGCATCTGCCCCTTAGGTGTGCAGTCACAAGTGGAGCCCAGACAGATGTTGGTGTGGAAACCCACAGGCAGGTGAATAAATGTGCCGTCACACGAAGCAGGTTACAGCCAGTAGAAGCAGAAAGCTGATGACATAGACCGCAGCAGTGAGACATGTCCGGGCTTGGGTGGTAGGAGCAGGGAGCAAGTCTCAAAGGTGCTACTGAGACAGAAGCAGGTGAGAAAAGCAGACACAGAGGCCAGAGAGCTTCCTGTTCCTAGGCCAGCAGCAAGCCAGCACAGCACAGCACAAGAGGAAGACCATGGCCTGGTCAACACTCAGCACCACCATGCTCAGTGCAGGGTTGAATGCCAGGAAAGTGTCCAGGAAGCTGATGGCCTGTCACTTGCTGGACCCTATTGGGAGCCATCCACACAGCACATGGAACAGTGAGAAGGGCATATCCGATGTGGTCTGCAATAATGGTCCACCAACATGTTCAGCAGGAACACACCCAGGCGCGCACGCGGAGCTCTGCTCAGCACTGTGGGCGTGGAGGAGCAGCAGCAGCAACAACCCAGCCAGCAGTGCCTCACCTGGGCCCTTGGTGCTAGCAATTTGCAGAGCAGCCAGCGAGCATGTGGCAGCAGGGGACAGCACTGCTGAGCTCAGAGGTGGAGTGGGCACACCCTGGCTTCCCAGAGACCTGAAGCTGGGCAGGGTCCACAATGATTCAGAAAGCTGCAAGTGGAGGGCCTAGGGGCCCAAACAGGACCCACTGCCTTCTGCGACACCCTGAAGGGTTGGAAATAGTCTCAGGTTGTGGCGCTGTCCAGAGTTCTGAATGCTCTCACCATTCCCCCTCCCCCCATGCCTGAAGACTGACTGGCCTGAAGCACTGTTCAACCATGCATGTGCATGTGGGGCCCAGTGAACACATATCATGGGGGGTTGGCAGAGTCTTTATTTACACCTTGTCTTTCCTACTCTCCCTCAGGGCCATGCCCCTGACCTTCTCAACCTCTAGCTCTCTGGGTGACTCCTATGCAGTTGAGATGCAGGCCAGCAGGATGGGTACTACAATGCATCACCCCCTTGAAACTTGCCTTCCATAGATAGGCTGGCACCAAACTGTAGTGACCCAATGAGCTGAAGTGGCAGTAGCTATGGGGCAAGGCAGAAGATTCAGTAAAGCAGGAGCCATAGGGAGAAAGTAAGCCCCACCCAGCACACTGCCCCTCTCCACTTCAGCATAAGACCAGGAACAGGATCTGTCTTGAATAACCAAGAAGGGAAGCAAAGAGTGGAAGTTATGAGTGGGACAACGAGGGAAGGAGGAATGAGGGAGGGAAGGAGGACAGAAAGGTGAAAAGGAGAGGAGGGGTGAGCAGGCAGGAACACTACTCTGTGAGCTCAGCTCTATAAGCAGTGTAGGAATGACCAAGGGGGAATGCCAGAAGCCGGCAGAGGCCACCTGTGGTTGGGAAAATAATGGAAAGATGAGCGATCAGCTCTTCCTCTATTTCTTCATTCTATCCTATAACGTCTACATATTCTGTGAGAATATGAACTACTTTGAATATCTGGAAATAATTCAGTCAAGTCTCCATCAGAACTGAGAAATTGTTCATCATCCCTACCTTGGAATCTATGCATTGTGCACAACCACCGTGCCTGGCTTGGAACATCTTGGCTTTGTAAAACTCTCATATGAAACATGTTCCCAGGTGAGGGGCGAGGAGAGAAGGTGTGGAGTAGCATGGGGTAGAAAAGCCTCCATGCAATCAGCATTGTCCTTGCTCCTCAGCAATCCCACTTCATCAGTAGCACAACCCCACTGTGACGGTTTGATTCGGGTGTCCCCTATAAGCTTATATATTATGAATGCTTATGTCCCAGCTGATGGCAATTTGGAAATTGAAGCCTCCTAGAGACAGTGTATTGTTGGGGGTGGGCTTATGGTGTTACAGCCAGATTCACCTTGCCAGTGTCTGGCACACTCTTCTGTTGCTATTGCTCACCTTATGTTGGCCAGCAGGTGATGTCCACCCTCTGCTCATGCCACCAGTTTTCCCTGCCATCATGGAGCATCCTCTTAAGTCTGCTCATTTCCTGACAGCAATGCAAAGCTGACTGCAGCAGTAAAATTGGTGCAGAGAAGTGGCATCGTTGCTGCTAGAAACCTGTGTGGCTTTTGACCTTTTGGGACTGATTTGAGGGACGAATGTGGAAGGATTGGCCTAAGACACCTTGTACTGCTATAAGTACAGCTTGATGGACTACTCTGGACAGAGTTGAAAGAGCATGAATGCAGTAAGAACTAAGGACTGTGAGGTTTGGCTTGTGAGGGTGAGAAACAGCTTTACCTGGACTGGGCTACAAGCAGTTTATGTGACAGGTTTGCTGTTATGACCACATCCTGGGAATTTGTGAAGAGTTGCTTCGAGTAGAAATGGACTGGTGTGAGCAGAGGAATATGGCACAGAAAAAAATGAAACCTGAGCTGCAATTATTTTAGCGCTTACAACCATTGAAATTGGGTCAGCTGACCTGCATTGGGACAACAGGAAGAATGCAGACTCTTTTCAAGGGGCCTGAATGCTGAAGGAGTGTCCTGTTCTACAAATTTGCTTAATTGCCCCTGTATTAACAAGTTGGTAGCCCACCTAGTATACTATGGAGTATATCAAATGCAGAAAAGACAGGGTCCTTGAATTTGCAACATGGTTTTGTTGTTTGAAAAGGGCCATAGGCAGTGCGAAGCAGGCTTGGTGGATGACCTGCATGGAGACCTGATGGAGCCATGAGGATGAACCATGGGTTGTAGTGGAGACCCAATGGAGATGCCAGTTCTATGGGATGGCTGCGAAGGAGAGCTGCTGGCACCAGATGAAGTTTTCTAGGACTGTGAGTAGCCTATCTAGAGGGGCAGAATTAGAACTCCAGAGACTTGTGAATTATCAGACTTAGAGACTTGTCACTGACTAGAGTTGTTTGTTGCCAGACTTGGAGCTACAGAGTTTGATTTTGCCTTTTTTTTAAATTGTTTTTTCTGAGGTAGGGTCTAACTCTAGCCAAGGCTGACGTGGATTTCACTTCAGGGTGGCCTCGAACTCATGGAAATCCTCCTACCTCTGCCTCCCAAGTGCTGGGATTAAAGGCATGAGCCACCATGCCCAGCTTGTCCTGATTGTTTTAAATCTTGTATTGGGTAAATATTTCTTTGCTATGCCTAATGCCATCATTTGCAGTGTGAATATTTATTCTGTGCTATTCTAGGTTTTTTTGGTATCAGGGTTCAGTTAAAAGACCTTGGACTATAAGGATGTTTGTACATCATTGAGATTGATAAAAAGCTATGGGGACTTTTAAAGTTGGATGAATGCATTGCATTTCACATCATGTATGGTTATCAGTCTATGGGGGCCAGGGGCAGAATGTGGTGGTTTGATTCAGGTGCCCACCATACACTTATTTGTTGTGAATGCTACGTCCCAAGCTGGTAGCAATTTGAGAACTGGATCCACCTGGAGGCAGTGTATTGCTGGGGGTGGGCTTGTGGGAGTCATAGCCAACTTTCTCTTGCCAGTGTTGGCACACTCTCCTGCTACTATTGTCCACCTGACGTAGGCCACGAGGTGATGTCCAGCCTCTGCTCATGCCATTGTTTTCTCTGCCATCATGGATCTTCCCCAAGAGTCTGTAAGCCAAAATAAACCCTTTCCTCCCACAAGCTTCTTTGTTGGGTGCTTTGTGCCAGCAAAGAGAAGGTAACTGCAACACCCACTGATTAAATAGGAAGACTTTAAGGTCCCTCTTCACAAGGGGCTGCAGGCTGAGAACACTGAGATGTGTCATATCTGTCTCAGCCCTGCTTGTGTCCACAGGCCAGACACTGGGCACGGCCCTAGTAGGATCCTGACAGACGGGACGAATCAGGGTGGGGGCTAGAGTGTGCACAGTGGAATTTGACCCATCTCAGTCTTTCTAGAGCAAAAGATTGTAGATGACTTAAAACCAGAGGGTCCCAGGAAGTGGTCATTAAATAAGGACAGAATGTGGAGGGAATGGAGCTTGAGGCTGTGGACTGTGGCCAGGATGGGACACCCTGCTGTGGGGCTAAGATAGCACTGGGTCAGGACCAGAGGCTGTGGGCCATCAGCACAGGGGCTAGCAGGGGTGATGTGTAGTGAGTCTTGGTTAGGGTATTCTGGACACCTACTCCCTAAAAACCACAGCTAGGACCAACCAGCTTCTACATGGCACCCCATTGTGGAGCATCTTCAAATTGGGACAGGTGGAGCGATGCACACGCATTCGTGTGGGTCAGCTTCTATGTGGGCCAGCGTCATGCATCCGTGTGCATCAGTGTCAGCCTCACGCATCTGTGTGCGTCAGCCTCAGGCATCCGTGTGGGCCACCCTCATGAGGCCGTGTGCATCAGCCTCACATGTCCATGTGGGCCAGCTTCATGCCCTATAAAAGCCACTGCCTCCACTGACTCCTGGCTCCCCCTGGCTCCCCTCTATGAGGCCCTGGAGCTTGGGAAGTTATTTCCAGATGTGGCTTCAGAATAGGACACTGCAAGTCTGCACCACGGCCACTCTGACTGCAAGTGATCGACTTTAGTGGCCCTGCAGCAGGAGACTGGGGGAGCCTCAGCCAGGTGGGATACTTTACAGCAGATCCTGGCAGCTGACTTCCCAAGTCAGGGGTGGGGCTGGGAGAAGGTGCTGGAAGATTCCAGCTCTTTCCTGCTGACTGGTGTGACCTTTGCCTTTCTGAGCCTTATTTCCTGGTCTATAAAATGGAAACATGGTATCTTCCTATATGACTGGCAGAGGATTAAATGGGCTCATGAGTGTCAGACCTGTCTCAACACTGTCACCCAACATGGTGAGCTCACAGAAGGGCTCTAGTTCCTTCTAGAAAAAGAAGCATCTGCCCATGGCTTTGTTGGCAAACATCTGCTCCCAGGACAGAGCTGCACAGTAGCCCTGAGGATGGCAGGTGCTTTCCACTGGGCAAAAAGGCACAGGAGAGAGGCAGAGGAACACTTACAAAAGAACGAGAACTTCAGCAAGACTGGTCCTACTGGCCATGGAACCTCATTTCCGATCCGAGTGACCATGCTCATGGAGTCTCTGCAATGGGAACCTCTGTGAGGAGAAGCCACCCTGACTGCTTCCTTCTTTCAGGACAGGAGCCGTGGGTAGGAATGCCACACAGAATGTAAGCCCAAACTCCAGACACAACTCAGGACCTAGTCACTAGTCTAAAGGAACTTTTCAAGGACACAGTGCTACCATTTGTTCCCTGCAGAGAGCAGGCTGTATGGGAAGGTCACTGTATATCCTATGCAGAAAGCAGTCCAGATGGCTTGGGAAGACTGCTCCCTAGGGCAGAAGGGGGACCACAGTCACTTCTTAAGCCTGTCCCATCCTTCCCACAAGCATGTCCTGCCTGCCTGTCATGTCTGACAGTGTTCCAGGCATATAACACCAAGGTTATGGCAATGGAGACCCAACTACCTGACATACAAGGCAACTCTATGTGATACATATAACAGACCTGGTGACAACTATGTCCCCACAGAAATGCAGGAGCCAGGGACCAGGATTAGGACTGAGCTTATGGAACATGAACCTGTTCCAACTTATTGTGGAGTTACTCAAGAAGTGAAAACAAAAGCCAGGCATGGTGGCACATGACCTTAATTCCAGTACTCAGAAGGCAGAGATGGAAGGATCGCTGGAAGTTCAAGGCCAGCCTGGGACTACATACAGAGTTAGTTCCAGGTCAGCCTAGGCTAGAGTGAGACCCTACCTCGAAAACAACAGACTAAAAGTACAAAACAAAAAAACTGAAAACATACTTTCTCAACTACGTCATCTCTCTAACCCTCTTTTTCTTTCTTCGTGTGTGTGTGTGGTGTATGTGACGTGTGTGCAGATGCACACAGCCAGTGCACTCACATCAGAGGTCAGAGCAGAATGTCAGATGTCCTCTTCTTTTCATTTGTTTGTCTCCAGTCGATGAAGGGTCTCACCCAACGCAGAGCTTCCATTTTTGTCACTGTTTTGGTTAGTGAGCCCCAGTAATTCACCAGTCTCTGCTCCCCACAGGGGTGGGGTTACAGATGTATGTAGCCATGCTCAGTTGTTTATGTGGGTGGGAAACAAACTTGGGCAGTCTCAGGTTCTGTTAGACCCTCATGCTTACACAGAAAGCACTCTTAACACCTGAACCATCTCCCCAGCCCCCACTGTCTTTTTATTTCTTGGCCACTTGCCCATATCATTCAAGAAGTAAGAATGTTGTCTTTTAAAAATATTTTATTTATTTGAGAGAGAGAGAGAGAATGTGTGCACCAGGGCCTCCAGCCACTACAAATGAACTCCAGACACATGCACCACCTTGTGCATCTGACTTACATGGATCCTCAGGAATCTGACCGAGGTCCTCTGGTTTTGCAGGCAAGCGCCTTAACCGCTAAGCCATTTCTCCAGCCCAAAATGCAGGTTTTTTTTAAATCTTTATATATTTCTTTGCAAGCAGGGAGATGAAGACAGCCTGGACCTTTTGCTACTACAAACTCCAGATGCATGCAGCACCATGTAAAGCACCAGGCTTTACATGGGTACTGACGATTCAAGCCTGGACCTTTAACCACTGAACTATCTCCACTACTACCCACCCCTACCCCTTTTATTCAGTTTTTCAAGGTAGAGTTTCACTGTAGCCCAAGCTGACCTGGATTTCACTATGTAGTCTCAGGGTTGCCTTGAACTCACAGTGATCCTTTTACCTCTGCCTCCCAAGTGCTGGAATTAAAAGTATGTGCAACCACGCTGGCTTTTTTTTTTTAATTCTCTTTATAGTCACCCCAGGAAACTCATAATAAAGCACACATCATTTCCTTTAGATATTTTCAATCTTGAAGGATAGTCCTGTCCCCTGCATACTGGGTAATGTCTCAGCACCCACCACAGGTGCCTCCTTTGCCAGGGGACAGTGACAGAGGAGGAGGCCCCAAATGCAAATCCCCATGCCTCCTTCTGGGCACTGGCAGGGCCCTCCAGGGCAGAGCCTGGCAGTGCTGGTATGGCCCACAGGGCTGGGGTAGCCCAGGTAGGGGCAGTTTCTTAAAGGACAGACAGAGCCTGGCAGCATGAGGAAAGTTTGTGGAGGAGAATGAGACACAGGAACAGGCCTTGTACAAGAAAACACCTAGGGCCAATGCTTCAGGTTAGAGGGTAATGGAACACACGACCACCTTCTTCCACTGCCCACTGGGCTAGCTCGCTCCTTCAGGTCAGAGTCAGGGCAGGGCTCACCAGCTCCCTGCCCAGGGTCCCCAGTCAAGGCGGCTGGGCTGTGGTCTGCTTCTCTTCAAGGGCTACAGGGAATATTTAATTTCCCGGGGCTGTTGCCTAGGGTTTGCTCTAAGCAGCTGGAGCCCCTCCCAGATCCTGGCCACAGAGCACCTCCATCGTGGGATCCCAGCACAGGGAACATCCCTGAAGCATACCTCCAGTGGATGAGCCGAAGCCTTTATGAAGGTCTGCTTGGTTAGGTGAGGCACACCCCAGGATGACCCCACCCTAACTGGAGAAAAATCCCACTATACCACAAGGGAGCCAATTATCCCTGGCACACACCAGGAGACCACCTTGAGACCATCTTGGAATTGTGCCTACCACAATCTCTGGATTACCAATGTATCCTCACTCACTGCCAGGTGCTTAGCATACCTTGGAGCACTGGCTGAGACTTGCCCAAATTCTCTGCAATTTGGCCATGGTTAATGTTCTTAAGTCCTATCTTGCCAGGTCCAGCCCCCTGGCATCCCACAGCTGCCTTGCTGCCCACGCAGCTACACCAGGCCAGTGCACAGCTGCTGCCAGTGCTGAGCTGGCCCAGGCCCGCAGCACCCCAGGGCAGGAAGCCAGGACCCAAGGGCAGGCTGCGCTACCACCAAGAGCCTGATCACAGCCTCAATGAGAACTAGCCTTAATCCCATTTCCCTCCACCTGCAGTCCACGGCCATGCTGGCTACCTGACCAGCTCCGAGCTCCTCCTCTCCTTGTGAGCAGGACACCCTCCTGGGAGGGAGACAAGAGGCCAGCACAGGAAGCAATTTCTCTAGAGACTTGGCCATGATGGGCACAGCTGAGGTGGCAGGCTGTGCCACATGGCGGCCTGACCCTCCCAACTCCTCCACCCTGTCTCTGCTCTGCAGCCCAGAATCTTGGGCCAACCAGGACTGCATCCTGACAAGCCACAGCTGAGTGCTATGGAGAGGCTGGGACCCATTGTTCATTTTAGACACAGAGAAACTAACCCTCCACTCCAGCATGTCTAACCTCATAAGAATTTTCTCATGTGTTCCTCCTGGCCCTCAGCAGGCAAAGGGCTTGATTCCTCTTACACAAGGAGGATAGCAGAGCCTCTGAGTGAAGAAGCTACCAAGGTCATAGATGAGGTCTAGGACAAACGTCCAGCAGCTCTCATATTCTGTCAGTAAACATGTGCTGCACCTCAGCTCCGGGGTTGGGCCAGGTGCACAGAAGCAGCTGCTGGTTCCAAACCTCAAGGTGCCCACAACAGCACCCTCCGCTCAGGTGCGAAAGCCGTAGGCTGGCTCATTTCACCACTGGCTACCTGAAGGCAGCCACCAAGATGCCATGACATTGAGGGTCTCTGGACACAGGATGCCAGCAGGATGGTGGGGAGGGCCCTCAACAAGTCACTTAGGGGGCAGGTGGAGCTGATCACTCCCAAGCTCAGTGCAGACATGTCCTGTGAATTTCCTGCAGGCTTCCCTCCCAGAGAACCATAACTCTTGGCATTGCCTTCTCAAGCACAACCCTTAGAAGGGCAGCAAAAGCTCTGAGAAGGCAAAAGGCTACAAGGGCCAAAGATGGGAGCTGAGAATAGGAGAACCACAAAACCCAAGCATCAGAGAGCCTGCTGGGGTGTAAAAATGAGGAAACCCCGTGTGGGACAGAATCTTGGTGACTGGGCCAAATGATTTTCACACAGAGCACGTCCCCAAGGCCCTCTGTGCTGCTTGCAGGTCAGAGAGGAATAGGGCCTGTCTCCAGTGTTCTCCACATGGTGCTCTGCCTTCTAATCTGCCCACCCCTCCAGACCTCTCCCAGTGCTGGCACTTAGCAGGCCCCACCCCACTGCCATCTGCCCTTGCTGTAACCCAGAGCCTGGCCAGCCATTTCCAAGAGGCCAGCCAGCCTTCCAGATCAGAAACCTAAGTCTGCATTCCTCTTAAATTGGAATGTTTGGGATTCCACCAAGCAACCCATTGAACTTTCCAGAAAATATTTCCTACGCAGCAAATTTTTTAGCCTCCTTTGAAATGCATCCTCTTACAGTCCTGTGTTCTCTCTGCCTTTTGCCTCTTCACAGGCCCAGAAACTTCTCTGGTCCACAGGAGGGCATCTGAGCCAGATTCCCATGAACTTACCCACTAAGCTTAGTTGAACACACTGTCATCAGGGTGCATCATCTAGTTCCACAAGAAAGGAGGGCAAAGAAACTACAGGTGCCAGCACCCTCACCTGGCAGATAACAACCTCTTCATAAAAAGGGCAGGGGCAAAGATGGGCTGAGCCTCAAAAGGGTCAGTGAAAACATGCTTCCTTTTTGTTAGTAAGGAGAATCTTCGTATGCACACATCATGTATTAGTGCCATCATTCCCCTCCCCCCCTACTCCACTGAGGGCCTCCTTGCTGGGATTGCTGGTATTCATCATGGAGTTTGGGTTATGAGTTTTGAGAGCAGCGGTCAGTCATTGTGGCGAGCCTGACAACCTGCGCCAGGATGGAGACCGACACGGAGGACACTCAACATGCACCAAAGCAGAGATCCAGAAGCTGCTGAGAGCTCAGCACTGAAGTAGACTTACAGCCCATCACTAAGGACTCAGGGAAGTTTGCAGCAGTGAGGGAAGAAAGACTGTAAGAGCCAAAGGATGGGAGGGACTATCCAGAGGCATTGACACCCCCCCCACACACACACACACACAATGACTGGAAATTTCTTTCTTAAGGACCTCAGGTCAGGTGGGGAAGATGAATTCCACTGGCTCCATGCCACCTCACTCCATCACACAGAGCTGTGGACCACATCTGTGGCTGTCTCCCACTGCTCACCCAGCCCTTGCCTGTGCCAGGCATGATCTTGAAGTCCAGGAGCAGAGGTGAGTAGAGTGGGTGCTCTGGAAGAAACAGAGTGGCCACATGGCAGAGTGCCAGCGTGGGAGAAGTGGCAGGGAGATCACTGAGCGGCTTTCTTCTCACAGAGCAGCCGCCTCTTCCAGCTGTGGGAAGGTGCGTTATGTCACTGCCCATGTTGCCTTCTTCCAGACATCCACGACCTTCCAGGTTGTCCATTTCCAGCTAATTGTAGATACTTTATATTCCTAGAACTTCCATGGGAGTTGAAGAAATGATTTGCTGAGGCCAGGGAGACACCTAAGCAGTTACAGGCCCTCAACTGCAAAGCCTACTGAACTGGGTTCAATTCCCAAGCACCCACATAAAACTGGATGCTGAGTGGCACATGTGTCTGGAATTTGTCTGCAGCAGCAAAAGATTATGGCTTGCACACACACACACACATGTGTGAATAAAGAAAAAAATTTTCAAGAATTAGGTTGTTGGTTGTTACAAAACAGCACACTGAGCCCCTTCCAGGGGTGGTATGAGCCTGTGTAGTCAGCTGGGTAGTGGAGGAAGGTGCATAGCTTCTTAGATCTGTACTTCTTTTTTTGAAAAGGAGAGAGAGAAAATGGGCATGCCAGGGCCTCTAGCCTCTGCAAACAAATTCTAGGTGCATGTGCTACTTTGTTCATCTGACTTTACATGGGTACTGGGGAATCGAACCCGGGTCATCAGGCACTGCAGGCACACCTTAACCACTGAGCATCTCTCCAGCCCCATGGGTATGTACCTTCTTTTAGGGATGAATTGAGATTTCCAGTAGACCATTCAGGATTCCCTAGTGTCAATTTACTCCTAGGTAATGCAGTTTTGATCTTTTAAGTGAGACTTTTAAATTTAAATTTTCAGCTATTCATTGATAGTATATTAAACTTTTCATTTCTATGAGTCTTGTATCCTGCAACCTTGCTAACCTCATAGATGTAGTGGGTTTTTGTAGATTCCACCAAATTTTCTAAACAGATGACCATATAACATGGGAATGAAGATACCATTGCTTCTTGGTATACAATACACACCTTTTTCTTGTCTTATTGCATTGACCAGAACCTTCAGCCTGATGTGGTGTAGAACTGCTGAGCACCAACATCCTTAGCTCATCTCCACTTCCCAGTCAGTGTTTCTGCACTAAGCATATGTGACAGGTGATTGTGGTGTCTGAGATCAGGGGAAGAAACTTCTAGTGAGCTGAGATCTTTTGTTAAGAACAGATGTTGGCTTGGATGTGTTGGCACATCCCTGTAATCCCAGGGAGGTGGGGCAGGAGAATCTCACTGAGTTCAAGGCCAGCATGGGCCACAAAGCAGCATTTTATCTCTACCTGAGATGTCCCAGTGTGTAAAAGTTTTGTACCACAAGCATGAGGACCTGAGTTCAGATCCTAAGTACCCACACAAAATGCTGAGAATGTTAGTATACATCTGTAATCCCAGTGCAAAGATATGGTGACAGGGAATCAATCCCTGAGGCCCACTGGCTGGCTAGTCTAGCAAAATGGATGAGCTCCAGGTTCAGCATGAAACCCCGTTTCAAAGAAGAGGGTGGATGAAGACACCCCACATTGACTTGTGGCCTCCACATGCATGGCCACACACATGAGCACATATATACCAACACATGTGCCCACATGCATACACACATGCATGCATACCACACACACATGCAACAGAAAAAATTAAAAATGAAACAGAAAACAACCTGGTGTTAACCTCTGGCTCCCCCACACATACATGTCCTCCTGAACACATGCACCCACAAGCATACGAACATACATACACATGCATATCAGTACTGGAAACAAACAGCCAACCAGAAGCAATTTAGGGAAGGAGATTATTTTGGCTCATAGTCCCAGGGGGTAAAGTCATAATGGTGGGAAAGCATGGCAGGAACAGTAAACTGGTGCCACATTGTCACATCAGCATGGAGGAAGAAGAGAGAACAGCACGTGGGACACCCCCCCCCCCAGTGACAGATAGCAGGCTCCACCTCCTAAAGGTCCCCATCCTGCCCCAACAGCACTACCAACTGAGGATTAAGTGTTCAAACACATGAGCCCATGGGGAACATTTTACATTTAAACCACAGGTACACATACCACATCCACATACATACATGGAGGCAGGATTGGGATTTCAAGGCCAATCTGAACCAAATCAGTGAGATTCTGTCTCAATCAATATCCATGTGTGCAGTGTATGCATGTATGTGTGTAAGCAATCTCATGTTCAGTAAGATTGTGTTCTTTCTCATTTTTAGTTCACTAACACGGTAAATCACACTGACTTTTGCGTGTGTACATGTGGTGTAATGTGTGTTCGTGCATGTGTGAGAATGTGTGTGCAGGTGCACGTATATGTGGATATATGTAGACGTCAGAAGTTGATGCCTGGTGTCTTCTGTCAGTCTTCATCGTATTCTTTGAGACAGGATCTCTTGATGAACCTAGAATTCACTGATTCGGCTAGACTAGCAAGCCAGTGAGCCCCAGGGATTCCATTTCCAACTCCCCAGCTGGGATTACAGGTGTGCACCATCACGTCTTGTATTTTTTATGGGTTCTTGACATCCAAACTCGGGTTCTCATGCTTGTGCTATGAGCACTTTACCCACAGAGCCTTCACTCTAGACTGACACTGATTGATTTTCAAGTGTTCAGCCCATCTGCATTCCCAATAAATCTGTCTTGTTCATATATTACTGAAACTGACATGGTCTCACTCTGTAGCTCAAACTAAACTCAAACTCAATCTTCCTGCTTCTACCTCCTGAGGGCTGGGATTACTTGCAGCAGCACCACTCCCAGTCACTCCCACTGTCTTAGTTGCCTTTCTTGTTGCTGGAACAAAAGACAAAATCAGTTTGAGGGAAGAAGGGCTTGTAGTTCCAAGTAACAGCCCATCATGGTGAGGAAGGCATGCAGCAGGAACATGAAGCAGAGCTGGTCATGTTACTCCAGCAATCAGGAAGCAGAGAGTGATGAATGCTTGTCACAGACAGCTCTCCTTAAGTCCAAGACACCAGTCCATGGAATAATGCCACCCCAGAGTGGCACTTCCCACCTCAACTTATCTATAAAATCCCTCACAGACATCTCTGTGATCCCTCCCAGGTGATTCTAGGTCCTTTCAGGTTGACAATCAATACAAAGTTCACCCTTTTGTGCCAACTTGACACAAAAACATAATACTCAAATCCATAACTCTCCACCCATTGTGGCTCAACCATTTCATAATGCTAAAATGCATTAAGTTTCCATTCCAAAAGTCTCTATAGTCTTTAACAGTCTTAACACTGTGCAAAAGACCAAAGTATCTTTAAGACTTCAATGTCTTAACTGTGAGCTCCAAAACAAGACCAAAACCCAGCAAAGAAAATTCCAAATTCCATAACAACATGTCTGGTATCTGGAGCTCATGCTGAACTCTTCTGGGCTCTAAAAACCTTAGGTAGCTCTTCCCATCCATCTCTTCTTCCTATAGCACTCCTGGCCTCTCTCGGCATAACCCCACTCTGAACCCACAGCTTTCTTTGGCAGACAGGCTATGGTTCTGGCATCTCCACCATCCTGGGGTCTCCACCACAGCTGATGGTTCACATTCATAAATCCATTCAGTGGCCTCACAGAACTTCCTCACAGGGACTCCAACCCTGCCATACAGTGCCTGGCCTCAGCAGCTCTCTGGAACTGTGGTACAAAACCCCATGGCCTCTCAGTTCTGTATTAATCAGACCTCCCAAACCAATGCCACATAGACACTGCTGCCAAGTTCTGCTTCAGCTCCATATGCATCCTGGCCTCTTCAGCCACAATCAATGTTTAAAATGCTGACAGGTGTTCCAAACCCTCTACATCACTGGCCCCCTCCAAAAACTTGGCTGTGTCCTTATCACAAGCAGTTTCTTCTACCTTCACTCATGCATTCATGTCCTGGTGCTGACCAGACCTGAAGCCACCCATGAGGATCCCAGGAAGGACAGATCCTCTTTCCACAAATGGATCTCCATAGCAGATGACACTCACTCCCTGCTCCCAGAGCAAGGGGACCTCACTCATACATACATGCATGCATGCATACAAAGACATATATATGTACTCTTCAAGAAACAGGAGGTGTGGGTTACATGGAATCATTTGGAAGTAGGATAAGGTGACTCCACCTACTAAGCCCCCAACACATCACTCCTTGCAGCCTGAATGCCACATGGGCATCTTGACTGGGCATTAGAGGAGTCAGGGCCCTGAAGTAAGGAGATGGCTGACCAAGGGCTTTCCTGTCCGTACCTCCCACTTTGCCCAGGACAAACCACAAGCAACCTATAGTCCTTGTGCTGGGCTCCCAGACCTCCGCCCTTTGCTGTCTCCCTCCCCAGTGAGCAGAGGACTCTCAGCTTTCTGCCAGTTGGTCACATTGGTTGCAACCCAACTGGAAGAATGGCGCCTCTGCAACCCTTCTGCAGAGGCTCTGCCAAAGCAGTTCTTGGATGTCAGTGTGCCTTCCTTCCTGAGTAGCAGAAGTAACTCCCAAGGCTCCACCCTTCCTCCTGCGCAGCCAGCCAGAGCCAGCCTCCTACACACCTCCCACCACACGGTGGCCTCATACTGAGCTCACTCCAGGAGAGCATGGGAACTGCCAAGAGTCCTGAAAGAAGAGGTTAGACTGAATTGCCCAAGCCATTCCCCACATGGCTAGCTTTTTGCACCCTGGCCTTGGAACTCCTCGACAGTGGCTGAGAATCCAAGGACAGGAGCTAGGACTTGCAGGTGGCCACTCCACCCCAGGGCCACAGCCCGAGAGCACCCTGCTTTGTGCCCCACATTTGCCCCTGCAAGCTGGCAGGGGCAGGAAGATCTTCCAGCACCAACTCCCAACAATAATCAAGTGCAACCCTGAGGTATGATCCTCCAGCAAGACTTTCCAGCTCAGGTCTATGTGTCGAGGCCTCTCTGCCCATTCCTGGCAGTGCATCTCTACAGGCATCTGGAAACCAGCCCGCTCATTCTCCATGAGGCAGACTAGCAACTTTGCTGGACAGGCCTTTCCTTTTAGCATTCACAGACATCATCCTACTCCCTCTGGCTCCCACCACCCTTGTGAGCATGAAGTACTGCCACTGGCAACTTTCTGGAGACATTTAAGGCCTGAGGAGGTAATTTCAGGTCATACAGGGCTAGGTATCCTACAATCCAGCTCTTTGCTTCCCAAGCAGACCCACACTGGCCATCAGGGATAACCTAGAGGCCACAGGCATCACCCTGATTGATCACCTAGATTGCTTGACATCCCCTTGCTGCAAAGAATGGCAGGCTTAGGTGGTTTCCCATGGGAATACCCAGCCTGGGTGGCATCTAGGCACCTAAGGTAAGTAGGTGTTTTAAGGACAGCATGGGCAGGGTGTGGTGGAGATGGCCTGGGTCTCCCTCAGGCATGGGCTGTCAGTGTAGAAGATGAGCATCACTTACTGCTGCCCTGTCTCAGGCCTACCTACCTCCTGAATTCTTTCAAAGGAAAAAAAGAAAACTTTCAGGAGGAAAGTTCCTAAACCCTGTGCTGGGCTCGCGTACCTCCGCCCTTTGCTGTCTCCATCCCCAGTGGAGGCTGGGCATTGCACCACCTTCAGACATGGCTGATGTGAGTACCTGTTGTTGCCAGAACAGGGTATGCCTGAACCCATCATGTGCTGATAGCACCAGGGTGCCAAGGTCTGTGCCAGGAAGAGGAAGCTATGCCAGACTCAATGCCTCCAGCCTCTAACGGGTATAGAAGTGAGACCACCTGAAATAAGGCCCACAATGCTGAAGTCCAGAGTAGATTGAACTTAGTTCTAGAACAAGTGGCTGGCCATGGCAAAAGTGGCATAAAAAGGCTGAGGTGAAGCTGTACCTTGGAGAAAGACAGGGGCAGGAGGAACAGAGGGCCTGAACTGCTGAACAGAGGTGGGGAGGGGTCACCACACACTGAGGATTGCACCTGGTCAGCACCTGTCTGGGAACTCTGGTTATGGCCCTGGAGAGGCTGGGAGAGGAGACAGGTCTAAGATAGGCAGAAGAATAATTGACATCATCTCCAGCTAGACTGCTTTGGTTCCAAGATACCCCATGCTGGATCCTCTAAGGAGGGGGCAAACTATAGTATTACTCAGGATAGGACGGTTTCTTCTGTCCAAGACCCTAGTGACAATCGTTCCTTGGGAACTGTGTGCTGACTTTGGGTGTCATAAAGGCAAGACTCAGGGTTGTAGGAGGGGCAGAGGGAAAGCAGCATCACACAGCCCCAGCTGGCTCCCCCGAGCTAGCAGGTGTTGCTGTGGGGTGCTCCTCCCTGGACCCTTCTCCTGCTTCTCCAGGCAGGGCTGACCCAGCTTCTGCAGGACAGCCGGTCACCACCATGGCAAGACTGAGCTGATTGGAACTTCAGTTATTCCCACAGGTTTCAGATCATCCCCCCATTCCACATCTATCCTTCCTCTTCTGTAGGGACCCCAGAGACTGCTTACGTGATTGTGGAGAGCAAATCTCTGTGACAAATCCTGCTTCAAGTAAACACAGAGAAAGAGACACAGAGGTGATCATGTACACAGTCCTGCACATAGTGTGGTTAACTCCCAACTACATCACTGGGAACATAACGTAGGAGTCCTAGGATAGTGAACAGACAGATGAGTGGATGGGATAGATAGGTGGCTGGATGGATGGAGGGTGTGGTGGTTTGAATCAGACGTCCCTCTATAAAGCCATGTGTTTTGAATGCTTGGTCCCCACTGATGGCAATTTGGGAGGTGGACCCTTGCTGGAGGAGGTGGGTTGTAGGCAACTCCCTCCCCATTGCCAGAGTTCAGCGCACCCACCTTCTGCAGTTTTCCACATGCTGTGGCAGATGATGTCCAGCTTCTGCTCATGTCATTCTTTGCCCTGCCATCATGGAGCTTCCCCTAGAGACTGTAAGCCAAAATAAAAACTTTCCTACCATCATCAGCTGCTTTGGGTCAGGTCTTCTGTCCCAGAAACGTGAAGATAACTAAAACAGGAGGCTAGATGGGTAGCTGGGTGGGCAGACATATGAATAAGTGAGCACATGAACAACAGCAGTCAGGGAAGGTTAAGCATAGTGAGAAGGAAATACGAGGAGCAAGCTGAGTTATATAAGGTTCCTGTGTCATGTTTACAAAGAAGCAAAGCATTCCTGAGTGACAGAGGTTGAGTTATCAACTGGAACAGATGACTGTGCGCACAGCCCGTAAGATTGACACAAGAGCGGGCAGGGAGCTCAGTCAGTCGGTAAAGTGCTGGCTGTGCAGGCATGAGGACCTGCGTTCAGATGCCCAGCTCCCATGTGGAAGCCAAGTGTGTCAGTGTGTGCCTGCAAAGCCAGTGCTGGGGAGGTGGGCACAGGGAGAGCTCTAGGGCTAGTCTAGCCAAATTGGTGAACTCCAGGATTGGTAAAAGATCTTGTCTCAAAAATAAAGTGAAGGACTGGAGAGATGGCTTAGCAGTTAAGGTGTATTCCTGCAAAGCCAAAGAACCCATGTTTGATTCCCCAGGACCCATGTAAGCCAGATGCACAAGGTGGCACATGTGACCAGAGTTCATTTACAGGAGCTGAAGGGCTCTGCACACTCTACCTTTCTTTCTCCCCCTCTTTCCCTCCATCTTTCTCTCTCAAATGAATATTAAAACAAGAAAAAAGCAGGATTTAAAAATAAAAAATAAAATAAAGTGGAAAGCAATTGAGGAAGACATCCAAAATCAACTTCTGACCTCCATACACATGTGCACATGTGTCACACACACACACCACACACATGACAAAAAGATGTCACAGAAGACTAGCCCACTGGGACATGAACTCACTGTACCCACAAGGCAGCAGCAAGCTGGGAGGCCTGTCATGTCTGATGTGGCCCCTCCTGTTCCCAAGATCTGGTCTCTAAGGCGGGACACAGAGGCTACAAGACATGAATAAATCCAGATAGCATGGTACACCCACCTCTATCAGCTCTTGCAAACCACTGTGCATCCCACCTCTAAGGGCTCGCCTGTCATGCAGGTCCATGGCTGTCCTCCTCTAAATGTCGTTGACCAAGTGTCTGCAGACCATCCACTGGCCCACTGACCCGGGCTCCTACTCTTTGAATATGGTCTTTCTCTCACATTGCTAATAAGGGCTAGTGTGCCCCAGTGTGATTGGCCATGAGGGACTCCCCCATGATCTGTCTCTATAAGTGGCCCAAGAAACACATGGGGGCCTGGAGAGATGGCTTAGCGGTTAAGCGCTTGCCTGTGAAGCCTAAGGACCCCGGTTCGAGGCTCGGTTCCCCAGGTCCCACGTCAGCCAGATGCACAAGGTGGCGCACGTGTCTAGAGTTTGTTTGCAGAGGCTGTAGGCCCTGGCGTGCCCATTCTCTCTCTCTCTCCCCCTCTATCTGTCTTTCTCTCTGTGTCTGTAGCTCTCAAATTAATTAATTAAAAAATTTAAAAAAATAAAAAAATAAACACATGGGGATGGGGAATGAAATTTTATAGGGTCTTGGGGCTTCCTCCAAGAAGGACCCCAGACCTACCTCTTTCCTGCTGCTCCAAAACTCCCATGGCCTTGGCATGCCCCTTTTCTTCCTTGGGTTCAGTCCTCCCATGCCAGTCAGGTCTCCTCTCAGCAGGAGTCTCAGAGGCTCTGGACAGAGACCGGCCAGCCTCACCCAGCCAGCCTAGCAGCACCTTCCATTTGGAGCCTGGGGAGTTGGAACTGTTTCATTCCTGCCAAAAAAAATGGCTGTGGCCCTGCTCCAGGAAGGCCTTCTGGAGCCTCCTGGTGGAAGAGGCTGTCTGCTGAGCCAGGCTGGCTGTCTCCTCCACGTGGCCCTCTCCCCTCACTCAATCCACTCAGCACTGAAAACGCATCCTCAGCACTTGGCTGGCCACCCTGGGGCAGAGCTGCTGCTTCCCTAAGGCTGGCCAAGGGAGAGAAAGGAACCAGATGGATCATGTGAGGACCCTGGGATCCAGCAGAGCCCAGAACCAAAGGCAAATCAGGTCAAGTGACGCTGGCCATGATGCAGGCAGTCTCTGAACACAGGTCTTGCCTCTGCCCCGTGGCTCTCACTTTGCTTTCAGCTGACCCAAGGCCTGGACATGCTGCTGACAGTCAGGAATGTCTGCCAGCACATGTTCTGAGAAGTGAGATTTAGGAGTCTTATTTGTTTCAATGGCTGCAGAGGCTACTTCTACACTCTGTGTCTGTAGCAGCATGAGGACAGCCCAGCCAGAACTGTGCAAAGCCCTGCTCCTGCATGTCTCCACTGCCAGCCTCCGTAAGAAAGAAACTGCATGAGTGGGAAGATTCCTTTGGCTTGTACCCTGTGCCCTCTCTGGAAGCACATATTTGGAACCAAGCAAGCCAGGGCTACCACTGTGTTGCTATAGGTAACTGTGTGGCCTTGAGAAAACAATCTCTGTCTTTAACACAGAGGTCATGAGGTGACATCAAGAATATTACCATCTGGGCTGCGTCAGGATGAAACTTAAAACAGTGAGAGCAGGCATGTTCTCAGAGCTTGATGGGCTGGAGCCCACAACCTGGGTGCACTTTCCCACTGGTCTCTCTGGGCCTTGACAGAGGAGGCTTTGGCAATCTCCAAAGTTCATGCTGAGACCAGGTCATCCAGACCAGTTCTTGGTGCTGGAATGACTTCTGGCTTCTAGACCCAACAGGAAACAAGTCACAGTGAGAAGGAGTACAATTAGGGTGACAGAACTCTTAGAGAGAAAGAAAGAAAGAGAGAGAGAGAGAGAGAGGGAGGGAGGGAGGGAGGGAGGGAGGGAGGGAGGGAGGGAGGGAGGGAGGGAGGGAGGAAGAGAGAAAAGAAAAAAGGCAGGAAAATCTGTACTTGCTAGAAATCAAAGATGGCCTGACTTCTTATCTCTTGCCTAGTTCCCTAGACTTGCTTTTCCACAAATAACCAGGACCTTTCTTGGGGGGAGGTCCTTCATAGGATTTAAACTTTGTAGTTGGTCAAGTTCAGCCCCCAGAACTTGGTGTCAGGGCTAGCCTCTTCCTGAGACACCCCCTAAGCCCTAACCAACCACTGTTTCACCTGAGCTGGAAGGCAGCCCACCACGCTAAGGTTATAAATACTTTTTCAAGGGGAGGGGAGGCTCTCTGACCACTTTGGAATTTCTAGCTGTGGGTGAGTTTTCTCCTTCAGCCAGATTGAGCTGAGGGGAGGGCCCCTAGCCCTTACATGGGTTCTTTATCCCCTCCAGCTCCCCACATGGCAGGAGCTCCTTGAAGTTTCTTTTCTCTCTTCTCTCTTGGTGGTTTTTCCAGGCCTTCCATGTGGGAGTCTTCCTTTGGCTCTGTACTTCCCTCAGTAGATATAACAATTTAATAATTATCTTTATCAATCTTTTTTCACAAGAAGTGTTTATTTACTTGAGAGAGAGAGAGAAGCAGATAGAGAGAAAGAGAATGGGCATGCCAGGGCTTCCAGCCACTGCAAACTCCAGATGCATGTGCCACCTTGTGCATCTGGCTTATGTGGGTCGTTTGGTTTTTCAGGCAAGTGCCTTAACTACTAAACCATCTCTCCAGCCCTTTCTCAATCTTTTCTTAAAATTCAATTCCTTGATTAAAATTAGAAACAAACCTAGGGCTTGGGGTTCAAGGACCTCCCTAAAGCCCTAACACTCCATTACAACAGCAGATGGTACTCATCTCTGCATGCCCACCACTACCAGCACCAAACTGCCCATTAACACCTGACTCTGAGTGCAGAGGAACGATCTCTGACTCTTGAGGCTCTAGGGGCCCTTCTTCCTCCTCCAGCTCCCTACCACATAACTCCAGCCTCCAACTCCACCTTCAGAGCCTCTGATTGTCTGTGTCTGCTCCTGGGACACTGTCATCTGATTAAGGTCCACTCTAACACTATACAACCTCAGCCCTAACACTATACAATTTCACCATATCTTTGAAAGCTCTATTTCCAAATCATACTATGTTTGGTGTTCTGGGAGGACATGATTCACCCACTTCAGGAGTAAGGTAGTTTTAAGAAAGGCAAACTGCTATGACAGGCTCAAGCGTTTGACACTGGTGTCTGGGGAGGCTGTGAAACATTTTGGACATGGATCCTAGCTGACAGGTAGTCTTGGGAGTTATAGCCCAACTCTACTCCCTGACCCACCAGGATATAACAAGACATGCTACAAGTTCCCACCACCCCAGCCACCTTCCATGATGCACTATATCACTTTAAATCCTTCCTCCCTCAAATTGCTTCAGCCGGCTATGTCATGGTAGCAAAGAGAAAAGTCACTAATGCAGGAAGGTTGTCCTAGCACAAAGCACATATCCACCTGGCACCTGTAGAGTGGCAACTACCTGTGCTGGAACTGGGGCACAAAGGCCCCAAGTCTCACTGGACTGTGACTCTACACCGAGTCCTCTGAGGCAGGCGACCTGGGTGAAGCTCAGTCCATAGTGCCCATTTCATAGGCCAGAAGACATTGGCAGAGACTACTTCCAAGGCAATGCTCTCTGCCCCTTGCCAGGGGTATATGGGCCCGCATGTCCATCTGTCCAGACTCTGCATCTGAGCTGGATTCCCAGGGACTGAGAGTGTTGCTCTAGGTGGGTTCCCAGAGGTAGATGTTCCTATCATGTCCAATCAGCTGTGGCCGGAGGGCTGCCATTCCAGGGGACAGAAGGTATAGCGTGGGATTTGGTAATTAATTTTGTCAACTTGATGGGATTTTGAATCACCTTGGAAACAAATCTCTTATGAGAGTCTCTAGATTAGGTGGAGATGGAAGGATCTCTCTGACTGTGAATGGCACCATTCCATGGAATGGCATTCTGAACTGAATAAAAAGGAGAACGCGGGCTGGAGAGATGGCTTAGCGGTTAAGCGCTTGGGTGTGAAGCCTAAGGACCCCGGTTCGAGGCCCGGTTCCCCAGGTCCCAAGTTAGCCAGATGCACAAGGGGGCGCATGCATCTGGAGTTCGTTTGCAGAGGCTGGAAGCCCTGGCAAGACCATTCTCTCTCTCTCCCTCTATCTGTCTTTCTCGCTGTGTCTGTGGCTCTCAAAAAATAAATAAATTAATTAATTAATTAATTTAAAAAAAAAAAAAGGAGAACGCTAACTGAACGCCAGCCCTCAGGTCTCTGCTACCTGGCTGTGGATGCACTGTGACCAGCTCTCATGCTCGTGCCATCATGTCTTCCCCACCATGATGGACCTTCAAGCCATAAGCCAGAGTAAATTCCTCCCAAAGTAAATTGCTCATCAGGTATTTTGTCATAGCAATGATAAAGGTAACTAATATAAAGGAACGGTGTGAAAAACCCCTCCCCAACATGTCCTTGGTTGAGCAGTGGTGGGAGATTAGCCAAGACCAATTGCATTGCTTGGCAGATGGGGCACCTCAGAGAGGACAGTGTGCCCAAGGTCACTGGGGTAGAGGCTGGTGCTCAGAATCCTAGCCAGAGTAATTCTCACAGTGAGCTGCTCTAAGCCCCACACTGCTGCAGGACAAGCCATCCTTCCCGTGTCTAGACAGTGCTTACCAAGTCCAGCCGACCCCGCTAAAGGCATAGCCATGCTTCCCCAGTCTGCTTTGTCTAAGCCCATAGCTACCTCTAGCAAGCAAGTATGGTGGAAGCATAGCGTATACAAGCGCATGTGCAGATGTGTGGCCCATGTTCACGTATGCAGAGGCCAGAGAAGAACACTGGGTCTCTGCCTCTATTGCTCAACTGGGTTGACTCTCTGAGACACAATCTTTCACTGAACCTGGAGCTGCTATTTTCAAATTGATCAACCAGTAGCCCCACCAAGTCTCCTGTCTTTGTACCCCTCAGAACTAAGGTTACAAGTGTGTGTTACCATGCATCTCTACTGTTCTATACTAGTGAGCACTCGAAACCCAGGTTTGCACTGATTTTGCTGAAGACTTAGAACTGTAGCGAGCAGGAGCATGGGAGGCTGGGGAGAGGCTCACTGGTTATAGATGCTTGCTTACAAAGCCTTCTCACCTGAGCTCAATTCCCCAATACCCATATAAAGCCAGACACAAAAAGTGGGGCACACAGCTGGCAGCAAGAGATTCTGGTGCACACACACATGCACATTTTTGTAGTTTTTTTTTAAACTCAGCACTTGATGGTAAGGTGTTAACCTGCTGCAGGAAAATGCAGCTGTGGCAGTGGTCAACTGCTCCCTCAGTAAGCCCTAATAAACTCATTTTATTCGTCAGGATGAACAGGAGTAAACTGTTGGTGTTGTCCCAGTCTAGGACCACATGATAATTGTACATCTCCCAGAAAAAGACACAGGACAGAAAGAAAAACAAAACCTGGCCTCTTGGCTCTCAGGGCATTAGTGAAGGCAGAGAAGAACCCCTCCAAGCTGACACTTTACCTCGTTGTATTATTTTCTCATTTCTGTGACCAAATACCTGGCAAGCAGCAGCTTAGGGGAGGAGAGGAAGGGTTTTAGTTCACAGATTACAAAGGGATAGAGTCCATCATAGCAGGAAGGGCATGGTGACAGGAGGTGGCCAGTCACTGCAGCAGAGTGGGCAGAGTAAGAACAGGAAGTGAAAACCTCAAACACTCCTCAAAAACACCTCCAGTGACCCACCTCCCCCAGTAATGCCCCTTCTCCTAGGTTCTATAACCTTCCGAAACAGCATCACCAATTAGGCACCCAATGTTCAACTACATGAGCCTATGGGGGACATTTCACATTCAAATACAGTAGCCATCCATCCACTCCACCAAGGCCCGGGTGTGTGGGTGGGTGTGTGCATGTGCACCTACACATGCTGACTTCGAGTGAGTGTGAAGTGCTTTCAGGCCAAATTGGAGAGTGACAGACTCATGATCCCTGCCCCCTGGTGCTCACTAAACTTCCCTGAGTGTGGGCAAGGCCTATACTCTGTTCCCACTACTGGAAGCCAGCAAAGGTGATGGGATATCACTTCTGTGATGATGTGACATAGACAGCAAATGGCTTGTTGTACCTTGGCCTGTGGAAAGGGCCACATGGCTGGCAGCTGGACATAGCCTCTGGCCCTCAGCCAGCAAGCAGGAGTGTGAATGTGGATCTTCCATGGAGACTACTGAGACCTCACATTCACTGAAGACAGGAGGGGCCCAAGCAGAGGACCTATGAACGCTGTGCTAGCCCTGTCTTTTGGCCGTAGTGGGACATCAGTGCTCTACAGAAAAGCAAATACTGGGAAATGCCATCACCCAAACAAGGTCTGCTCCTGGCAACATGCAGATGTGGTCAGCAGACAGAGGGAAGCAGGCAGCTCCACTGTGAAGGACTCTCCCTATGGCAGGGAACATGTAGAAATAACACCTTGGGTCATTACCCATGGAGTGCCCTGAAACGCACCATCAGTCCTCACTGCAGACATTAACAGTTCTCATTTTCTGGGTCAGAACCATTCTGCAAAATACCACGAAGACTCAAGCCAAATTTCTTCTATGAAATGAACAGTCAGTAGTCCTTCAGTTAGAAAACTGAGCTGCTGCTTGAAGTGCTGGCACCATGTTTCTGCAGAGGCCACTTCCCCAAAGAGGCCTAAAGTGGGGGAAAGGCCAGCTGCCCAGTGTGACATTGCCTCATTGGCCTCAGACCTCTGAAAGTATTGTGTTGGCTAACGTATGGAAGGCCTTGAGTTTAGGAAGGCTAGGGACTTGCCTGAGATCATATGCCTGACTGGAAGTAGATGGGGGTGAGACCCCAGGCCCTGAGCACCCCACATGGGCACCATTGCTGCAAACGTCCCTGCTAGCTACCCAGTAAGAAGGGGGATGGGCAGAGGAGGAGGGGAAAGAAAGGACATTGCAAACCCTAACTGCACAGGAGCACTGCATATAGCCACAGCACAGGAAGCCCGAATTCTCACTGTAGCCAGATGTTGCTATAATGTTAAGGCTCACATGGACCCAGGGAGCCAACCTGTGGCTGCAATGGCAGTTAGACAATGAACATTCTTCCCAGACCTGCCTCCTCCACAAGGACACACACATACACAGGATATGCCCATATGCATAAACTAGAACTTGCATGTGAACACCCGGGCACGCAAGAACATACACATATGCAGACAAACCTAACACTGCCCTCCACTCCCACCTTGTATAACACTCTAGGACCTTCTGGAACTTCCTGGTTGCTTTTGATCCTGTGCCCTCTGGTCTGGGGCGAGGGAGTGGGGACGACAGTATTGGGATTCTGGCCAGCAACTCCAGCCTTGTTGGGGAACCACCATCTTCAGCTCATTGTAAACTGAGCCACATGCCTCCACTCCATGGTTTTTGTGGACGCTTCCCCCTTCCCTTCATCACTGTCCCATTTATACTAAGCAAGAAGCTTCACAAGACAGCCAGAAATGTGTCCACCCACAGGTTTGTGAAAAGCACCCTCTCATGGCCCAGAGGCACGGAAGAGCACCATATAGGGAACCCTGCTGGACCCAACAGATCCTTGTCTGTGCAAGTGTTGGCAGAGGACCGGAAGGAAGCAAGTCTGGTAAGGTGGGCAGGTGAGCAGGGGTTACTCAAAAGCTCTGAACAAGAGACAATACTGGGCTCAGGTGAGACAGAAAGTACTTAGTAGCAGAGGCCAGTAAGTTAAAAAGGAGATATAAAGGGAAGAGAAAGGAAGGGAGGAGGGTACTTAATAGGTTGATATTGTATATATGTAAGTACAATGATTGAGTTGGGGAGGTAATATGATGAAGAATGGAATTTCAAAGGGGAAAGTGTGTGTGTGGGGGGGAATTACCATGGGATTTTTTTTATAGTCATGGAAAATGTTAATAAAAATTTTTAAAAAAACAAAAAAATACTGGGCTCAGCCACTCCCCTTAGGGACAGGGGGCTTTGTGGGAGCAGGCAGATGGCGATCTGGTTTCACCTGTGGGTCACGGTCCATACTGAAGCAGATCTTCACAGGTGTGAAGTCAGACTTGCTCAGTGATGTCCAGCTGCTGACACAGAGAAGTTGGGGCCACTTAAGCATGGGCCTGGGTTTTGCCATTCTCTGTACCTGAGGTCATCCTCTCCCCACCATTCCTCTGGGCCTAAATGTTTCCATGTCTCATGACACTGGCTGCCCTAGGTTTTTTCATAGCACCAAGTCTCAGGGATGAGGAAGGGACTTTATAATTGGACATGTGGCCCTGGGTTCCTGGGGCACTGGGTATTGATCAATGGCCATTGAATACCTCAGAGCTGAGACACAGAGGCAGAACTTTCTGGGGCCCCAGTTTGCAGAGGATGTTTATGAAGCCCTGACCCTATCCAGACTAGGTCACAGCCTTCAGGGAGGACACACATGCACACTAGGAATGGCATTGCCCAGCCATCAGGGCCAGGGCCCACTCTGAAATAACAAGGCTCCTCGGTACCTGCCCACTTGCTTTGGGACACAGTGACAGTGGCCCTGGTCCTAGTTGAGGCCCCACTTTTGAAAACAATTCAAGCTCACCCCTCAGGAACTGCTTTAGTTATGCCTAGAAGCATAAGCATTTCTTGCCTCCTATTAATCACAACAAAAATCTAACATTCTTAAAAAAATGAGTTGAGGCCAGGTGTGGTGGTGCACACCTTTCATCCTAGCACTGGGGAGGAAGAGATAGGAGGATGGCTGTGAGCTCAAGGCCAGTCTGAGACTATATAGTGAATTCCAGGTCAGCCCAGACTAGAGCGAGACACTGCCTAAAAAACAAGAGTTGAATGGGCTAGATGTAGTAGCACATGCCTTTAATCCCAGCACTCAAGAGACAGAGGTAGGAGGATTGCTGTAAGTTCAAGGCCACCCTAAAACTATTCCAGGTCAGCCTGGGCTAAAGCGTGACCCTACCTCAAAAAAAAAAAAAAAAAAAAAAAAACCACAATAGTTGAGGGTTGGGAGATGGTTCAGTGGTCAAAGGTGCTTACAAAGCCTATCAGCTCAGGTTTGACCCCCCAGTATTCCCATAAACCCAGACATGCAAAGTGCTACATGCATCTGGAATTTGCAGCAGCAAGAGGCCCTGAAGCACCCATTCTGGGGGTTGCAGAAATTACTGAGCAGTTAAAGGCACTTCCTTGCAAAGCCTAATAGCCCAGGTTTGATTCCTCAGTACCTACATAAAGCCTGATGTACAGTGATACATGTATCTGGAGTTTGTTTGAAATGGCAAGAGGCCCTAGTGCACACGTGTGTGCACACACACATTTTAATAATTGAAAGGAAACAAAGAAAAGGATGAAAGGAAGTTTGTTCAAAGAGTGCAGGAAGGCAGAGCAAAATGTAACGGTATCATTTGCCAGGCGTGGTGGCGCACGCCTTTAATCCCAGCACTCGGGAGGCAGAGGTAGAATTGCCGTGAGTTCAAGGCCACCCTGAGACTCCATAGTGAATTCCAGGTCAGTCTGGGCCAAAGTGAGACCCTACCTCGAAAAACCAAAAAAAAAAGTAACGGTATCAGACAGCATAGATATCAATGGATATCTAGTCCACGTTAGTGCTTGGGCCTGACAGAGCCTCAGCTCCTGCCCCATGAAACGGGCAGTGGGTGTGACAACCTAAAGCCAGAGGAGAGCTGTCCATCATCACCATTCAGCAAGCACCGTTTGCTCCCCACTGAGGAACCCCCAGGTGATCACAGGGCACCTGACTCCCTCACCTAGCCTGGCACAGTGAAAACCCTGACCAGCTCTGACACTACTGCCACCCTCACCTGCAGTTCAGTGCACTAAACCTCCTCGGTCCTGTGAAGACCCCGCTGCACTCCAGCACCCAGCATGCCACCTGCCCAGGGTGTGTGGTATTTATACTGTCAACTTGATAGAACCCAGAATCACTTAGGAAATGAGCCTCCACCACGCTTGTGAGGGTTCATCATGATTAGGCTGAGGCAGGAAGAGCCACCTTAATGGAGTGGCACCCTTGCATGGGTCTGGGCTCCTGGACTGGATAAAATGAAGCTAGCAGAGCACAGGCACTCATCACCCTGCTTCTCCTGCAGACTAAAAGCAACCACATGCTTCCAGTTCCTGCAGCCACGCTCTCCCTACCACGCCATAATGGGCTGGAACCAACAAAAGCTTTCTCTCTTAAACTGACTTTTGGCATAGCAATGAGAAAGTAATACAGGGTGCTTCTGCTCCCACAGTAGGCACCATCTCCTCATGGCCCATACCTACTCACTCGTGGCACCCTGTCCATCCTCTGCCCAGATGGTCAAGCTCCACCCTCAGCCATGCACAGGTGCCTTCAGGGGACACACTTTTCTGCACCTCACCAAACCCATCAGCTAAGACATAGGGCACCCTGCCAAGCTGCTTCATTAGCTCAAAGATTGCCAGCTTCCCTACTACCCAAGGAGTAGAAATGTACCAGCTTTCCAAAGTTGTCCTGTGGGGATCCAGGGAGTCCTATTCTGTGTCCCCAGGGCAGATTAGTAATTGGCTTAACTAACCCGCTCATTTTGTAACTAATCTCACTCAGGCAGTTCCCTTCCCTTAGATACCTGTGTCAAAGGTCCTATCTCCAATTTAGCACACTGCAGCAAGGAGCACCCAACCCATTCCTGATGTTTTTCTCAGTTGCATCCTGGAGAGTAGGTGTTCAGGTCCCTCATGCTGTTGATTCTAGTGGGCATACACCCACGGCCACCTTCGTGATCGTGGCCTCTTTACAAAGACATAATTCCTCAAAAGGATTTCTTCTAAAAGCAAGCCTCACTTAGCCACAATGGGAAGCCAGAACCATGTGCCTTAACCAGGAGAAACAAACAACCCCCTACAGCACAGCCAAGCACCACCTCCCTATAGACCACAGGACTTTGAGGAGCAGATGGGAGCATGGCTCCATCTCTGTGAGCACTTTGCTAACCCTGCTAGTACAGGACTCTGACAAGGCCGTGGCAGGGAGGGGCCCATACTGGAGGGCACCCAGGAGCTGGCACAGCCATTTTCCCATTCTGAATGCACTTTCTGTGTCTTCTCCCAGAACAAGCCAGGCAACAGCACAGGGCTGAGTATCCACCACTGTAGTGAGGAGTGAACCAGAATCCCAAGATGTTTGCACCCCACTGCTCATTACATGGATATCTGGGGGAGGAGAGGATGCCTCTGGATAGCATATCTGGGGAAAGAGAAGAGGATGCCCCTGGATAGCACAGTATCTGTGGGAGGAGGAGGACGACCCTGGTGGCTTTGTTTCACAAGGCTCATCAGACTGGCCTGCACAGGCCTGGTTTGCAACACCAATTCCAGTCCTGGGGGATTATAGGAAGGTTCTGGGACACCAAGGACTGAGACTTACCACACCAGCACAGGTGATCTTCCCACAAGAACCAGTCTCAGGAAAGGGCCCTATACCTCCTAGGCCCCAAGGTACCTGGCAGAAAAGGCCACTGGGGACAGAATGAACCCTACTGCTCTGGTACCTGACAATAGGCACCTTGGAATAAGTGCTTCCCTAGGGCAGTGATCCCTTGAGCTTCGCAGGGCAGAGCTGCCTAAGGGGCATAGGCCTAGGCCATCGCTGGCAGAGGGCAGGATAACTGCCAGGTCACAGACCACCAGCCTGGCAAGGGAGGAGCTGATGGGGATGAGAAGGAACATCATCTCAGCCCTCACCTGAAGGCAGGCTCTGCAGGTCCTTATAGACATTCCTGGGATGCAGCTGGGGCTGCCCTGCCCCAGGATGCTGCTGAGTCCACAGCCCTTCAGAGAAGGTTGACTTTATTCTCATCACTCAAGCATCATTAAGTATACCCTCACTAGGTTGTCAAAAATCAGCAAGATGGCCCAGGTGGAGCAGTCCCCAGGGTACAGGGCAGACTGTGTATCCAAGTGTATAAATGATTTTAAATGAGAACACAGTAATTTTCTTTGGAAGAAATCAAAACTGGCAGACATTTCAGGGGAGAGGGTCCAGTGTAGAAGGGCAGGGAGGAGGCAGTGTTCATCCCGAGTGTTACACACAAACCACAGGTGAGATGCTGAGGAAGCTGGTCTCTCCAGGACTCTGGCAATGCCCTCCACAGGCCTCATGCCTTTCCAAAGCAGGACCCTCTGAGTGCCCCAGCAGTGAGTTTCCACAGCAGTGAAGTCAGGGCCTACAACCCCTTGGGGAGACCTGTGCTCTCCAGAGGCTGACTCAGCAACTGCGACCAGTCAGTGAGGCCTAAGCGTGGACTGAGGGCTCTTGAGTGCTGAGGACACACACTATCTGATCCAGGCTGCAGGCACACACTGAGAGGAGCCCCTGCTAGGTGCCATGAGCAACGGAGCGCCTCTGCTTTCCCAGATGAGAATGGCAATCACCAGGGCTGGGGAGTTAGGCAGAGGAGCCACAGAACCACCAGCGCAAGGAGAGTGCTGGGCTGGAGAGATGGCTCAGCTGTTAAAGGTGCTTGCCTCCAAGGACAGTGTCCCTTTTAGTGGCCTGGCTCACTGGAGGAAGTGGCTCCTGAATGGACCGGCCTTTGCTTCTTGAACATCCGAGGTGGGCGCAACTCCTCAGGCCCATGGGCGAATGGGCAGCAGGCAGCAGACAGCGCGCAGCCATCAGGATGGTGAGCGAAGAACCAGCAGATGCGTGTCTTGACAGCCTCTGAGGACTGGCTCCGCTTGGCCTCAGACGGCTTCTCCTTTTGCAGCTCCTGTCGCCAGTCACGAATGTGAACTTGCCCATTGTGAACTGAGGTTTGGAGCAGAAACATACAATCAAAACACTAACCCCAAAGCCTTAATGCACTATGATTTGAAAAGCACCACCTTGCAGGGGCAGGGCCAGAGCAAGGACTCAGGGTAATGGTAAAGTCCTCAGTGGGAAGGAGCAGGGAATCTTTAATGAACTGGGAGACCTGCAGAACAGAGCTATGCACACAACATGTGAGGGCTTTAGGGGCATGAGGCAGCCCAAGGGACCAGTATGGACAGCTGACAGCTGGGGGACTATTCCAGAGCACAAAGGTTATAATCCCCTCTAGATGCATCAGAAGATCTGGGCTTCCATGTTATAAGCCTCATGTCAGTGAACCGACGTGTGAAAAGTCACACCCAGGCCCTGACTTGGGATAAGCATTGGGCCACACTGGCATTCTGATCTTTAAAGGTGCTTAGTGTCACAGAGAACAGGCGAGGAGCTTTGTGAGACCCTCTCTGCAGGGGCTACATACCAACCTCTGTCCCAGGTGCCAGCCAGGCTCGCACTTACATCAAAGCCAGGCCCCTACAGAGGCCCATGACAGCAAGGGAGGAGTGAAGTACTAGAAACAAGGAGAGGGCGGCAGACCCCCCCCTCCCCCACAAGCAGGGTCACTTCCCAACACCCTGCCTTGGAGTGCACTGGTCCACAACAGACAGGGCAGTGGTGGAGGGACTGTGATGGCCAAGGCTGACCTCAAAGCTGAGGTAGGAGGGAGATAGCTGTAGCCCACCTGAACCCACTAGTCAGGTGACAGGGACCAAGGCCCTGTTCTGGCTGGGCTCCTCCTTGGCCCCTTCATGCTGGGAGGTTAACAGCTCCTCATGACACTGAGCAAAGCAACCAAACTTTCCTGGATTTTTCAAAAGCTGTAAAAAGGCAGACAGCACGTAGGGGGGAAGAAAAGGCACCTCATTGAATGAGAATGGCTCACCAAGCTGAGCTGAACTAAATGTTTGTGAGTGAGTAAGAATTTTCCTGTCAGCATTAGTATCCCAGGTGACCACTGCAAGGCTGGCTACAGCCCTTGGCAGCCTGATGCTTGGTAAATACTGTCTCCTGAAAACCTGAGTAATGAGCTCAGAGAGGCCCCACAGCACATCAGAGACACAGGGAGAGTTTTGTCTTCAGGGATGGCTCAAAGCCTCCAGGGTCGTGTGACCCTGCTTGCAGCTGTATCCCCTGGGCTGAGGCTTATTTTCCTGACCTGAAGCCAGAGTTAGGGCACCCTCAGGATACTCCAAGGGACGTCTGCCACAGCAGTGACCCCTGGTGAGGCAAAGAACATGACCAGACCCCTGTAGGCCCAGAACCCCTTGAGCTATGTTCTGGACTCTTCAAAGGCCATGGCATCCACCAGATCCAGGAGGGAATATGCCCCTGTGTAAACCAGGAGTCCCTGTTCTGACTTGGAAGGCCTGACAAGCTCATGTAACCCAAAGCAGAGGGTAGGGCTTGCCAGGCCATAGCAGGCATAAAGTCTGCCCTCACTGATGGGTCTAGAACTGTCCTAAGCAGCTGTGAACTAGGAGCAACCCTAGCCACAGGTTGTGAGGTGGTATCCGCATGGCCAAGCCATGACATCCAAAGATCAGCTGGGGGCATAAATAACAGAGGGACCCTGGAGAGGGAGAGGGCAAAAGCCAGGTACCCAGGCTACCTGGTATGCCAGTGTTTCCAGTCTACACTCTAGAACACAGGCAGTTTCAGGCTCCCTGGGCAGCCAGTGCCAGGCACTAGAGGGCCAGCCCCTCCAGGGCACATGCCAACCAGCTCTGAGTTAGACCACCAACAGTTCTCCTTCTGGGAAATGTGCTGCTAATTTGAGATGGAATCAAAGGAGCAAATCCCCTGTGCCCCGCTCACTTCTCTCTGAACTCAAGCCTCTTGCTGTGGGCGGTCCTCTTCTTCAGGCTGCAACGTGGCAGGCAGGAAACTTTCCACCCACCCCTTCTGCCTCACAACAGCAGGCCCCTTTGGCCAGTGTGTGCTAACGAGCCAGGGAAAATAAAGAACGCCCAGGTTGTGCCACATCCTTGAAAACACAAGTGCTGGGGTCACACATGCCCTGGAGACCCTCCGTAAGTTACTCAGCCCTTGTGAAGTGTATCTACGGAAGCAGGATGACACATGCAATGTGGGCACAGTGTAGCCACTGGCCAGCAGCGAGCATGGTGAAAAAGGTAAGGGTCCCTGCCCTTGTGACTTTTACATCCCAGACTTCCTTATGATCAGGGCATTACAGCCCCCCAGGGACAATACCAGGCACACAATGGTGATCAGCATAAGCTGATCCTAAGCCGTCTAAAAACTTACTTTCTCACACTGACATACTTCTCCAGATGAGCTACACTAGCTTTAAAAAAAAAAAAAAAAAAAAAAAAAGCTAAACAAAGCCCTGTGTGGAGACAAGCCCCAGCTTGGCACACACGTTGCCTGGCTGAGAGAACGTTTCCGTGGCGCTGGCTCCTAGGCTTCCTACTCCTTAGTGATTCTAAAAACTATTTTGCCCCCAGAGTGAACTGCACAGAAAAGCAGTTACGTGCATGCATATTTACAATGGAAACATGGTCCTTCATGAAATCAAAGAAAATATACTGGGAAAGCAGAAAGAGGAGAGGTCCCTTGGTCTGCCTTAGTAATTTAATTGATTAAAGCTGCGAAAGGAAGAGCCACTTACTTCCAGGCACTGCCAGGCTCATATGCTCACCTGGGAACATGCCTCTCAGTTCCAGCAAGCAATGCCCCCTCAGGGACAACTATGAGCCACTCCTGTACTCACCTCTGGAAACAGGGCTCCAGCCCCTTGACCCGCTGTTCTACACACCAGCAGCCCCTATCCCACAAGTCACCCAAGTCACCCAAGTGAACAACCAAATTCAGATGCCCAAGGGCAAGTGAACCACCCAAAGGCAAGTGTCAAGTTTATATGGTGGTACCTTCACATATGGGAGTTTCTGACATCTGTGTTCTTGTGCATACACAGGGCAACGTATACACACCCACAGCAGTGTGCACTGTGCTCACACACACCCATGGTCACAATCACACATACCAATGCTCCTACACACAAGGACAAGCCTGGGGTCTGTAGGATGAAGCAGGAACAGTTGTGTCTCCATCAGCTATGTGTCCCCACCAAAGCATTCTTATCGTTGGTCATGTCCGATGGCCCTTTTAAGCTGGACCTAAGGCTATTATCAACCTGTCCCAATGCTTGGGGCATAGAAGGCGGGGGGATGGTGCACAAAACTGACCTTACCACCCTCAGCAAACACAAGGTATAGACACCAGTGAAGAGCTCAGTGCCACTTCCTCCCATCACCAGCATCTCCAGAGTCACACTGTGTGAGCCAAGCACTGCAGTCCAAGAAACTTGACAGTGACCCAAGCCTGGTGCACAGCAGGTTTCATGGAGAAGGACAAACACAGGAGTGGGACAGAGCCAGGCCACTCCTACCCAGGCCAGTTGAGTATCATTTCTCTGTGCTTAACACAGAAGCACCAACTCTCCTCTAGCCACAGAAGCTGCACCCCTCCCTCATCCTAGATCCTCACGTGCACAGTTTCTGTGCTAGAAACCCTCCTGTCCCCTCAGCATCATCTCCTGTGAGAAGCTTTCCTTAACACCGAAACCTAGACAGGAAACGTGTGCTTAAGGCACAAGACAATCCCCATTGTGTTTACAGATGACATGGAAGGATGTGGGGTGGCATGCATGTAAGCAGGAAGTAGCATGAAGAGTGGGCTGTCGGCGAGCAGTTGGTGAGAGGACTCAGATCCCCACAGCTCTCACTGCCTTGCTGCATATGTGCAGATTCGTCAAATCATGGTAGTGGCCCACAGGTGGACTTGTAACACTTCTCTCTCCCTTCTTACACACTCCATAGGTCGTGGTGGAGGAAATGACCCGCAGAGAAAAGGACCATATACTTCCCAGCTTGCAGCAGCCCTAGAGCCACAGGGTCCAGTACAGGAGCAGAACTTAACCTCATTCACCCTAAGGGGCCACTTGGGAATCCCTGGCCCAGGCCCACAGGCTAGGAGTGTGGGTAGTAGGAACCCAACCAAGACTGGGAGTATGGCCCTACAGCCTGCTCCTGTGTGGCTCATGTGTGAATGGCCAAAGACAGACAAAAATGTCCTCAGGGATATTTTTGCAAGGTGAGGCCTACAGGCCTTGCAACTAGCTACCTGTGAGGAGCTCTCTGTGAGAGGCAGGCAACATGGAGACATAGATGGCATGGGCACGTAGCTGGGCTGGTGCACGTGAAGCCAGAGGCAGGCTAAAGTGAACCTAGGAGGGGAAGGTGGCCGCAGCTTCCTCTTGAGGGACAGGCACAAGGTAGCTTGGGTGGGCACAGGGGAAACTGCCCCCTACATCAGGTTGTTCTGAAAGTCTGTGCTACCCCAAAGTGTAAGAGCCACTTATTCAAACAGAAAGTAGAAATGCTGTGGCATGTGTGGGAAGAAGCCCTGGTGGGGACAGTGCACAGCCATCCTCACAGTGCCGCCCTTACCTTCAAACACCTGGTGGCAGTTCCTGAGCAGTGTCTTCAGGCCCCCACACTCCCGCTTCAGCTGCCACAGTGTCTCAGGATCCAGCTCCCTGGCCACTTCTGCCAAGGAAAGGCTCCCTGGTGGAAAGCGGGATCCCCGATCACCAAATTACAACATGCCTCAGATTACAACACTCTTGTTGTGGGCAGAGACCAGCAGCCCCAGTGCCAATCCCAGTCCTGAAGCTTCAAGATCCACATGTGCTTCAGCAACAAGTCCTTGCGCATGCAGTCTAACAAATACACAGCTCACAGAAGAGCCATGGGCCAGTGGCACACTTAACTAGTCAGCATGTAGGGCCATATGGTTCTACTCACCACTCCCCGCACAGGCTGTGTCCAGTAGCACTGCCAGTGTCTGGCGGGCAGGACAAGACTACCTCTCAGAAGCCCGCTTCTCAGAGCCATTTTGGACCCTAGGTTTTTGGAAGGTTCCAATTTGCTTAGGGAAGGGATTTCCATCCTAGATACAGCCCAGCATCCCCTGTTCCCATTACTTCCTAGGGCCAAAGTGAACCAGGAATCCAGCTGCTCAGCACACACAGGAACTTCCAAACCCACCCAGAGTTCCAGCCCCATCCTATGGTCTGCTGGCTTTTAAAGACACCAGCCTGGGTTCCTTAGAGCTGGTCCCAGAGCACCTAGGTGGTGGCATCAGCCCCAAGGCACCCAGTACCTGGTTTGCAGTTCCAATGGCCCATCAGCCGCCGACGCTAGGGCTGCTTTGGCCAGCGCCTCTGCCTACATGCTATCAGAATTGGTTAGCTCTGCCGAGAAGCATGCAAGATAGTCCTGCACATCACAACACAGAGATGAGAAGATGGAGAAAGAAACCTGACCCAGCAGTCACAGGGTAGAGAGGAGAGCCTCACTACCCTGCCCACACCTACGCCCGTAAAGGGTGAAGGATGGTACTCGGCTCTCCTGCAACACTCCCCACACCAGGAGCTGCAGTGGCTGGGGTCAGCAGATGGTTCCACACTGCCCACTGGTGGCCAACCAAGGCATTCCAGCCCACACCTAAGGAAGGAGAGTCAAAGAGCTAAACACAGCCAGGCGTGGCAGTGCACGCCTTAATCTCAGCACTCGGGAGGCAGGGGTAGGAGGACTGCCATGAGTTTCAGGCCACCCTGAGACTCCATAGTGAATTCCAGGACAGCCTGGGCTAGAGTGAGACCCTACCTCAAAAAAAAAAAACAGAAAGAAAGAAAGAAAGAAGGAAGGAAGGAAGGAAGGAAGGAAGGAAGGAAGGAAGGAAGGAAGGAAGGAAGGAGGGAGGGAGGGAGGGAGGGGGAGGGGGAGGGGGAAGGGAGGGGGAGGGAGGGAAGTAAGCACAGCATCTTTTAAATGTATCAGTAACTCTGACTTTGGCCTGTCTCTCCCCAATGCCACAGATTCAGAGACAATGTTTTCTTTCAATTTTAGGAATTTCAAGAAAGCACCTTTAAATGCTGAGCCACTGCCCAGGCTTAACTCTGGGGATTTCAAAAAGTATCATTTTTTTTTCCTGGCACTGGTGACCTGTTTTTTTGGTTGTATCATTTCTATGGACTGAACATGAGCCACCCTGGACCTCTTTAAGGTTCACCAAGGGCTACCTGGCCTCAGCCCGCCACCCTTGAACAGCAAAGACCCTTCCTAATGGCCAGGGCCCATAAGGCTGAAGAGTGAGCTGCAGATAGTACCCCTTTTCCAGTGCACTCAAACTAAAGATGGTGGTAAGGCAGCAAGTGTTAGAACATTGATGTGGTTACTTTATAACTCCTGCTGCTCATGGACCAGAGCCAGGTGGGAAAACAACCAGCACCTCCTGGCAAAGCACTGCCAGGAAACCCAAGCCTCTTGAGTTACAGCCTTGGGTTGTATCTTAAAGCAGGGCAGCACAGAATAGCCCTTCCCCAGAGACCCTGAAGGATCAAGGCCTTCTTTACCTCCCACTCTCCATTGCTTGGGGGCTCCTAGCACAGAGGCAACTTGAGATACGTGGTATGAAACATTCCCCTCCCCCTTGGAACTTCATAAAAAAACAAGCAGCTAGCTCCCTTCGTCTTTCAGTTTTCCAGATCCCACCTTGGTGTCCTGGCATGGTACTGCAACTCCAACAGAGCTTTAATTCTAAAAGGGTAATTCATTTCAGCTGCCTCCCTTCAAACCCACCTGCTCTCTCACTGCTTTCTCTCTCAAATGATATCTATCAGCAAGAATACATATCCCTGAGTGGTGAGCAGCCTACCTCCGCCATTCCAGGTCTGCAAGCTCCCATCCTGAGATCTTTCTGTGTTTAACTTCTTCCCACCTAACAACAAATTTGCCACCTGCAAAACCACCTGGTCGATGAAGTCTCGAGGGAGAGTGGCACAGTTCCTCACAGGCTCAGCTTTTTCTCTAGGGTGGAACCCAGGCAGCCAGGACCCTTTGGTGGGGGGTCCTGCTCCACACTCAGCAGCCAGGATCTCAGGCACACACTCAGTCCCGGCATCGAAGGTTCTGTGACCACCATCACTGGAAGCAAACCGGGACACAGACAGTACATGTTCCTCACCAGGCAGGCTCTGGGGGTGACCCCGCCTGCTATGGAGGTACTGTGTCCTTTGCTCATCCATCCAAGCCTCTGCAGTGGGTAGATATGTTCTGCTTTTCCCAATGAGGCAGGCCTGTGTGTAAAAGACAAAGAAGGTCTCAGCAAACCCACGTTAGATACGTCAACATGTCTCATCAACACTCTTGTGCTGGAGCACAAACTACATAAAAGTTCTAAACATGTACCACAAAAAGAAAATCCTTATCTTGGGGGTGGAACCCATGGTCACACATGCTAGGCAAGCACTGTGCCACTGAGCAATACATCCCCAGTCCTAAAACCCTTACTTTAAAACCAAAACCTGGCAGGGCGTGATGGTACACGCCTTAGCACTTGGGAGGCAGAGGTAGATCACTGTGAGTTCAAGGATAGCCTGAGACTACACAGTGAATTCCAGGTCAGCCTGGACTTGAGTGAGAACCTACCTTGGAAAAAAAAACAAACAGTAGGGCTGGAGAGATGGCTTAGTGGTTAAGGCGTTTGCCTGCAAAGCCAAAGGACCTTGGTTTGATTCCCCAGGACCCACGTAAGCCAGACGCACAAGGTGGTGTATGCATCTGGAGTTTGTTTGCAGTGACTGGAGGCCCTGGCACACCCATTCTTTTCCTCTCTCTCTTCCTCTGTCTCATTCTCTCTCTCAAATAAATGAATAGAAATAAAAATAAAAAGCTAACAATAGAATCCTGCAGGTCTAGGGAAGACATATAAGCTAGAAGCGCCTCCTGTTCTAAACACTCAACTCTGGATGGGCCTCACTATATCTACCTCTGCCCCAGAAGGCTGTGAGAGAATAGGGCTTTAGGTCAACGTGCCAGTGCAAGACACAATTGTACCTGACAGAGCACTTGGTACAGTGTAAACACCCCATGTGTGTAAGGAGCTTCCTTCCTCAGTCTGTCCATCAGTGACTGCCCTTCACTGAAACTGGATAGGTGAGGCCTGTTCTAGCCAGCTGCACAGCCCCAGGTCTGCACTTCCCCTCTGGTCACTACCCCTAAGCAGATGAGGAAAGGGGCAGATGAATTCTGTTAGCTACCCCTTACTGCCTCAGCCCTGCTGCAGTCTGTGTCAGGAGCAGAGCAGCACTTGGCACATGTTTGGTCCCCACCCCCATCCATGGCGGGTGGTCACCTAGCACTTACAAGGCAGGCACACCTATCTGGCACAGATCCACCATCCAGGCTCAGAGACCAGCAGCCCTGTTTCTGATGATTAATAGAATGGCAGGTACAAACTCCCAACCTGTGGGACCCTTTAATCTGCCCAGATAACCCAAATCAGCAACTTCCAAAATTTTTCACTGATCCCAGAAGATGAAGAATTGCCAATATAAAACCATTCAGGAGAACATGCTCGGCCACTGAACACCTGAGCAGCAATGGCACACTGCATGCAGCATGTCACTTCCTGGTTCAGTGTGTGGCTCTAAACTCTGCACCAGGCACCAGCCTCAGCCAGGACATACCCGCTTGGTGGAAGGAATCCTGAGGCAGTCCTCCTGTACACAGAAGCCGCAGGACAGCCCCACCTCCAGTATGAAGTCCAGGTACTCCCGGTACTGCGTCTTCCTGCTCTGACGCCGGCGGTATCGCCCCACAAAGTCAAAGAAGCAACAGGGCAGGACGAAGAACCTGCAGTCGTAGGAAGACCTGGAAGAGCCACCACCACAGAAGCCATGCTGAAGCAGGAAGCCAACAGCAGATCAGCCAGAACACGCGAAGCCTGCTCCTCACTATGTTCTCATATTTAAAAAAAAAAAAATACAGCCGTCCTCAGTGATTTCCTTTTTTTTTTCTTTTGAAGGAGGGACGCCAGGGTCTCATGTAGCACAGGTTGGCCTTCAGTTCTCTACATAGTAAAGGCTAGCCTTGAACTCCTGAACCTTCTGCCTCAGTCTCCCCACTGCTGGGATTATAAATATGTGTCACTGTACCAGCTTCTTCCTAGTGAATTTCCAAAAACCATGTAGGACAATGTCTTTTCAGTAAAATAGGAATCTAAAAAACAAAAAATAATTCTCTAGTATAGTTGCTCTTGCCCACTGTGACCTAATCTTGAAGCCCAGTAAAGCTAGTAGGAAGTGGAAACTGAGGCAAGCACAGCAAGGATAGGCTAAGATGGCCTGGAGCTGGGTGCTTCTGTGAGGGCGGGAACAGTGAAGAGCTCTGGCTGGAGGACACTAAGGAGCAGCCACCTCTTCCTGATGAGATGTGGATTATCACCAAGAGTGGGTCTAGGCCGGGCTTGGTGGCACACGCCTTTAATCCCAGCACTTGAGAGGCAGAGGTAGGAGGGTTGCCGTGAGTTCAAGGCCGGCCTGAGACTACATAGTGAATTCCAGGTCAGCCTGGGCTAGAATGAAATCCTACCTCGAAAAACCAAAAAGAGTGGGTCTAGCATAGACTTTTTCCTTGAAGACAAACACTCCTGATATCAGAAAAACTTTCAGGCTGGTGAGATGGCTTAGAGGCTCAGGCACTTGCCTGAGAAGCCTAAGGACCCATGTATAATTCCCCAGTACCCACATAAGCCAGATACACATGGTGGCACAAACCTCTCGAGTTCATTTGCAGTGGCTTGAGACCCTGGCATGTCCCTTCTTTCTCTGCCTCTTTCACTCTCTCAATCTCTCCCTTTTTCAAATAAGTAAATATTTTTTTTAAAGAAAAGGTTTTCAAAAGACTTGTGTTTTAGTAAGGGGTAGAAATACTGTAGAGAGGGTTGAAGAGATGGTTTACCTACAAAGCCAAAGAACCCAGGTTTGATTCCCCAGGACCCACATAAGCCAGATGCACAAGGTGGCACATGCATCTGGAGTTCATTTGCAGGATCTAGGGGTCTTGGCATGCCCATATTCTCTCTCTCTTTCTCTCTCCCTCTGTCTAATAAAATAATATTTTAAAAATATACTGGAGAAATAATGACCAACTTGATCAGTGCTGGCCAACAGGAGGTTAAGGTGAGCCACATGTGGTTTCTGCTTTCCAGTAGCCATGAGTTTCATATGTAGCCAGGTGGGATTTAAACTTAACCCAATATATTCAGTATGCCATCAATTCAACCACTTCAGTCACCACCATGTCAAATGTTGCATACTGCAATAGTTTGAATGGATGCCCCCAACAGATTCAGGAGTTTGATTAAAGCTTCTTGGATTTCCAGCTGCCTGGCTGGAAGAGATGTCACTGGGAGGGTCCTAGGGTCCAGCCCTAAGCTGTGTTTGGGGTGGATCTGGAATTTCCCATCTAAAGATATGCAGAGTGCTTGAGCTCTGCCTGGGTGCCTGGATATGCTTGCTTGTGGTGGTGGTCGTAGTTGCTTTTCTCTGTGTGTGGACCTGTAAAATAGGGCCAATTTCTTCTGCCATTACGGAATTTCTCCTGGATCTGTAAGCTTCAAATAAATACCCTTCCTCCCATAACTTGTGCCTGGTTGGGAGGTTTATCCCAGCAACATGAAGCTGACTGCTACACATACCCTCTCCATCCTGGAGAGGTGGACAGCACAAACCAAGCCATCTGCTTCCTCTTTACCCACCTGGCTGCGATGACAGGTATCCAAGGGGTGAGCTCATCGGAATGGTTACCAATCACCCAATCAACACCAGGGAACAAGGTCTCATCACTTGGAGTGATCACCCCTTCCTTAAGAATGGCACAGATAGAATGTCAATGTCAGCACATCATCAAAGGTTGCTCAGAAAGCAGGACACATGGGCAGAGGTTTTGATCTACATGCCATGCCACAGTCCACCCAACACATGACCTTCCTCAACCCCTCTGTGCCCCACATGTGTTATAAAAGGCCTTCATTGGTGTTCTGAACAAAGCAAATTGCAACATTCCTTTTAGATTATGTAGTTTCACAAGATTACGAAAATCTGAGGTCATCTGACATTGTCATCATGAACAAGTGTTTCTTAACACTCTTGCTTCAAGGAGGCTTTTGAAAGAAGCTATATGTTAACAGCTGGAAAAGAAAGACGGTATAGCAGTTAAGGCACTTGCCTGTGAAGCCTAAAGACCCATATTCAACTCTCCAAGTCCCATGTAAGCCAGATGTACAAAGTGACATAAGTACACAAGGTCACACCTATGCACAAGGTGGCATATGCATCTGGAGTTCAATTACAGTGGCTGGAGGCCCTGGTGTTACAATTCTCTCTTTCTCTCTCTTGTTCTCTCGCATTAAAAAAAAAAAAAGCCAGTCTATTGGGCTTGTCTCAACAAGAAGAAAAGGAGAAGGACAAGAAGCAGTAAGAGCAGCAGCAGCAATATGACAAGCTTGCCCTTTGAATTTCAAGATTATGCTATTCAGAAAAATCCCTCAACTACAGCAAGAGGAAAATCATTACTGGGAACAACCATTCTCATGAGGCCACATTCTTTGGGCAGAAAGTCTGATGAAAGAAAAGAGAAAGAGAGAAAGAAGAAAGAGGGAAGGGAAGAAAAGAAGAAAGGAAAAAAAGGAAGGAAGAGAAGAAGGAAAGAAGGAAGGAAGGGAGCGAGTCGGATGTGGTAGTGTACACCTTTAATCCCAGCACTTGGGAGGCAGAAGCAGGAGGATCGCCATGAGTTCAAGGCCACCCTGAGACTACAGAGTGAATTCCAGGTCAGCCTGGGCTAGAGGGAGACACTACCTCGAGAAAAGGAAGGAAGGAAGGAAGCCAGCCAGCCTGACTGAAATGCAGTCATCTTCCACCTCATGCACTTAGCCCTAAAATGAGTTACTCTAGCACACACAGCAGAAGTTCATGAAGATGAGAGAAAACTAGAGCTCTCTGGGGCAGAACTGCCCTGACTGTGGGCTCAGGGTAAGGTTTCCAGGACAGGTGGCCTCACAGAAAGGCCAGAGGCAGGTGCTGGGGAATCTCCAATAAACAACTCAAGCTTTCTATCCATTTCCCAAGGGCACTCTCTGGTCAGGACTTAATCAGGGTCCTGATGGGTACCCAACAAAAGAGGGTATGACCTGGGGACATAGGGAGGCTGAAATCTGCTACATAAACCCTTCTGTTGGTCAACAGCCTCACACTACAGTTCAGAGTATGATGGTACTAAATGTAAGGGTCTATGCTCCATACACCAGCCAGACCCATAGCCTCCAAGACTAAAATTCCCTCTGCAGCCTATCAGAACCTGCTTCTGCCTCCTGAGTAGCTGGGATTCTAGGCCTGCATAACCACACCTGACTGATTTTTTTTTCAATTCTTCAGTCAACAGTCTGTTTCCCAACCCCGGCAGGTAAGACTCTGTGACCTTGTCACACCCACAAATTTGACCCAAAAGAGGCAAGTCCAGCAGCTGAGCAGGTCACTATGCCAGGAAGGAGAGCTGTGTCCACAGTATATCTTGAGTGATGATAGCCCCATTCACAGCCTCCTTTGAGGTCCTTGCAGGCTGCTTCCCACTCACTGCCCACTTGAATGAAAAGTCACCTGCAGCGGCCCCTGGGAAGATGACAAAATGCATATCTTCCCTCTGTAGGCAGCGCAGGGCATCTCAAAAGAGATGCAAGTGGCTTGCCACTGGTTCAGGGGAGGAGGCACCTCTGGCCAAGAAGGTGGCATCCTCTTCACCATGACCAGAGGATGTGCAAAGTCTAACACTTGGTCCATCTTTTTTCTTTCTAATTTCAGAGCACTCAGACTAAAGCAAATGCTCATAGTTAGGACTGCCAGTTCTCACAGACATTTACAACACTGCCTCCAGGGAACACCAGGCACAGGGGCAAAGCCAATACCTCCAGCTGAGTCTGAGGTCCATACAGGTCCCAGATTTTTCTTCTTCGGACATCAATCCCTCTGCCTGGATGCTGAAATGAGTAGAAATCAAGGGTCAAGTATGGGCTATCACAGTGAGTTAACATGAAGAAATCAAAGTGCTACAGGTAATGTACCACCACCACACAATCAGGGCAGAAGGCACTTGGCACTTGCGGGCAGCACAGTCCTCAGTTCTTGGGAACAGGCTCCGGCATGGCAAGTAAGAACCTGCATCCCACCAGCAGTTTCCATGAGTCTTCACGAGGGACCAGTGGGATCTGCCCTGGATTACCTCCCAGGGCCAGAGAAGATGCATGAGAAGATGATCTTGCACTCAGCCCTTAGTCAAGATCAGATTTTTGACATTTTGGCTCTCTACACCGTGGCTATGCTCACTAGCTCTCCCAAGACAACCTTACCCATTCCCCCACCAGGTGAGGAGGGCATCCTGCTCAGAGATCCTCCACTCTGGCTTCCAACCTTCCTGGTGTTATCATTACAAACTCATTGCATATAAACACTTGGAAAAGTGTGATCTTCCAGAGCTTCTACAGATGGGAGCAGCATTCTGAGACGAGCCAACTCTAAGCCCATGCAGAACAGCAAGGAAGTATGTCAGGCCCCTGGTGAATGGCCTGGAAAAACTCAGAAGGGGCTGAAGAGATGGCTTAGTGGTTTAGGCACATGCCTGCAAAGCCAAAGGATCCCAGTTCGATTTTCCAGGACCCACATAAGCCAGATGCACAAGGGGGCACATGTATCTGGAGTTCATTTGCAGTGGCTGGAGGCCCAAGTGCACCCATTCTCCCTACCCCTCAAATAAATAAATAAAATATATTAAAAAAAAAAAAACTCCAGATGAAAAACCAGAGCTGTGCTTACCCCCTCACTGCTCAAGATGTGGACTAGGAGGCCATTTCCACACCCCAAGTCCACAAAGGACTGCTTGGCAGTAACTCCCCTCTCAGCTCTTTCCTCTTCCCACAGGATCTAAGAAAAAAGACAAAAAAAAGTAAACTACATGGTAATTCACTTCATTCAAGAAGAATCCTAACTGGTACACCTGAAATCCTAGCTACTTAAAAGAGAGATGGCTTAGTGGTTAAGGCACTTGCCTGCAAAGCCAAAGGATCCAGGTCAAGTCCCCAGGACTCACGTAAGCCAGATGCACAAGGTGGCGCATGTGTCTGGAGTTTGTTTGCAGTGGCTGGAGGCCCTGGTGTGACCTTTCTCTCTACCTTTCTCTCTCTCTCTCTCAAATAAATAAACAAAATGATTTTATAATTAAGATATAAAAACAGGAAAATAGCTCAGTTAAAGCACTTGCCTAGCATATGTGAAGCCCTGAATTCCAGCCCCAGTATTGTAAAGAAAAAATCAAAAAAAAAGGAAAAAAAATCAATTCATACAGAAATCCCACTGTCCCTGGGTAGGGTAGAAGGCCTTACTCTGGACCTCCAGGCAGCTGACATAGGTGAGCAGAGCAGAACCAGTGTCTGGCCTTCAAGATAGCTGGGATTGGCTACTGCTCTGTTGGAAGCTTTGTTGATTCATCAGTAATGCACATTCAGGGTTGGGATGCAGCTCAGTGATAGTGTATGGCCAGCAAGTGAGGCCTTGGATTCCACCCTCAGCACCACCCCCCAAAAAAAAGATCCACATCCAAGCAGTCATCTCTGAACATGAGCATTCCAAGATTAGGGTTCCTTCACACTTTCTCTACATCCTTCAAATTTTGTATGCTTTGATAACTAGGGTGGTTTGAGTCAGATGTTCCCCATAAACTCATGTGTTCTGAAAGCTTGATTCCCAGCTAATGGCAATTTGGGTGGTATAGCCTTGCTGGAGGAAGTGTGTTGTTAGGGTGGGCTTAATGGTGTATAGCCAGCTCCCCTCGCTAGAATCCAACTCACTCTTTCACCTGCTGTGGCAGAGATGATGTCCAGCCTCTGCTCATGTCATGCTTTCCCATGTCATCAAGAAGACTCTCCTGAAGACCGTAAACCAAAATAAACCCTCTCATCCCATCAGCTGCTTTTGGCCAGGTGCTTTCCCAGTAGCGAGAAGGCTAACTATGGTAAGCAAAACAGACAAATGTGACTTCTAAACTGACTAAAAGAATCACAAGTTGAAGGGAAACTGAGACGTTCTAGATTAAGGGGAAGGTGTGAAGGAGCCAAACAGCTGTTAGTTAAAGAAAGACCTATAGGGAAAGACACTGAGGCACACAGCTCGAAGGCATGTGCTGGCCCCATAGTGACTATTAATCACAGGCATGCAGCCTGGCCTAGTTCCTGTAATTTAGCTTCACAATTTAAACACGCTTTATAGTCATGCAAAAATACCACACAGAAGTGTGAAAACCACTATGTAACCAACCTGGGCAAACACAAGTAATGAATTCAACAAATGTCCCCCACTGCTGGTAGCATCTACCAACACAACTTCCATACACTTCACATAAGTATGAACATTACACCTGTACTTACCAGCAGGTAGGTAGCAATAGCCACATCTTCATATACAAACTTTTCAGGATCTGTTACTTCAGGCCACACCTAAAAGGTTTTCAAGAGCATGTGTAAACTGATGTTCAACTCCCTTACCATTTCACAACTAAAAATAGCCCCCAAAATGCGTAAGTCAAACTACAATAACCACACAATAAAATTCCACAAATCCATACTGATTTCTAATATGTACAAAAAAACATCAAAATTATTACACTATTTGTGTGTAACAGAACATGTCCAGGATGGTGTGATTCAAAGGAAGACTTTGCAGTTAAAAAAAATGAAGGTAAGACATTTAGATATACAACTGGACACCAAAGGAAAGTGCTCACTATCTATCCTCCCTGTCATCCAGATGAGGACAGTGAACACAACAATGAGGAGGGTGGTGAGGAAAGCCATAGGCAGTGCTCAGGAGACCAAGGCTCTGGCTTCCCTCAACTGCTGGACCCTGACTGACATGCCAGATGATCATGAAGGCACCATGCAGTGAGCCAGTGTCCAAACACCATTCAAAGGTATGAATGCTGAGACTGACTTACTTATGCCTGTGTCTGTGAGTGTGCGTGCATATGCCATGGTGCACAGGTGGAGGTCAGAGGACAACCTCATTGGTTCTCTCCCACTTTCCCTGAGATATGGTATCTCTTGTTTTGCATCTAGAACAGCCAATCTAGCTAGCCTACAAACTTCAGGATTCTTTGGGCTCTGCCTCCCATTGCCACAGGCATGGGATTAATCATGTGTATGTGCTACTTTGTATCTAGCTTAACATGGGGATTATGTGGGTGCTAGATACTGAACCTGGGTTGGCTGGCTTGCAGAGAAAGCAGTTTTCTCATCTCTGAGCCATCTCCCCCGCCCCAATGCTAAGACTTCTGTTTCCAGGAATGGAGGATGACACAATGCCTGTGTGCATGCATGTGTGTGTAATGTGGTGCATGTATGTGCTACATGTACGTGCCCTCAAGGCACCCCATATGCTTGCCTAAGGCAGGCGTGGCTCACCTGCGGTGGCCAGAGTGGAAGGCTGGATGTCCTACTTCACTGCTCCTCCACCTGGTCTTTTCTGTTTTGAGCCAGAATCTCTTTTTATTGATTCTGGAGCCTGCAGTGCTCCAAAGATCCTACGGTCTCTGCTACCCTGTGGGGCTGGCGTTACCAGCATGCATGGCCACGCCCAGCTGTTTTCTGTATGGGATCTGAAGATTACAATTTGTGCAGTTTCAGACCCCACAGGCCCTCACTAGTATACAAGTGCACATGAACACCAAACCTTCTCTCCAGCCCCTGGGGACAATGTTAAAAGGTGAAACACCTGAGCATCTACTGGGAGGTGCTCAATAGTTCACAGGACCATGTAGGTCGGAGTCTGAGAGAAAAGGGAGCCCAGCTGGGTGCAGCCAGCCCCACAACATACTGTGTCCAGGCACATCCAGTGGTTACGGCACTAAGCCTGTGGTTTTGGATGCTTGGTCTCCCAAGTGCAGTGACTTACTAAGATCATTTCACCATGAAATTTACTACCTTTAGGGAGGCATTCTCTTGTGACTTTAGCTTTTCAGATATTTTTTTAATACCTTTAAATTAGCCAGGCCCACATAGTGGCATATGCCTGTAATTCCAGCACTCAGGAAGCTGACTCAGGAACATCTGAGTTCCAGGCCAGCCTGACTATATAGGGAGACTCTAAAAAATAAAAACAGTGGGCTGGGGAAATGGCTTAGCAGTTAAGGCACCTGCCTGCTAAACCTAAGGACCCTGGTTTGATTACCCAGGACCCACGTAAGCCAGATGCACAAAGGGACACATGCATGTGGAGTTCCTCTGCAGTGGCTGGAGGCCCTGGTACACCCATTCTCTCTTTGTCTCTGCCTCTTCCTCTTTCTCAAATAAATAAACAAGTAAAATATTTAAAAAAAAAAAAAAAGAAGAAAAGAAAAAGAAAAACAGTGGACTGGAGAGATGTCTTAGGGATTAAGTCAGTTACCTGCAAAGCCAAAAGATCCAGGTTCAATTCCCCAGGACACACATAAGCCAGATGCACAAGATAGAGCATGCATCTGGAGTTGGTTTGCAACAGTCAAAGGCACTGGTGAACCCATTCTCTTTATATTTGCCTCTTTCTCTCTCCCTCTCTCTCAAATAAATTAATTAATTAATTAAAATGTTTAAAAAGGGGGGGAGCAGTTAAAAGCACTTGCTATGCAAACATGACAGCCTGAGGAGGCCTGAAAGTCCACTCTGATTAGATCCCCAGGCCCCATACAAACAGCTGGGCATACCCACAAATGCCTATAACCTCCAGTCCCATGGAGGACCAGACACCCAAGAATTGGCAGAGCTTGTGAAAAAATGGCACGCTCCAGGATCAGTAAGACTCCAGCTCAAGTTAAGAATGGGCTGAAGCCACCACAGGCAAACCCATATGCACATTCACATACCACATACTCCACAGATTCACACATTACATGCACACAAGCAAGCTAGAAAGAACAAAAAAAATTATGTTGGGAGGAGGGAGAATTGGAGATGGCTCAGTGGTTAAAGGCCCCTGCTTTAAAAATCTGACAGCCCACAGATGCCTGGGCTTCTGCATGAGAATGAAAATACTTAGTAGCAGAAGCCAGTAAGTTAAAAAGGAGACATAAAGGGAAGAGAAAGAAAGGGAGGAGGGTACTTAATAGGTTGATATTGTATATATGTAAGTACAATGATTGTGATGGGGAGGTAATATGATGGAGAATGGAATTTCAAAGGAGAAAGTGTGTGGGGGGGGGAATTAACATGGGATTTTTTTTTTATAATCATGGAAAATGTTAATAAAAATTTTTTAAAAAATCTGACAGCCCAAGTTCAAGTTCCCAGCACCCAATTAAAGACAAATGCACAAGGTGGCACCTGAATCTGGGATTCCTTTGCAACAGGAGAAGGCACTACTCACTATCTCTCTCAAATAAAAAATTTAAAAATTAACTTTTGTAATACAGTAACTAACTCAATGACTTTTAGATTAAAATTTCCCTTTTGATCTCTTTAAAAATGAACAAAAAGATCACTCCTCCCTAACACATCCCTGGGTTTATGCATCTGTATGCACAATAGCATCTTCAGGGGAAGTACTTGAACTTGATGTCTGCATCTGAACAAACCAGGGCTAACCACACATCTGCCCTAGCAGACACTGGCCATGCCTTCTTGTTCCATGAGGGGACCATGGGCCCTTCTCCAGAGTTACCTTGACCATGCTCCTGTACTTCTCTTTAAGTTCCTGGTACACCTTGCTGTAGCGCATGACGGACACGAGGGAAAGAGTGCTTTTAAGCTCGCTCTTCCTGCTCTCCACGGCCCACCTGGTCAGCCTGGCCAGAAGTTCTCCTCCAAGCCAGGTAGGCTTGGGATAAACAACGCCATCTGAATACCACCTCTCTGGACAGAAAATTAAAACAGATATGAACCTTTAAAGATAAGAGAAACACCAGTGAGAAGGGCCAGTTTTAACTTTCATTCCTAAATTACATGTTGATTCACCAAAAGAAGAGAGCAAAATCTAAGACATCTATAATTACAAAACATGAGACCAAGTATGAGAAAGGAGCTGGGAGTAGCTACAGAAATCATCTACTGCGGGGGGGGGGGGGGGGGGGGCATCAAAAATAGCTCCTCTGAGAACCTGTCAATACACATCATAGCCCTCCTGTCGTGTGCCAAGGAAGCCAACACTACACTGGTTTGGGGTTTTCACCAATTTCATGTTTTTATACATTTTTCACACAGGCCACCTGTGGCAGTACACGGGCTCACAGAATGTTCTGCCACAGAAGACACACAGATCCCTGTGCTTCTGCCTCTCGTGTGTCCCATGCAGGCAGAAGGGAGTAAGGGTGCCATTTAGGTTTGTCCTTTCACTGGTCCCCCAGATTCAGATCCCCTTTCTGTAAGGTATGCTGAAGTAGGAAGAGCCCTATGCTTGCTGGGCAGACTGGAAAGGTGGCATAGCAGGATGGGGCAGTCACTAGACACTGTTCTGCAAGGTGCCTAGGCCTCATGACCTATGTACTCCCATCAACAACAGGTTGCTGGAGGCCAGCCCAGGCCCACCTCAGACACTCAGGAGACTGAAGCCCATAGAAGCCCAGTGACAAACCAAGGACCACACTACTGGTAGGGAAAGCCACTCTGCCCACTGTACCTCCAGAAAGGCAGGTGCAGAGCACTGAGGTGACATGTATACAACCCCAAAACTGTTCTAGAAGGTACCAGCCAGCCAGAGCTTCAAGAAATAAGCCAGACATGGTGGTGAACCCCTTTAGTCAGGAGGTTGAGGTAAGAGGATCACCATGAGTTTGAGGCTGGCCTGGGCTACAGAGTGAGTTTCAGGTCAGCCCAAGCTACAGTGAGACTCTGTCTAAAAAAAAGAAAAAGACTCACTGGAAGAGTAATGATTGAATTCACTCTTCCTCTAATTTGTTCCTTTAAAAAATACCAAATGGGAGCTGGAGAGATGACTTAGCAGTTGAGGTGCTTGCCTGCAAAGCCAAAGGATCCCAGTATGATTCTCCATGACCCACGTAAGCCAGAGGCACAAGGGGCCACATGTGTCTGGAGTTAGTTTGTAGTGGCTGGAGGCCCTGGCATGTCCATTCTCAATCTCTGTCTCTCTGCCTCTCTCTCTCTCTCAAATAAATAAATAAATAAATTTTTTAAAAAACTCTAAATGGAAATCAACTAAATGTCACTCTCCACAACAGGTCCAGATGCCACATGGGACCAGGTGCTTGTTAAATGGTATCTTTTTGAGGGTGTGGGGTGGTGGTGGTGCTGGGGTCAAACTCAGAGCCTAGCAAGTGCTAGGCAAGCACTCTATCATAGTGACACACTCAGCCCATAGTATACTTTACAATAGCATGGCACCTACCCTCAGGCCCAAGATGTAAAGACAACAGCATGGTGTCAGAATGTATGTGAAATTGGCTTGGATTTGAAAAGTCCCTCAAAGGTTCCTGTGTTGAAGGAGTAGCCTCAAATGCAGCACTATTCAGAGTGGGTTTGTGGGGGTAGCTGGATCTTGAGGGCTCTGATCTCATCAATAGCTTTATCCACTGAGGGAGTAGTGGCTTACATGTTACTGTTAGTGGTGAAAGCTTTAGAAGGTGGGCTGGTTGGAGGAAGTGGGTCACAGAGGGGAGAGGGTCCTTGAAGGGTATAGCTTGTCTGTAGTCCCTCACTCTTGCAATCAGCTCCCCAACTACCATGAGTGAGCAACATGGCTCCTCTACATGGTCTCAGCATGTAGTAGTGAGTGACCATGGCCCAAAACCTGTCTGTCTTTCCTTAACTCTCCAAGGTACGCCTCCACAGTTCTGGAAAGCTGACTGGCACCATCATAGTCACATGGAATGTATCGACTAGGGAACACTAGGTGGTCCAAACAGGCTGCAACCCCTAGACACAGAGCCAGCACCTACAAGAGTTAACAGAGTCATCACTGGACTACACTTCTCAAACCATCTCAACACATACTCTCAGCTCTTCCACCCCCGGGGAACTTCCAGCTGCCCAGGGATATGACATACAGGATGAAAACTATAAAGCAGGGAAATAGGACTGGCCATCTAGTTCTTACCATTCTCCGTCACTGTGACTGAGCTGAATCTGATACACATTGCTCTTCTTAACCTCCAAATTCCCCCTGTCATCTTCTTCCAAAGGTAAGAAAGTCACAGTTCCACTGAGAACATCTGGAAAGAAAGACAAGGACAATAGCTCATAGCTGCTCAGTGGCTCACTTGAAAGTAGAACTGGGCAGCAACGACTACGAGGATGCTTTCCAACCCACAGCAGCCTCCGGCACTTGAGAAAGAAAGGAAACTTGGCATCTCAACACCCATATCTCAATCACCGCTGTGTTGGCTTGAATGAAAATGTATGTCCCCCATAGCCTGAAATATTTTTTAAGATTAAGCTTCCTCCTTAGAAGTACGTGCTCAACCATGTTTATTGCTGCTCAATTTATAATAGCTGGGAAATGGAACCAGCCTAGATGTCCCTCAACTGATGAGTGGATAATGAAGATGTGGCACATTTATACAATGGAGTTCTGCTCAGTGGTAAAGAAAAATGAAGTTATGAAATTGCAGAAAAATGGATGGACCTGGAAAGGATTATACTAAGTGAGGTAACCCAGGCCCAGAAAGCCAAGCGCCACATGTTCTCCCTCATATGTGGATCCTAGCTACAGATGACTGGGCTTCTGCGTGAGAAAGAAAATACTTAGTAGCAGAGGCCAGTAAGTTAAAAAGGAGACATAAGGGGAAGAGAAAGGAAGGGAGGAGGGTACTTAATAGGTTGATATTGTATATATGTAAGTACAATGATTGTAATGGGGAGGTAATATGATGGAGAATGGAATTTCAAAGGGGAAAGTGTAGGGGGGGAAGGGAGGGAATTACCATGGGATATTTTTTTATAATCATGGAAAATGTTAATAAAATTTTTTAAAAAAAAAGATTAAGCTTCCTACTTAAGTCTCCAGCATGTGGAGCCCTTCTGGAAGTGATGTGTAGCTGGGGATAGGTGTGTTTAGAGCCAGCTTGAGCTTGCTGACATCTTCTCTCTCTCTGCTATGGATGAAGTGAACCAGCATTTTCCACCATGATGGAGCTTCCCCTGGTATCTATAAGCCTGAAATAAACCCTCTCCTCACATAAGCTGCTTCAGCTGGGTATTTGTCCTAGCAATGAAAAGTTAACTGAGGGCTGGAGAGATGGCTCAGTGGTTAAGTGCTTGCCTGTGAAGCCTAAAGACCCCGGTTCAAGGCTCGATTCCCCAAGACCCATGTTAGCCAGATGTATAAGGGGATGCATGCGTCTGGAGTTCATTTGCAGTGGCTGGAAGCCCTGGCACACCCATATTCTCCCTCCCTCCCCCCCCCCCTCTCTCTCTCTCTCTCTCTCTCTGCCTCTTTCTCTCTCTGCCTGTCACTCTCAAGTAAAAAATAAATAAATAAATAAAAACCAAACACAAAGAAATTTTAAAAAAAGAAAAGGAAACTGAAACAGCAGCCCAGCACCAAAAAGTGCCAACTGCTGGAGAAGCAAGAGCTGGAAGCTCGAGGACTGATCAGCTCACATGAGTCAGAGAATAGAGCCTCTGCTCTAGCTGCCATATGTGATCTTGATCTTCTGACGTGAGCAGCACAAACAACAACCATCAGAGGTTGGCCCAGGACAGTGAACATCATTCCAGGGCCTGATTCGTGTGGAGCCCCAGTGTCTGCAGGAATGATGTACTCGCCTTCTCATTAAAGAAACACAGCAACACATTCTTAGTTATAGCATTATATCAATTTATATGGAAACCTAAAGCTTGGCTATATGTAGTTCTATCTCTAAAATCAATTGTGTTTATCTTTGACATATAGCTGCAGGCTGGAAAGATGGCTTAACAGTTAAGTTGCTTGCCTGCAAACCCTGATGACCTGAGTTGGATTCTCCAGTACCCATGTAAAGCTGGACATACACAAAGTGGCACATGCATTTGGAGTTTATTTGCAGTGGCTAGAGGCCCTGGTGTGCCCATTTTTTTCTTCCCCCCTCTCTCTTTTCTTACAAATAAAACAAAATGATTAAATAAGTAAAATAAAATATAGTTATCTTGGTACACCTGACACCTCAGGCTGGAAACCTCTATTAAGGGGCTACCCACTTCTCTAAAGAACCCAGTAGCATCTCAACCCTTCCCACTAGATGCTAGTGGCTCTTTACTCCCTGGACCTAGACAGGCATGGTGCTCAAAAACATCTTAAATGAAAACGTTGGTGGTGATGGAGGTGGGGTGGGTCAGAATTGTCCCTGGTTCATACTTTTTGCTGTAAATGAAAAAGCAGAGGTACTAAATCATCTGACCTCAGACTTTTTAACTCCAAGAACCATGTGCTGCTGGGTCACCCTGGCCCGCCAATGGCATTACACTACCTTTATCAAGTACCAGGAACTGTTTTAAGCATTTTATAATGTATAATTTCACTGACCTATTCCAATGACTCTAAGAGATTTTATCTCATCTTACAAATTAAGAAACTGAGGCAAAGAGACCCACCTAACCTGACCACAGCCATGGGGCCAATAGTGGGCACAGCCATATTCAAAGCCAGGTCATGAAGTCTCCAGGAATGGCATAAACATTGGCAGGAACTGAGTGGACAGTGACACAAACACAAGCACTGCTGAGGAGTGGCATTTCCCTATGAGAGAAGAAAAGTTCTGTCCTATCTCCCACTCTAAGCTGTGTGGAAAGCCTCCTTCCTGCACACTACTCACTATATCAATCTCCTGGGCAAGAAATGTCAAAAGACTGCTGTGATAACACTGACAACGGCCCAAGAACTCCTACCCTGGACCAGAGGGGTCAGAGACAGAGCAGTGAGAAGCTCAGGACTGTGGCTGAGATGGGCGCTGTAAGCCAGTTCATGGCTGTGGGCCTTGCCAGAGACCCAGAGCTTGGGAACCAGTAGAGTCAGCCAGCTAGGATTCTGACCTCGAGCTGTGAAGGAGAACCAGTTTGTTCATTTGTCCTTTAAGTGTACAGTGATTGGTTAAAGGAGCAATGGGAAACATACACAGCTGAGAAAAACTTGAGGGAGGCGGTGGCTGAAGTCATGGCAGTTAAAGCACATGTTTGAAATGTGACTGACACTAAAGACCAGCAGGTTGCTATCTATCCAATCATCAAGTTCTGTCACATCTGTCTGTCCTGGCATAAAAGGCTTTGTTTTCACATCACTTCCAAGGTGTGGGTAAGGGAAGCCTTCCTGCTGAGCTCTTTAACTTTCAACATCTGGCTCACCGTTCACTTTCTCCCTGAGCCCTTTCGGACCACTAATACCCACTCGAGGATCCCATCCTGGACGGAGGACGCAATTCCCACACACCCTTCACAAAGTACTCATCACCCACGTCATTGGCACAGCGCAAAGGAACAGGTACAGCAAGGTACCAACAGCGCCTTGTCGCCGGCCTGGGGTTCCGCAAATGCTTTCCATTTAATCTCGCCCTTCCCACTCTCACACTCTCACCATGCACGACCACCTCCCTCTTCGGCACTGCAAGCGGGCGATGCGGGCTTGTTTTCGGGATGACGGTTCGGAGAACCAGCTCGAGTTCCCCCGGTGCTTCTGGCTGCGATCCCGCCCCGGAGCCGGCGAGGAAAGCCAGCATCGCTGGATGGCCGTCAGCAAGGCTTGGGGAGAACCGCTGCCACAGCGAGTCGAGATCCGCGGCGGGGTCGCGGGCTCCAGCCTTGAGGGGCCGTAGCCCGGGGTCTGCGGCGGCCGGCTCCCGCCCTGGCAGCCCCGGGCCGCGGGCCCCCTCGGGGGAAGCCTGCCCGGGCCCCGGTCTCCCCCGGGACTCGGCCCACGCAGCTTTCCTGCGGGCCTCCAGGCGGGCGCCGCACAGCCGCTTGTTGGCCACCTGCGGCCTCTCCACCCACACGGCCACCGCGCTCCAGAAGCCCGCGGGCAGCAGCGCGCCGGGGCCGTCCACGCGCGCACGGCCCACCTGCGCCATGGCCAGCGGCGCGCCGTCCTCGCAGCGCGCGGCCCCGGCAGCGCGGGCGGATGACGTCAGGGGCGCGGCGCGCGCGTGGTGACGTCGGGGAGAGGCGGAGCCTGGGGGCTGAAACGTGTGTGCGTGGACGCGTGAGCCCTGCTTTTCTTGGTCTGCTCTCCTTGTTTTGCTGCCTGCGAGGCGATGGTACCCAACATTGATGCGGCCAGAGCAGAATTTGGAGGGGACCTGGAGGCGGTGTCTTCTGTGTCTTCGTGGCACCGCGGTCCCACCCCGAGTCACAGCAAGCCTGAGCCTGGGAACTGTCGAGTTTGGTCCCTCATGCCGGCAATCCTAATAAACTCAGTGAGTCACAAACACAGAACACGTCAAAGTAAAAGAGGGACTACTTGGGAAGGTGTTCAGTGCAAGCGAGCGGGGAGGACAAAATTGATGTTCAAAACACATTATACAGCCCGGCGCACATCTTTAACCCCAGCACTCAGGAGGCAGAGGTAGAAGGATCGCCGTGAGTTCAAGGCCACCCTGAGACTACATAGTGAATTCCAGGTCAGCCTGGGCTAACGTGAGACCCTACCTCAAATAATAATAATAAGGCTGGAGGAATGGCTTAGCGGTTAAGGCGTTTGCCTGCAAAGCCAAAGTACCCAGGTTCCATTCCCCAGGACCCATGTTAGCCAGATGCACGTGGGGACGCACGTGTATGGAGTTCGTTTGCAGTGGCTAGAGGACCTGGCATGCCCATTTATTCTCTCTCTCTCTTTCCCCCTTTCTCTGCCAAACAAATAAATAAATTACTTAAAAATAAATAATAATAATGATGATGATGGAGCTGGAGAGATGGTTTGACAGTTAAGGCACTTGTCTGTGAAGCCTAAGGACCCAGGTTCAATTCACCAGTACCCACGTAAGCCAGATACACGAGGTGGCACATGTGTCTGGAGTTAGTGGCTAGAGGCCTTGGAGTGTCCATATTCATTCTCTCTACCTCCCTCCTTCCCTCTCCCTGTCCTTCCCTCTCCCTGTCCCTCCCTCCCTCTCCACTTTCTCTCTCTCAAGTAAATAAATAAATAAAAATTTTAAATAATACTAATAGGGCTGGAGAGATGGCTTAGTAGTTAAGGCACTTACCAGGAAAGCCAAAGGACTCAAGTTCTTTCCTGGTACCCCTGGAAAGCCAGATGCACAAGATGGCACATGCGTCTGGAGTTTGTTTGCAATGACTAAAGGCCCTGGTGCACTCATTCTCTCTCTCTCTCTCTCTTTCCCTTCCTCCCTCTCCCTCTTTCAGACACTCTCAAATAAATAAATATGTAAATATAAAATAAAAATAATAATAAATAAATAACCCCCACAAAAACATGAGTTCTCTTTTCCAATGCACTGCTTTGCTTTCCTGTGTGGGACAAAGTGTTACCCCCAAGAACATTACACCCACCCTACTCCCAACTGATGGACAGTTGGACCCATTGTGTCCCCAATCCCCAGTTGGGGCAAAGCCAATGCACAACCTGGAAAAAGGAGGGATGACCCGGTTTTCACTTGCACAAATCAGGAAATGTAACATGAAATTTCCAGAAAAAAAAAAAAAAACACTTTTCTTTACTGCACAGCTAATAATTAACTTCATGATTGTGGAGACTTGGAATGTTATAGATCTGCTGGGCTCCTCCCTGGCGGGTAGGTAGTGCTGAGGAAGGATCAGACCCTCTGGTTCCTCCCAAGGGGTAGAGGAAGAAGGGATGAACGTTGGACAACTCAGAACCTCTCCTAGTCACCAGAGAAAAACCACACTGAGTTGGGAGTCTTGTGGAAGCAGGAACTCACTTTATTGTTACAAGCATTTGCCTATATAATGTTGGAAATGAGGTGGGGATTCTAGGATGGGGGAGAGGTAAGGGCCGATAGTAAACCGCGACTTTTGAGATGACTGGTCCCAAGTGCGCATTCCAACTCCTACGCGGAAGTAGCAGGCCAGAAGCCATTAGGTGGAGCTGGTGTAAGACCCCCAAAACGAGGACCCCACGCTCTGCCCGGATATGGCGACACCCCAAATCACTCACAAGAAGCGGTCTTGATGCAAACTGCAAGAGGATTTTATTCCAAGCGTGCTGGGACCCACAGTCGTACACCGTGCAGGGGTAGAGGACTGCAGAGCCCCGAATGCAGGAACGGGACAGTTTTTATAGGGTTTCTAACAAAGCCTGTGCATTAGACCAATCATTTTTTTAATATCAGGAGCCCATGGGGTGCGAGCCAGTCAGTTTGTGTCACTCCATGGTTTCTAAGCCAATTAGTTTAATTTGTTCAAGCCCCTCATGGACCAATCAGTCTGTTATGACCTTGGTGGTCAGCATTTGCGCAGGTCCTTGGGTGGGGGTAGCAGAGTGTGGTATCAGTCTCCTATGACCTTGGTGGTCAGCATTTGCGCAGGTCCTTGGGTGGGGGTAGCAGAGTGTGGTATCAGTCTCCTATGACCTTGGTGGTCTGAGGCAGGCTGCTACGGCTTATGGTGCGAGCTACTAAGGCTTACAGTGTGGGCTATTAAGGCTTATGGTGCAGGCTATTTACAGAAACCAAATAAGTGGTTTACTTTATTACTTATTTCCCATCCTTGAGGGCTATCTCATGCCCTTTTTACCTAGTTTTATATTAGGAGCGGGCTCTGATATAATGAGAAGAGGGATTCTTTACTTGCTTCCAACAGAGAGTAAAGCCTGGAGTTTGAGGTATGCAGGGGCCCACTTAAGCTCCCTTTGGAGCGTGATAGTATTTCTGGGCTTCTGAATTCTTGGGCCTTTCACTGGCCCAAGGCAGATCACCAAACTAGCTAGGCTCAGGAAGTTCCACTAGGCCTCATGCCCCAGCCTTTCAAGGCCCAACATAGATCCAGGGCCAAATTGTAAGGAAAGTGTAAAAGAAAGGCAAAAGAGAACACCAGACTTGATCTCTACAAACCATTTATTGAGTGAAAAATTGAGGGACAGCAGCCTTTCTGTGGGATGAAGGCAGAAGCACTGGGCCAGGCAGGGATGCAAGCTTACAAGGAGGATCCAGGCCCAAGGAAGTAGATAAGGAACTGTATTTATTTGTGTCTTTACTCAGCATAAGCTTTTTTAGCAAAATTGTCTAGGGAGTAGCCAGGTGTGGTGGCGCACGCCTTTAATCCCAGCACTCCAGAGGCAGAGGTAGGAGGATCGCAGGAGTTAGAGACCACCTTGAGACTCCATAGTGAATTCCAGGTCAGCCTGAGCTAGAGTGAGATCCTACCTGGAAATACCAAAATAAATAAATAAATAAATAATTGTCTAGGGAAGATATCCCACCAGACAGTTTCTGTTCCCTCAAGGTGTTCTGAGCTAAACTCCTAACCCTTCAATCCAGACTCTGGAAAGATAAACGATTGGGGAGAACTGGGAATGAATAGGGCACTGTTGCATGGGCAGGAGTGGAAGTAATGTCAGATCCTCTGGTTACTTCCTGCTGGAGGGGCAGTAGACCATTCAGGGTGTCCTGCATAGTCCTGTGGAAATTGGATGTTTAGGGGCTGAATTCAATGGCCATGAAGAATTCAGTGACTTGCTGTGAAGTGAAGGCATGTATTCTGTCTTGGAGGAATTCAGTGAGGTATCTGAGAATGCAAAGACCAAAAGAGAGGGTGAACATTATCATAATCAATGGAATAAAGTAGATGTCAGAGACAGGATTGCTGGAGATGGCAAACATGCCATTTAAGGATGACAAGGAATCAAGAACTGAAAAGCTGTATGACACAGTTCCAGCCCAGCTGTCTCTTCCCTGGAGTCCAATGTGGCCCCTCTATAGAAACATCTTTGTCTCTCTGCGCTACAGATTATCTATGGTTTGTCTTTTTATAATGTTTGTCTTTTTCTGTCTTTCACTTGGTACACCAGTCTCTAAGTTTACTTTTCCAGCAAAAATGGATGTTAGTGAAGTGCTGGTCAATGTATCTGAAAGAAGCTCCAGCATAGAATTGGGATAACAAGGAAATGGGTCAGAAATAACTGTTTTCCTTAAAAGCCTTGAAAGACCCCCAGAGGGAGACCTTCACTCAAGTCTCGAGAAAGCACGCACCCAAAGACACACAGGAGACCAAACTTGCTGCAAAAGCATGGGGCTTTATTCGGGAAACCAGAGCTCTGGGGTCGACACTTGCCTCAAGCAGGAGACAGAGGAATCGACCCTGAGCCCTATTGGGTGTTTCTTTTTATAGGATTTTTAGCAAGGAAGGGAAAGGGTGGGGGAGCTTCACAAGGGTATTTGCAAAGCTTGTACAGTTATGTCTACATATCTTATTTGTGCATAACCAGAGTTTAAGTCCTTGGTCAGGCTGTCTTGGGAAACTATTTTATTATTTTGGTTTTTCTCAAAACAGTATTTTTGTTTTTCCTCTTCCCGGGACATAAAGTTTAGGTTGACCCGACCAACCCATATCATTTTTTTTTTAATTTTTTATTTGAGAGCGAGAGACACAGAGAGAAAGACAGATAGAGGGAGAGAGAGAATGGGCGCGCCAGGGCTACCAGCTTCTGCAAACGAACTCCAGACGCGTGCGCCCCCTTGTGCATCTGGCTAACGTGGGACCTGGGGAACCGAGCCTCGAACCGGGGTCCTTAGGCTTCACAGGCAAGCGCTTAACAGCTAAGCCATCTCTGCAGCCCCAACCCATATCTTGGGCCACCCGCAGCCTATCTTTTATCCTATTTTTGATTTACTCCTTCCTGAATATACAGTTCAGGCTGTCCCCCAGCTGTTTCTTTACTAAGTTTACTTTAAAATTTTTCATCCTGCCTTTCAGCCTTAAAGGAAGTCAGGCATAGAGTACAGTATACTGAGGAGGAAACAATGAACCTCCTGGAACAATGTGAAAATTGTTCTATGACTAATTTTTCTGAATGGTGGCAATTGCAGCAAACTGTGACTCTTTACCAAGAATCCTTACAGGAAAAACAACCATGGTCAGAAAGAGTTCAATTGGGGGACCAAAGTCTATGTATCAGAGGGATGTGGAAAGGGGAATTCAAAATGCATGGTTGGGGGATAAATGGGTTCATTGGATCAATGGTCAATGGTGGGAGCCCCCATTTTGTGGTTGTTCTGTCTCTCACCTTCAATATAGTCATTGAAAGTAGGAGCTCATGAAACCGCAAGTGCTTGATGGCACATACATGGGGAAAGTGTGAAAATAGTTAATCATTATAGCGGCCTGATGACTTTACTTGGTGTAAATAATTATGGGATTGTTTGATGTAAAGAAATAGCATAAAGTTTCTATGAATTCTGTGGAACTGTACCTTTCTTGAAGTTTGCTCTTGCATGACATGATCAGAAAATAGAAGACTGAGGTTAAGAGCTGCGGCAGCAGAGAGAGAGGGGGGCACACAGAGAAACTCGGCAGTCTTCAGCCCTAGCCTGTCAGCTTGCACCAGAACTTGACTTTGAGTCATTATTGTGCCACTCCCTTTCATACCTCTTTTCGGGGTCCTCCTTCAAGCCAGGGCTGGACCCCAGCACAGGATAGGTTTAACTTGAAGGGAGTAGAGCTGTAAAATCTCTTAACTTATAGCAATAGACATTTTAGTTGGTCACAGAGACATGTCAGGTCACATGTAGAGAAATATTATTATAGAGGCTTATACAGCCCAAAATACTATTGGCTCTGGATTGGTCACATTTACCTCCTCACAATCATTGTAGTCCATCATAGAAGTCCTTAGTCACACAAGTGTGGCTTTTGGGAGTTTCAACTTTTAGTTTCCCATCTGCCAAACTTCATTTTGTACTTTGTGGACATAGTAGACTATTATTTCACATCAATCTTATGAACAGGCAAAAAGGCAGCTCTTCAGGAGAGTGATAATTATTAGAGCCATTAGGAAAGAAGCATCTAGATCATGTCAAATGTATTAGTCATTATGATTTTGTTATTATCCATGTATGAGTTTTCTTGCATGTGACATGACATTTATAGGTGATGTGAACATTATATTTAAAGCATAAAAATAATACAGGAGATAGGTAAGGAAGAAGTAGTTGTTAACTTGGATGGGAAGTTAATTGGAATTTGTGAAAATATAAAGATTTGGTTTAGGTCAGGTAGGAACTATAAGAGATTAGTAAAGCAATATTTGAAATATCTTAAATTATTTTAAATTTAAATATCATAGAGATTAAGAAGTTAACTAATTCTGAAAATTAAGTTTAAAGTTTTTTGGGTTTTTTTGTGTTTGTAAGTCTTTCATATAGAAGGTTCATGGTCTTTACTTACTGGGTCCAAAGATCAGAAAGTCTTTTTTCGTTTTGTTTTTAGTTTTTTGTTTTTATTTCGAGGTAGGGTCTCACTCTGGTCCAGGCTGACCTGGAATTCACTGTGTTGTCTCAGGGTGGCCTCAAACACATGGCAATCCTCCTACCTCTGCTACCTGTGTGATGGGATTAAAGGCGTGTGCCACCATGCCTGGCTAGATCAAATAGTCTTACCTTTAGGAGAACTAATGAAAGTATATTAGAATGAAAGGCTAAAGGTTTGAGTAGTCTTGATAATTTCTTATCAGTTGTTTATTTTATAAACATAATGAAATTATGTTTTATATAATTATATTGGCTATATAATACAATGAAATAGACTTTATATAATTAGGCCCAGTTTTATTTGAGTAAGTTTATAGCAAATAAATAAAAGTCTTGGGCTGGAGAGATGGCTTAGTGTTTAAGTGTTTGTCTGTGAAGCCTAAGGACCCTGATTCAAGACTCAATTCCCCAATACCCATGTAAGCCACATGCACAAGGTGATGCATGCATCTGGAGTTCATTTGCAGTGGCTGGAGCCCCTGGTGTTCTCATTCATATTCCCCCCTTCTCTCTTTCTCTCTCTCCCTCCTCCCTCCCTCCCTCCCTCTCTCTCTCTCTCTCTCTCTCTCTCTCTCTCTCCCCCTCTCCCTCTCCCTCTCCCTCTCCCTCTCCCTCTCCCTCTCCCTCTCCCTCTCCCTCTCCCTCTCCCTCTCCCTCTCCCTCTTTCTTTGTTTGTTACTCTCAGATAAATAAACCTTTCAAAAAAATAACAATAAATAAAAGTCTTACCCAATAGGAAAACATATGAGTAGAATACTTAAGAAACCTATTGTTGTAATCAGGTGTCCTATGCAACAAAATATAGGCTTAGTTTTGATTTTTATGTCACATTTACATAGAGTTTAAATAAATAGCCAAAACTAGTTAAAATATCCTGATTTGTTAACCTTGATATTGATATGGGAAACTAAGGCTTACATAACCAGCACCAGAGATGAAGTGAAGAGTCAGTCTATTTTTACATCAGTATTAGTCCAGGGGAGAATCTCTTCTAAAGCCTGAAAAAATGGTTAATAGAGAGATATCTGTAGCTGGGTTATGGAGTGAAGAAGAAACACAAGATAATTTTAGTACTGGCCAGAATCTATAATCAAAACTATGGCCTTGAAATAATACAAAAACTACAGTGTCAGTACAAAAGATTGTGTAGTATGGGACATAATTAGCATAAAAGTTTATTACAGTACAAGATATAACTTTGGGCCAGAGGCCTTTAACTTTTATCATAATGAGATAGGACATTATAAATAAATTTATCACCTTATTATAGAGAATTAAGTTTGAACTATATAAACAAGAGAAATACAAAGAATCAGCTTTTTAGAGGGTAGGTACATCTTATTTTTTAAAATATGTAATAGTCATAAATTTGGCAGAACATGTCAAGTAAGACAGCATAAAGTTTTGGCATTTGTATTTGGTAACATCTTTGATTAGATACCTGTGTGGGTACCAATTTCCCCACAAACTGGTAGCAGAACAGCAGTGTTTAAGATCATTTTTCTAGAGCCAGGAACATGTCTTAAGTATCAATGTATCTATAAGTAATGAATTCAAGATACAAGAAATGAGACAATTACTTAAGTTAAACCTTGACTGAGAATGAGTATACACAGTTTAAGAATAAAGCCAAACCTGGTCATTAGTGAGCTAAATTATTCTGATTTTAACATACATTAGAGACATTATAATAGAGTGATTTCTTCATCAACTACCTTTAATCATTGAACCGTTTTTAAGTTTAACATAAGGCAATATTTATGACTGGTAGAACATATGAAGCCTAGAAAAACTATATTAACATTGTTTGTATATTGCATGCTTTCCTAGGACAGGAGGAGTTTCCTCAGTTTCCCCAACAACAAAGTCACAGTGACTAAAGCACCTTTTATAAGACTTGGACAATAATCTCAGTGATAATCACCCAGTAAAACAGCACGAACGGGCTGGAGAGATGGCTTGGCGGTTAAGCGCTTGCCTGTGAGGCCTAAGGACCCCGGTTCGAGGCTCGGTTCCCCAGGTCCCACGTTAGCCAGATGCACAAGGGGGCGCACGCGTCTGGAGTTCATTTGCAGAGGCTGGAAGCCCTGGTGTGCCCATTCTCTCTCTCTCCCTCTATCTGTCTTTCTCTCTGTGTCTGTCGCTCTCAAATAAATAAATAAAAAAATTTAAAAAAAAAAAACAGCACGAACAAGACAGGAACCATCTTAAAGTTACAGTGTTTGTTTTTTCAAAGATATAATTATTTTATTAAATAGTAAAAGGCTGACAAATAGAAGATCATAGCAAACTTGGTAGAGAACTTTAAAGTCAGTCTTTTACAACCATTATCATGACCAGATTAATATCAGTGAGTTAAAGTTTTTAAGTGTACAACCTGAATACTATAGCATTCTTCTACCAGCCAGGACCATCCTTTGTTAGTCTGATATAAGCCCTAGACTAATAGTTATCATATATCTCAAGGAGTCTGTAATCCAATCAAATACTATAAGACTTAATCAACTTTGTCATGAACCTTTTGTTTAAGCATACTTACACCTTCATGTACACACTTTTATCTTACAATCTATGTAACCACTCTGTAACAATCTTTTTTAATCAAACATTTACCAACATTTAAAGTTCCCTGTCCAGTTCATCTTCCTTAGTCAGTTCATCTCATCACTACTAACAAAAACTTTTATTGGCCTTACCATAAAACTTCTAAAAAATATTTTATTTTTATTTGTTTATTTAAGAGAAGGAAAGAGGCAGAGAGAGAAAGAGAGAGAGAGAGAGATTGGGTGTGCCAGGGCTTCCAGCCACTGCAAATAAACTCCAGATGCATGTACCACTGTGTGCATCTGGCCCACTTGGGTCCTGGGGAATCAAACTGAGATCCTTTGGCTTTGCAGGTAAGTGCCTTAATTACTAAGCCATCTCTCCAGCCCGCATAAAACTTTTTTTTTTATGGATCACAAAAATAATTCACAGGTGTTTATTGAGTAATAATACAGCTCCATCCCTAACAGTCACATTTTGTTTATTTGAACCACTTACTGCACTCTAAATCACTGGAATGTATATCACATGACATATACTCATGATACAAGGTACAGCCAAGATACTACATGTACGTTCCCCATAAGCATAATCCTTCTTATAAGGAATGCAATTAATATATCCTGTTAAGACAGTGGCTTTTTGTTTGTTTTTGTTTTTCAGAGAAGTGTGCCTATAAGGATCATAGCCAGCTCAGAGATGAAGTTGCCCACTGCCTAACGTCTGTAGGGCAGTTAGGGTATTTCTGCAAAGCATTCATAATTTGAGTGTTATCCAGAAGTAGCTTCATAAGTTGGTATTCTTTCTGTGAATTTACTGAAGTTCTTTCCACGGGTTTTATTAGTTCCAATTGTTGTAAGTGTTCAAAAGCCTTCATGACAACAGGCTTCTCAAAATTATAAACTGAATGAGCTTTTCTTTGAACAAATTTCTGAAACTCATTATAGACCATTTGAAAATTGAAGGGCTCCTCTTCATAGATGTCATTTAAATGTTTCATTGCTATTATAAGGCAGATTTCTAAGACTGAGAGACCATGTACAATATTTGCTTTAGAATCCATGCTACATAGCTGGTGTGCCTCCATCAGATCTGCTGAGGTCAGATATGGGTGCGATACAGTTATTCGGCTTAAAGCAACCATCAATAGCATATGTAATGACCGCAGGTTTTTATTGACATTAAAATGCTTCTGTAGAACTTCATGCACAGTTCTGTCTTCTGAGAGACACTGTACATTCTCATTCCATTTCTCAGCAAAAACTTTATCTGGAAATTCTGCAGGTAAAGATAATTGTTCTTTAAATATTTTAATGAACTGTGGAAAGCCAAATGAATTCATTAAATGTATCTGCCGGTGAGAAAATCGTGACTTCACTCTTTTTTCTAAGAGTTCCAAAATATCCAATCTACATGTAAGGCCAATAACTGCTAATGGAGTCTGAGCAGACTGAGAAATGTCAAAAAGATTATAGAGCAATGTTTTTTTTTTTTTTAATTTTTATTAACATTTTCCATGATTATAAAATATATCCCATGGTAATTCCCTCCCTCCCCACCCCCACACTTTCCCATTTGAAATTCCATTCTCCATCATATTACCTCCCCATTACAATCAGTGTAATTACATATATACAATATCAACCTATTAAGTATCTTCTCTCTTCCAATGTTTGGTTTTTATGATGAGCAAAAAGATCAAATTCATCTAACACGAAGATCACTGGGCAACTGCGAGTCTGGTCACCTTTTTTTTAAGCTTCCAGAAGAAACGAAAGGTTTTCAGCAAAGCTTCCAAAAACTTTATCTCCAACCACATTTTCCAGATATAACTGCCATGTGATCTCCTTTAGAGCAAATTTATCATTGATATGAAGCAATCCATTTAGGTGAACTTGTAATACATTTTCACTCAGTTCTATTTCCATGAGTTCTTTCAAAGCATGACTTATTAACATGGTCTTTCCTGATCCTCTGGGTCCAATAATGAGTACAGAGTTACTTTCTCCATGGATAGCAGTTCTTTTTAGCAGCTCAATTAAGTGCTTGTATTGTACTTGCACTCCAAATAGTTCACCATGAGTACTATTGCAAAATCTTTCACGTGAAATTCTTTGTACCTGTGAAAGGGACTCTGCACGTACTAAGTTGTTACTCTTTGTTTTGCGATTACTCATTTCAACAAATTTGATTCCTCCAGAAGGTTCCCGCCTTTGCCCGGGCAAAGCCGGCATGTAGCAGCCACCGCCAGAGGCTCTCCCACAGCGTCCTCACCTGCCGCTGCCAACAGCACACCCGCACTCCCGGCATGCTCCGCACCCGCATAAAACTTTTAATATGACCATTCAAGTTTTTATTTAACTTCTGTTTCTTGGTTAATTGTAAATAGACTGTCTGGATTCTAGTTGTCTTCCCATTTTCCTGGGTCAGCAGTCCCCTTAGGCTTCCCTATTTTTTTTAATATTTAGGTCAGTTATATTAATTTCACATTTTTGACTTTTATGTTACATTTAAATAATGTTTAAATAAACAAACAAAAATTCATTAAAAGTGAATCTTGAAATCCCAGCCCTCAGGAGGCAGAGGTAGGAGGATCACTGTGAGTTTGAGGCCACCCTGAGACTGAATTCCAGGTCAGCCTGAGCTAGAGTTAGACCCTACCTCAAAATAAATTTTTTGAATCTTGATTTTGTTAAGCATTTAGTTTTCTTTTTCAGTAGTCAAAGTTTAACAGTAGGAAATATTGGTATATTGTACTTTGACTTTGATTTGAGATATGACAATATAAATTTATCAACTTACTACAAAGATTAAAGTCTGAACTATATGAACAAGGTGAGAAAATATGAAGAATGAAAACTTTTAAGTTAACCCATTTTACCACAGGCAACCCAAACTTTCTTTGGTTTAAGTCCCAAAACCTTTCCACATCACTTTCATATCCTCTTAAAACTTACAATGATATTTTACCTTATAATGTCTTTTTTGATCCAAAAATACATTTCTGGATGGAAGGATGGGTTAGTGGTTAAGGCACTTGCCTGCAAAGCCAAAGGACCCAGGTTTGATTTCTGAGGACCCACGTTAGCCAGATGCACAAGGGGGTGCACATGTCTACAGTTCGTTTGCAGTTGCTGGAAGCCCTGGCATGCCCATTCTCACTCTTGCTCTCTCTACCTCTACCTCCCTCTCTCTCTGACTCTAATAAATAATTTTTTGAATTAAAAAAACAAAAATATATCTCTTTCTGTAGAAGCAGGATTAGAATGTGGTGTATAAATATGTCTATTGTAGTAAGTATGAACAAGCATGTTGTCAAAAACATAGAAGTTAATTATTTTAAATGTATTGTAAACCTGGTTTTAAAATTTGACATCATCTTAAAAATATGAGTATTAGAACATTTAGTGACCATAAGCATTGGAACAATTAATACCCATAAATTTAGTCCTACATAAGGACAGACTACATGAAACAGAACACATGACATGACATGGTTGACCAACATTAGACATTTCATAGACAGACATCCTTTTAAGATTTTAGTTATATTTTAAATTGGTGAGGACTTAACAGAGCAACAGCCAGTGATTTGAATTTAAAGTTGACATTTTTTCTTTGGTGGCTTATAATGAAAAGAAAGGGGAAAGGGAAAAGAAAGAAAGGAAAAAAACCTGGAAGCTGTATAGTGAGTTTTACTTTTAGCAAGGAGAGAAAAATTAGATATCCATATGTAGAAGATGTTAAAGAGGCCTAGTAAAGACAGAGTTTCTTTAAGAAGGCAGGGTTTGTATTTGATTTAGTGAGATGGCTTGAATTTGGTGTGAGAGGGAGAGATCCTCACAAGTCATAGCCAGATAGCAGAACTGTGTGTGAGAGACAGAGTTTTAGAAGGTATAAGATTTTAGAGGCTTTTTGGTGACAAGGGAGAATTTGGTAGGTAGAACAAGAAGTACAAAGGGAAAGACAGGAGTGAAGGGCAAAGAAGCCCTGAAGGTAAGAAACCTTGGACCACTTGCAACGTTTTCTAAGGAAGTTATCAAGACCAGTAAGAATATTAAAATCAACAGTACCAAATTCAGGCCAGTGATGGCCATTATCTAAAGAATATTGTGGCCAAATTTTAACAGAGAGCTGGACTAATTTGGCAGGCAGGAGTTTAGGAACTTTGAATTCCTTTAAATTAGCCTTGAGACATGCCAATGGAGTGTCTTTTGGAACAGATAATTTAGAACCCATTTTGGAGGACAAGGACTAGCGTGGCTAATCCTACACCAGGGATATCTCTCAGGCTTAGGGAGGGCAAATGAAACCCAATGATTAGGAGGGACCATCCTCACATTTGTAATGCTTGGGGTGCCGAGAGGAATTACATGTGGGAGGCTCCTACTCTCCATTGTCCACAGACAGAAAAGTGAGGAAATCCCAGAGTTTCTAAGGTCTGGGGTGGGGACGCCTCCACCATAGAATGAGAATGAATACCTGGTCCTGAAGTTGTAATTTGATGAGGGTGTGGATGTAGTGGATCACATGGCAAGAGGCTTGTAGTCTGGAGGTCTAAAGTCCAGTGGGAGCTGGTGAAACGAACAAAAGGAAGAAGCCCCCAGGTATCAAGCTGGAAGACTGAAGGTTTCTGGTCACAGATGGCTGTTTAGTTCAGAACAGTGAGCACAGTGAGATTTTGTGCTCCTGGGGGAGCAAGGAAGTAAAGAGGAGAGAGAAAGGGAGTGCATGGCCTGAAAGCCCCAGGGCGCTCTGATCCTAGACACAGCACCAAAATGTAAGGAAGTGTAAGAGAAAAGCAGCACTGGGCCAGGCTGGGGTGTAAGCTTACAAGGAGAACCTTAAAAAAGACAGACTGGACCAGCTGCAGGTCCAGGGAAGTACATAAGGAACTATAGTTATTTGTATCTTTACTCAGAATAAGGTTTGTTTTTTTTTCAGATTTTTATATTTAATTAATCAGCAAAAATTTCGATCAAACAGACTTAGATGAAAGCCAAAGTTCATCCAGTTATGGAAGCCCAAGGATTACATCTTTCAATATAGTGGCATTTGAACAGCTACCCAGAGTTGATCACATCTTCAGGTTCTTGCTCCTGATTCTCTGCAGGGCTCTTGAGACTAGATCATCACAGTGAGTTTCTGTTTTGCTTTGTTCTGTTTCCGATAGGATTTCTTTTCACCCGGGCTGGCTTCAATGACACTGACCTTGCTCCACCTCTTAAGTGCTGGACTGCAGGTGTGAGCGCTCTCCACATTGGTTAGCCACTTTGATGGCAAATCCACATGTCTTCAACCACTTTCTTATAGAACAATTCTAGGGTGAGTTGCTTGTACAATAGAAACTATTAATCAAGTATTCCGTTTGTTTCCTAGTCAGGAACGCTTGCTTCCTGCAGAATTCAAAAATGCTTCCCTTTCACATGCTGAAGGGAAGAAACTGAGGAATCGTCCCAAGTTTTCCATCTGTTTCTGAGGCAGTAGTGCTCCAGCAGCTGAGCGCCTCTCTGGCCCACGACTGTTACAGCACACATTTAATTGGATTTTTAAATTTTATTTTATTTATTTTTCAGGTAGGGTCTCCTCTAGCCCAGGCTGACCTGGAATGCACTATATAGTCCCAGGCTGGCCTCGAACTCACGGGGATCCTCCTAGCTCTGCCTCCCCAGTGCTGGGCTTAAAGGCGTGCGCCAGCACCCCCAGCTTAGATATGTTTACTCCTTATTTTGGGACAGGGTTTCACATCCCCGGCAGGCTGACCTTGAACTTGTGGCAGTCTTCTTGCTTCATCCTCCTCAGGGCTGAGATTAAAAGCGTAACACACAGTAGGCGTTTAAAAACATGTAATAAATGGTTTACTTTTTTCTGATGCTGGGGATTCAACTCCGAGCTTTGCAGCGCATGTCCTCGGCTGAGCGACACAGGCCGGAGCCTGAACTTGAGTCTGGCGGCTTAGGAAAGAGCCCACGCGGAAGGCACGCCCTGACTTCGTTTTGCCTGCTGCGGTGTTTGCGGTGTTTACAGAGGAAGCAGAGCGAGTGCGCAGAACACTTCCTGCGGCGGGATGAGGGTTCCTGAGCTCTGGGCCGAAGGAAAGGAGCTGACCCGAAACCTAAGACACGTTGGCCATTTGGCTGCCACAGCCGCCCTACCCCTGGAACCTCCCTAGTCCAGAATAAGGTTTTTTTTTTTTTTTTTTTCCTCCTCCTATTTCATTTAATGTGGTTTTGTGCTGAACAAAGTTGCTAGGCTTTTCCACTCCCAGTGATATATACCGATACCCAGTACATACTGGGTCTTCCAGGGTCTCAAAAGCAAATAGTAAGCAGTTAAAAAAAAAATACATATATATATACATATATATGGCTAGAAAGATGGCTTAGCAGTTAATGCAGCTTGCCTGCAAAGCCTAAGGACCCATGTCTGACTCTCCAGGTCCCAACGTAAGCCAGATGCACAAAAATGACACAAGCGCAAGGCCACACAAGCCCACTAGGTGGCACAAGCATCTGGATTTGATATCAGTGGCTGAGGCCCTGGCGTGCCAATTCTCTCTCCCTCTGACACTCTCTCTCTCTCTCTCTCTCTCTCTCTCTCTCTCTCTCTCTCTCTCGTGCGTGTTCTCTCTAAAATTATATATATATATTATATATGTGTGTATATATAATATGTAATATACATATATATATATAGTCTCGATGGTTCAGTTTTTTTTTTTTCACATGAATATCAACTTTCTTAGTGGCTCAGGTCCAGTTGAAGCCAGAATCAGTAGCTAAAGCAGTTGTGCCCTTGGCATTGGCAGAGACCCTCGACCCTCCTTTGGAGAGTGTGGGGGCAGGGAGCGTTGGTTTTCAGAGCCTATGGTCCCCCTCAGCTATAACCGAGGTCCACGGGGACCTATCCCCACTCCTCTCCTTCCTCTTCCCGAAATCCTGAGATCAAAGAGAGTAACCAAGCTTTCCAAGTGCCTTGGATCATCGTTCATTCACATTTGCAAAACGCTAACGAGGAGACTAGCTAGCACTCCACTTGAAACCATCAGGCCCTGAGATATTTTTCACCGCAACCTTCCCTCCTCCCACCCACCCCGGCTGTTTTTCAAGTGAGGAGAAGTGAAGAATTTTCCACCAGCCCCAGTGGCTCATGATAAGCCTAGAGGAACAGAAGGGCGAAGGCACTTGACGTTTTTTAAGAATTCAAGCCAGAAGATGGGACAAGGCGGCTGGCCAGGAGCTAGGCCACCGGGGTGTAGCCTTCGAACCCACGGCCGCCCCTTGGTCTTCGTGGGGGTGCGGCAGGTGTGGGCCAGATGGGCGGGTGCTCAGCAGCCTCTGCGCGCCTTCGTGACGGGCTCTGTCCACAGTGGCCTGGGCCGCCTTGACCCCGTTACACAGTGCGCTTGGTAAGGGGAGGCGGGGGTTCGAAACCCCACCCACCTCTGGCTTCTGCACAGATGCAGTGAACCCTGTTCCGGACGAGCTACAACAGCAGTGACAAGCGAGTGCACGCAGAGCCTCCGGGGGCCTCACCCACCGGGCGTTGCTGCCAGCTGCCACCGCCCGGCTACCCCGGGAAGAAGTAGTCTCGATTGGAGATGTCATACGGACCCCGCGGCTCCCTCCCAGCGTCCGGGAAGCTGCGGCTCCCGGCGGCGTTTCCAGCTGGGGCTGCAGCAAGGAGAGGAACCAGCGCCAGGGTGGGCTTGGGCTGCTCGGAGGAGCAGGGCGAGGATGCGCAGGCTTTCCGTTCCTTCATCGCCTGTGACTTCCAAGTCTTCCTGAGCCTCAGGACAATGGCAACGCAGAGGAGCAGTCCAAAAGCCAGGCTTCCTCCAGCCACCAGGAATGTGGATAGTGACACTGAGGACAGATCTTGCACCGGGAGGCTTGTTGCTTTTGCAGAATTCCTGTAGCGAGCCTCGTCATAATAGTCTTCGTAAAGGTCCCAGATGGACGTCTTGGGGGTCACAGCCGGGGTGCTTCTGTTGTTGAAAAACCTATGACAGGAGCAGTCGTGAACCCTAGGGGTGTAACACCTGCTGGTGTCTGGCTAAATGTATATATTATACTCACAAACTGCCTGGTAAGCACTTCTCTTAATGTTATTCCTATATATTAACACTACTCTCACTTTTGGTTAGAGAATCTTCTCTTTTCAGATGGCAGTGACCTTGGGATGACTTGGAAGGCATCATGGTGCTGAGAAGTGACAGAGGAGTGCTCCGGACTCCAGAATAAGGTTTTTAAGCAAAGTTGTCTGGGGAGGATATCCCACCAGACGGTTTCTTTTCCTCAAGATTTTCTGTGCTAAGGGAAGTTTATCAATTGGGAGTTGAAGAGCCTGTCAAGGCCACATGTTTCTCAGGTTTCTTTATTGTCTGCTGGTCTTAGGGATAGTTATTAACTTTTTAGTTCCCTCTAGTTTTCAGGGAAGGCTATTAACCCTTCCCATATAATCTTGGGCAATTATTTGGGTCCTTTAATAGCCATTCATTGCTGTGAGTGATCTAAAGTCATTGTGACTATCAAATAAAACTTTGGTGGCTGGAGAGATGGCTTAGCAGTTAAAGGTGATTTCTTGCAAAGACTGACAGCCTGAGTTCAGTTCTCCAGTATCCATATACAGCTAGATGCAGCTGGAGTTCATTTGCAGTGCCACAAGATCCTGGCTTGCCCATTCTCTCCCTCTCCTTCTCTGTCTCCCTCTCCCTCTCCCTCCTTCCCTCCCTCCTCCTCCTCCCCCTCCTCCTTCTCCTCCTCCTCCTCTCTCTCTCCCTCTCCCCCCCCTGTCTCTCTCTCTCTCCTTGCAAATACATAAAAAAAAAAAAAATAATGCAATCTTTTGGAATGGACCCGAGGAGATGGCTTAGCAGTTAAAGTCTGTTTGCTTGCAAAGACTGCTGACGAGGGTTCAGTTCTTCAGTGAGGCAGTTTAAGGTTATCAGGACCCCCAAGTGAACTGCTTACTCTTGGCTAAATATGGGAAGTGCAGGCCTTTTATGGAGAATATGACTTTTTCTTAACTCCTAAAGCCTCACCAGAGGAGGTGAACGTGTGCCTCCATTTTCATCACTTCTTTTCCTGGAAGAGAAAGGAATGTAAAGGGATTAGCCCCTTCCCTACAGCCTGATGCCACCAAGACACCTACCATCATGAGTGAACTGACCAATCCAGCCACCCATCCAGGAGGCTCACAAAAAAAGACCCTAATCCAAGTCTCTAGCTGGGCTTTCCCATTTTCTAGGAACACTGCCCCAGCCCATCTAGACAGTAGCCCTGCATCTGACTCCTTTACTTTAGCTCTGAGCTCCATCTCTCTAAGCTATCCCTCCCCTAAGATATAATAAAGTCTTTCTAGATCTTATCCTCCTTTCTGTGGATTTCATTTGTTAAAATTTATAAAACAAGAATTCAGAGGCCACTGACTCAGTGAAAGCTTTGTGTGACCGTGATCTTCTGGGCCCTAGATCTTGAGTAACTACTCACCCAAGAGCCGAGATAAGGGTCCAGTACTCTGAAAGACACCCCAGGGCTGCAGAGATGGCTCAGGGGATAAAGGTACTTATTTGCAATGCCTGCTGGCCTAGGTTTGATTCCCCAGTATTTCCCAAGTACCCATGAAAAGCCAAATGCACAAAATGGCACCTGCATCTGTGCTAAGGGGCCCTGGAATGCCCTCTCTCTCTCTCTCTCTCTCTCTCTCTCTCTCTCTCTCTTAAATAAATATATTTTTAAAAGACACCCCAAATTCTCTTATCAACAATACCCACATAAAGCCACATTCATAAAGTAGTACATACATCTAGAGTTCATTTACAGCAGCAAGAAACCCTCATGCACCCATACTCACTCATTCATATTCTCTCTCTTCCCCCAAATGAAAATTTTAAAAGTGGGCTGGAAAGATGGCTTAGTGGTTAAGATGCGTGTCTGTGAAGCCTAGGTTTGACTCCCCAGTGTCCACATAAGCCAGGTGCACAAGGTGGTGCATCCATCTGGAGTGTGTTTGCAGTGAGTAGAGGCTCTAGCACACCCATTCTCTATCTCTCTCTATCTCTCTTTGTGCCACTCAAATAAATAAACATTAATAAATTATTTTAAAATATTTTTAAAAGTTTAATGAAATATTTTGAATGTATTAACTTAGCAAAGCACTGCCTCCCACCAACCCAAAAGCTAAGTATGTCATCAGACAATATCTGAAGCCTATTTCAGAGACCTCCCTATTTGCTATAATCTGGCCACCTAATATCCCCACCACCAATGTATTTATTTTCAAATATTTTTATTTATTTTTAAGGAAAGAGAGAGGGAAAGGGGGTATGCCAGGGCTTCCTGCCACTGCAAACAAACTCCAAATGCACATGCCACTTTGTGCATCTGGCTTTATATGTGTAGTGGGGAATCAAATCCAGGTCATTAGGCTTTGCAAGCAAGTGCCTTTAACCACTGAACCATCTCTCCAGCCCCCAGCAGTGTATTTTTAAATGCCTTTATTTGTTATGGATAAGGAGATCTTTCCTCCAAATTCTCTCTGAGCCCAACCTCAGCAATCCCCAACCTCAGCAATCCCCAACCTCAGCAGCTGTCTCAGTTCTTGTGCTCCCAAGGAAGAAGAATCCATACCAGAGCACAGGTAAGGCAAGTAGCCAAGGTTTCTTTTTGGAAAACAAGAAAGCATAAGTGAAAAGTTCATCCTCCAGAGTGGAGAGTAGCCAAAAGCTACTTTTAGTCTCTGAGTTCATGATTGTTTGTCTACCATTTCTCCTCCCTTGGGGAGGTGTGGAATAAACAGGTGGAAGCTTCCTTAGAAGCCATCTATGTTAGTTACTATGTTGTTGCTATGACCAAATACCTGGACAGAAGCAACTTAAACAATAACAGTGTATTTCAGCCCATATTAGAGGACATGATCCATCATGGCAGGGAAGGCGTGGTGGCAGGAGCATTGAGGCAGCTAGTCACATTCAGTTCACAGTGAGGAAGCAGAGTGATGAATGCTGCTGCTCAGCTAGCTCTCTTCTCTTAAGATAGTCTAGGTTCCAGATAGTGGACTGGTGCTACCCACAGTCATGGTTTGTCTTCCCCTTCAACTGACCTCATAGAGCAATCCTCCAGAAGTTATCCCAACTAGATGATCCTTCACTAGCATGTTTAG